>NC_068983.1:160862522-160867822 GCF_001194135.2 Octopus bimaculoides
ATATAATGAGATATATATATATATATATTTCGGCAGTCGCCATGATAGATCGCTGACCACGACATTTAAATTTTTTTCTCCTTGTTTTTCTGCATATTTCTTTCTGTTGAAGAGCGTAGCTCGAAACGTTAAAGACTTTCTCTATTCCCGAGCGTTAAACTAATACATCCTTTTGTTGTTTACACCACCTGTCCTCGTCTGTTGTGTTTTTTCGTAAATTCTCTCATATATATATATATACATACATATACATTTTATACATTTATACACACATACACACATTTATTTATTTATACATACATACGTGTATATATAAAATCTTCAGGTTTCAGGAGAATCAGGTACTTAATAGCAAAGCACCAAGGTCAGGTCGGTGAAAGCGCTATCGTGAATAAACAGCGTAGATGAACAAATGTGTACTCACTAAAGTAAAAACGGATTTGTACTGCGGTTGCGCATACATTTACAAATGGCAGGCTGAAAACAGAACGAGTTGTCAAAGTTACACATGGATGCACTCACTGCACCTATTGCGCCGTACTCTATAGACCCTAGATCCAAACAAATTGCAGGTTCCGAGTTAAGTGAAGGATAAACAAATAACAACAGATGAATTGTGTGTGTATGTTGTAAGTGTGTGTATGTGTGTGTGTGTGTGTGTGTGTGTGTAAATGTGTGTGTATTCTTTTATTCTTTTATTTGTTTCAGCTATGTGACTGCGGCCATGCTGGAGCACCGCCTTTAGTGGAACAAATCGAACTCTTTTGCCAAACCGTTAGGTCACGGGAACGTAAACACACCAACACCGGTTATCAAGTGTTGGTGGGGGGGGGGGGGGGGACAAATACAGACACACAAATACAGACAAAAACACACACACACACATACATATATATATACGACGGGCTTCTTTTAGTTTCCGTCTACCAAATCCACTCACAAGTGTTTTCTACTACAGCCCGAGGCTATAGTAGAAAACACTTACCCAAGGTGCCACGCAGTGGGACTGAACCCGGAACCATGTGGTTGGTAAGCAAGCTGCTTACCATACAGCCACGCCTGCGCATATATATACGTATGTATTTACCTGACTTGGTGTTTGTGCCCAACTCCTTTACCATTTGATAACCGGTGTTGGCTTGCTTAAATCCCTGTAACTTAGCGGTTCCAGAAATCAATAAAATAAGTACCAAACTTAAATATAAGTACTAGGGGAGGGGATTTATTCGACTAATCCTTTTGAGGCTTTGCCCCAGCATTGGCGTACCCCAATGACTGACACAAGTAAAAGGTAAAAGATAAGCAGATAATATATATACTTACATACACACACACTCTCTCCCTCTCTCTCGCGCGCACACACACACATATATCCATAATATTAATTATCTATTTGTAGGATTCATATATGCACACACACACACACACACACACACACATGTATACATATATACATACACACACACACACACACACACACACACACACACACATACATATATATATATATATATATATATATATATATATATATATATATATATATATAATGCATACACTCGGCTGTATGTATGTATGTATGCATGTATGTATGTATGTATGTATGTATGTATGTAAAATGTAAATATGGTCATTAAATTATAGCGAAGCAGTGTAAAGTTACTTAAACTTAAATTGAGATGTATTTCTTTTCCATAAACTTATGCTGTAAACTCTGACATATTAAAATATAATTATCATTAATATCTTCAAAATGTTCATCAGCCACATCCTGCCTTCCAACTATCAGTGTGTTTATCAGTTTATATGTGTGAGTGTGTGAATACAAATGTGTGTGTGCGTGTGTGTGTTTGTGTTCTATGTAGCTATATACGCTCTCGTTTATAAGTGTGCGCGTGTGGGGGTGTACACATATGTATAAACTAGATTACTAAACTGTTCAGTAATTTCTTGGCCGGATTGTTAAAAAAAGATTACCTCTTAGAATAATCCGAAAAACTTTCAATGAATTTTTATATTTTTTTTATTACATTTATTTTTAATCTCTGCCTAATGCCTAGACTGGTCGCCATTGTTATTGTTGAATGATATGCCGCTTGAAGTATATACTTACATCGCATTAACATGTTTTGGGTTATTTCCAACATTATCCGCCGGGCTGGCCCCTCTCCGTGGGCGAAGAGAAAGCGACGGGTCCGTAGCCGGTTTCCTCCTAACGCCCTGATATTAGGCGCCAGTCTGTATCGTCTGCCCCACTGAAATCGAATCTAGACGGCGCGAAAAATTATTGAACAAAATACTTGAAAAGCTTCCAAATCATTTTCACCAGCACATTTGCCAGTGTAAAGCAAACATTCTAACAAATTTTAGGTTGGCCGGCGTCTGTTTTATAATCAGGCATTCTCCTTCCATCTGCTTAGACACCGGGCCTCCATTTGACTTGTACACTTAACACACGGCCAATTCACTGTCTCTAGTCTATTCATTCTTTTAGTCATAGCATTGCTCATTACCTCCACCATCTCGTCTCGCCTTCTTTCTTTTTTCCCAACCTCTCCGTATATCAATCCATCTCTCTTTCTCTCTAGTTTACTTATTTTACAATCTATCTCATTCGCTTGTCTACATTCTTACTATCATTATCTACATTCTCTGCTTTTATTTATTCTTATTCTTATTTTTATTTTTATTTATATCCTGGTGTATATTCGTCATTGTCTATTTTCTTATTATTTTCCTATATGTTTAGCTTTCTCTGAATCACTTTCATTGACTGCATTATATAGTTTCATTCAGTTGTTGACTTGTTAAATTTTGTCTAAACATTTTCCTTTCAATTCCAATCAAAGTTGTTCATTTTCTTCTTGATGTCATTTACATTATTAACTTCTTGCAACTTTTTAAAACATATTTTTTAAATTTTCATTTCTAAGTTGGCTGGCAAATTTGGATAATATTGAAACTAATTCCTTGAGACGGTGGGTAGCCGGATAACCAAAAATGTGTATAAGACTTTCAAACTGTTTTAAACTGGAAGATGGAGGTACATTTAGTGAGGCTGATATACTTACGTGTGCGTGCATACGCATGTGTGTGCGAATGTGCGTGCATGTATTTGTGTATAATATACGTGTGTGCAAATATGTGTGTGTGTGCAAAATAAAGGAAAATGCATCTCTTAAGAATAAATCTTTTAAATAATTTTCCAGTCTTTTTCAACTTATACGAATCATGTAGCTGTACGTGGGCGCTTATTATCGGGCAACAATAACACTTGCTATGATAACAGACTCGGCGTTTAGTGGGAATTACTGGTTTCAGTTTATTGGTCAGCATTTCACTGTAGCCTACACTGGTGACTGTAGACCCCTTTTCCAAGTAATGTTCCAGTATAGGCCTTTGTGCATCCCAGAAAACGGTTTGCACCACTTTTTCCCTGGAAGTTTGAATCTTGAATTTCTTTTTCGTTGACAATCCCGGATGCTTCAGTTACACACTCTGCCTTTTGGGTTCTGGATCAAAGTCAAGGACGCAGGTCTCATCTCATGTGACTATTCTCTCCTATAAAGCTTAGCTTTTACCGTTGCAGCAATCAAATAAACGTTGACAGACCTCCAGACGATTGCACTTATGCTCTTCAGTAACCTCTCATGGCACCCATCTCGCACAGGCTTTACGAAAGCAAAGTTTGTCGTGGATGATATCGTATGCAAAAAACATTGCCACTTCATCGATGACTACTCGTCACTTCACCAGAACCATCTCTCACACTTGTTAATTCTTCACGCTAGTGGTGGAGGTTAATGGGCGTCCTGCTCCCTCTTCATGCATCACGCTCGTCCAATCATTTTTTAAATTTCACGATTCACACATACACACTACATCTACACGGTAGATAGCTGTCACGTAGTATACCGAAAGCCTGTGATGAATTTCAGACCTTGACACGTTTTCAGACCAGAGAAATCGGGTCACTGATCTCTGTTCTTCCTTGTTCCACACTGCTAGCGGACCGGAGTGATCAAGATCAACCATCGGCTACGTAATCCTTCGTCAGCGCACGACAATCACCGATCTTCGATGCGAAGGGGTCCCAATGCAAATATATATATCGCTAACTACTTGATAAATTCTTATAAAGATTTTATCCTATATTTAGATTATATATATATATACATCCATCCATCCATCCATACATACATACATACATACATACATACATACATACATACATACATGTGTGTGTGAGAGAAAGATAGAGACAGAGAGAGGAAGAAAGAGAGTGCTAATATGTATTCATCCTTGTTTCTCAATCCTCCATATAATTATATTTTCATGTATACAAATAGAGTTATATGCATACACACACATGTAAACATGAATGCACATATACGAATGCATGCACACAGGCTAACAAACGGTATGCAATGAAATATCTAAACAACGCAAGTCAGAATTTATTAGGTATTGTTTCCTGAATTGCTGATTATTTGATGTTATTTCATATAATGAATTTCAGTGTTTCTGTATTTAAGTCAACTTCCTTTGTACAAACCAGCTGTAATTACAATATCGCACCGGATGACCTTTTGAAGTATTTTGTGTGAGTGTGAGGAAAGTTATGCCGCTTAGCATTGAATAAGTCTTACAGATTATAATATAACTTAACGGTTGAGATAACTGGCATAAGGACGTGACACAAGCAAAGAAATGTGGAAAGTGATCAGCATGAACTTGAAAGACAGACGCTGATATGAATTAATAACTAATGACAACGGGGCCTAATACTTCAAAAGTAAAAATCTTGGGTCACTTAGGATTTAGTACATTACATAAGTATTTCAGATAATTTTTCTTTCTATAAGATTTTGTGAATGACAAAACGCGTTTCCAGGTCAGGATTCTTTTGTAGAAAGCTCTTGTGTCATGATAACTTTTTCCTTTTCCTGCTATTTCGAACTGACTTTCTAGACGAGGAGCCAATTTTCCCCCCCTCTTTGTCCCATTTTCATTCACTAAATTTTCTCTCTCCTTCTCTCTGTCTTCTTTCAGCTTTTTTGCATTGACACCAATCTTTTACCTTCATTTTCCTTTCTCCGCTTTCTACCAATCCCCACATTTCTTTCGAGTTCAACTGACTTTGTTCCTTCTATCAACTCATAGACGATACATGCATCAGGGTATATGTTTGTGTGTTTATGCATATAGATATACATGTGTGTGTGTGTGTGCGTGTCTGTATGTACGTTATGTATGTATGTATGTATGTATGTATGTATGTATATATATATATCATCATT
>NC_068983.1:160867968-160869802 GCF_001194135.2 Octopus bimaculoides
TAAGATACTTAAATCAAAATTTCTTTACACATCATTCAGGAACAGATATATATGTATGTATGTATGTATGTATGTATGTATATATAAATAATTGTTAAAGACGACACCAAACATTAAGGCAAGCAAACATCTCAAGTCGTATACAATATTATTATAGGAATTCTTTCTTTCCATCTCCTTATTCTTTTACTCCCTTCCTCTATGTCATCATCTCATTAATATATACCATTCACATTAATATATACCGTTCTCATTTTCCATATGTTTGCCCCTATTTGTCTCTAATGACGGGATATTCCATACTCGGAGATATCCCAGAAACAGCTGTAAGATTTTGAATCTCTTCCTATAGTAATATTGTATATGACTTGAGATGTTTGCTTTGCCTTAATGTTTGCTATCCTGTTTAATAGCTATATATCCGCTGCATCGGAAATCTCCAATGGCTCCATAACTACCGTCTCGGCTATAACCTTAGAGCCCAAGTAATCCGTTACAGCGCTTACCTAGCGAATCTAATGGTTTAGACCACCTGTGAACTAACTCCCATACTTTGTATGTATATATATAGTAAGAGAGACACAGAGAGAGGAGAGATAGAAAAGAAAGGTTGAAAATGCACCTATTAGCTGTTAAAACTGTTTATTTACACTCGCTGAATCAGGTTCACAATTTCGTGATTTACAAAAGCAGTATGAAATGCAAAAACCCAAAGTGATGCCGTATTTGTCTGGAGTCCTATTACTTTTGGAAAGCGTAAAATTGTTAAATATCTAACCATGTTCATACACGCACGCACGCACACGCACGCACACACACACAGACATGTATAATCGTTAGTCCGACAAATTATCTTTGTTTCGTCTATGGCTCTACAGGAATTAAAGACTAACAATTATGGATTAAATATTTTATTCATTCTCAGACATATCATTAAACACACTTCTCATCTCTAAGACGTGGGACATAAATTACTTGGCCTTTTCACATTTTGGAATATACGTACTTATGCACGCACACACCCATACGCACACACACACACACACCACACAACACCACACAACCCACACGCATACACATGCACTCGCGCATGCGCTCACACACTCACTAACATAACACACAAACAAACAAATACACACACATACACAAAAAAGTACTCACACGCATATGTTCCCAGGACTACTCTGACCTGAAGTAGTAGCAGTTGCCAGGGTCCCAGCAATGGATTAACTGGTGTATTTGGCAACAATCTGTCTGAGTGCAGAGACGCAGAAAGACCCTTGACTGGTGAGAAAGTGCTGGTGTCACCGCATCTTTCTAGGAAAGAGACACTGTGACGTAAAACCTGTGGTTTTACTGTCAACTCGTTTCGGCCTATCACTATGTACTAACCATGAAAACTCAGAGAGTGATACGCGTGTTGTACAAGCGCTTATCACTGCATTCCAATCAGGAACAGATGTGGTGATCTCCTTTGTCATTCCATCTATTGAAAGTCCTATGGCGGTGGACGAGTGACTACGTACGCAGACCTAACCAACTAGAAGCGATTAGTGAGGTACAACAATCGTTCGTTACGCATTCTTCAAATCATGCAAATTTGCAGCAGGATTGAATAATCATCTGAATGGTCATGGGCGGAAGGTCAAAAATATCATTGATAAAGAGAAAGCACAAGGAGACGGTTATCATCTGGATGATTACCTTTCCCTTGTGTTTTCTCTTTGAAGCAATCTATCTATCTATGTCCAAGTCAAGTACATAAGGTTACATTTACATACACACACACACACACACACACACACACACACACACACACACACACACACACACA
>NC_068983.1:160870627-160870987 GCF_001194135.2 Octopus bimaculoides
ATATATATATATATATATAATATATACATTTGTGCGTGTATGTGTGTGTATATGTGTATGTGTGTGTGTGAGATTATTTGTGAGATGTCTCATGAGTGCTACTGGTAACATGGAATCCATGACAATCCGTTGCATGGTCGGGTCGTCGGCGACTAAACTGGCACTCCCATTAGCTTGCATGGTGAGGAACGTTGCTAGAAACCGGGGAATAGAAACAAGAAAGACGAACAAATCTAAAACCTGGAAACAGTGAAGGGGAACCTAATGATTATGATACTATAAAAATGAGAATAATCAAAGAACTGAAAACCACAGATCTCTGAATGGACCACCGATTATACCTCCTAAACATCAAAATAG
>NC_068983.1:160872126-160872811 GCF_001194135.2 Octopus bimaculoides
ATAACCTGTTTCCCTACAATCTACAAAGCCTTTACTGCAATAATATCGCAGAGATTGGGTAAGCACCTGGAAGAAAACAACCGGTTTCCAGAAGAGCAGAAGGGATGCTGCAAGGGCTCATACGGCTGTAAAGATCAATTAATGATCAATAAAGTCATAACTGAAGACAGCCGCAGAAAGAAGAAAGGCCTCAGTATGGCCTGGATCGACTATCGAACGGCTTTTGATAGTGTTCCCCATATGTGGATCCTCGAAACACTAGCCATAAACAAGGTAGCACCAATAATTATAAAAGACACTCTATGAATAAATAGCAGACAGTGCTACAGCTCCAAACAAAAGAGGGACTCGTGAGAACCAAAGCCATCCCCATTAGAAGAGGAATATTCCAGGGAGATACGCCATCTCCACTCCTGTTCTGCTTATCACTCACACCTTTAACTGACTTACTGAACAGAACTGGATGCAGATGCAAATGTTACGGCAAAACAATCAGCCACCTTCTATATATGGATGACCTAAAACTATACGCTTCAAATGATGAACAGCTGGAAACACTACTGCAGACAGTGCATGGATTTACCAAAGAAGTAAATATGAAATTTGGCTTAGAAAAATGTGCCAAAGCAACCCTAAAAAGAGGAAAACTAGTTAAGAGTAGCATCATCACACTAGATAAAGCCAA
>NC_068983.1:160872821-160873896 GCF_001194135.2 Octopus bimaculoides
ATGATACTATAAAAATGAGAATAATCAAAGAACTGAAAACCACAGATCTCTGAATGGACCACCGATTATACCTCCTAAACATCAAAATAGACAATAAAACAACATCAATAATAAATAGCATAAACCTGGCCGTCACGGAACTAACAGCCACAGAAACAAACGGCAATATCACTGAGCTAAATGACTTAATATATGCAGCAGCCACTGCAACCACAAAAGAAGCAGGATACTCCCTCAAACCCATCCAAACAGGAGTTCCACCACCCAAACAAAGCGTGTGGATAAATAATATCCAAAACAAAATTTTAAAAAAGGAGAGAAGATCTATCGATTCTCAACGAAATTAGTAGACAATCAACACAACTAAGTAACAAGAGGAAAACAAAAATACTGTACAAATGCAACATTACAGACAAATATTTAGCTGAGGCAAAAGAAAAGCTAAAGCAAGATATCCTTACTAAAGCACAAAGGATCCGGCGGTATGAGAAACGCCTACGTTTCTTTGAACTAAACAAACAGTTCAACTCCAACCCCAAAAATTTATACCAAGAACTTGGCAAAAATAAAATAGACATTACTGCAGCACCAACAGCAGAAGTGGAAGAATTTTGGAAAGAAATATGGTCGGTGAAGGAACAACCTCAGAAAAGGACTATTAAAACAACGAACTTAGCACCTGAGCAACTCTGGACCCCTATAACAACTGAAGTCACCCAAGCACTGCAAAGACTAAGCAACTGGAAGGCACCTGGGCACAAGATCCCCAACTTCTGGTTAAAATATCTGACAGGAATGCACAAAAAGCTGGCTGAAAACTTTAACGACATACTAGCAGAGCCAGAGACAATGCCTGAATGGCTCACGAAAGGGAAAAACCATCCTAATTCCCAAATCCACGGAAACGGCAAAACCACAAAACTACAAGCCTATAACCTGTTTCCCTACAATCTACAAAGCCTTTACTGCAATAATATCGCAGAGATTGGGTAAGCACCTGGAAGAAAACAACCGGTTTCCAGAAGAGCAGAAGGGATGCTGCAAGGGCTCATACGGCTGTAAAGATCAATTAATG
>NC_068983.1:160875881-160877378 GCF_001194135.2 Octopus bimaculoides
GAATATGTGGAGATGGACAAGAAACAATAAATCATATTATGTCTGGTTGCCCAGTCCTGGCTAAGAAGAAATATATTCACAGACACGACAGAGCTGGGACCTACATACACTGGAAATTATGCCAACACTATGGAATAACAACAGAAAAAAGATGGTATAAACACACGCCAGAAAAGGTCACAGAAAACGAGAAAGCAATAGGCACACGCCAGAAAAGGTCACAGAAAACGAGAAAGCAACCATACTCTGGGATATGCCAATACTCACAGAGAGAGAAATTAAGGCCAATAGGCCAGATATAGTTGTCAGAGATCATGAAGGAAAAAATGCTTTCTAATTGATGTTTCAATACCAGCAGGTGTCAACGTTTCCCTGAAAGAAATGGAGAAACTTTTAAAATACAAAAACCTGGAAATAGAGATAACTCGAATGTGGAATCTAAAAACAGAAACAATTCCTATCGTAGTAGGTGCCTTAGGTATGATGAAAAAATATTCAGACAAATACATAACAAATACATCAGGACTTACAAATATATATAACATACAGAAAATTGCACTACTGGGCACTGCACACATTCTACGCAAAACACTTTCAATACAGTAACTATAAGAGCATCACAGCAAACCACAGCGCATACCCAAGGCAAACAGAATTGCGCTCGGTAGTGAAGTGAAAGCACGCTATAAAAATAAAACTACTGAATAATAATAATAACAAGAACATCGAAAAATACCTTAGGAATGAGAACCCAGGTTCGAAATTTCCCCAAGATACCTGATGAAGGCTGGAGGGTATATCAGCCGAAACGTTGTGTTAACAATAAAGATGAGGACAAATATCCGTCAAATATAAATAATGTAAATAATGTAAGAGTTTATGTTGTTTGGTATTTGATATACCCACAGTTGTCATATGCCACTGGTCATTCTAAGTTATTTATCTTGGCTCATTTTGTTTAATATTACTAAACCTAGAAACGAAATTACTTTACTAAATAAATATACCATTATCTTTTATCTTTTCCTCGTTTCAGTCATTAGACTGCAGCCATACTGGAGCACTGCCTCTGAACATTTTTAGTCGTATGATTCGACCTTAGTACTTAATTTTGTTATATCTGGTACTTATTCTATCGCTCAATTTTGCCGAACCGCTAGCTTATGAGGAAGTAAACGCACGAACGCCGCTGGTCAATCGGTGGTATTGGGGGAACAGACACAAAGACACACGCACACACAAACACACACATATATATCTACGACGAGCTTCTTTCAGTTTCTATCTACCAAATTCACTCACTTTGGTCGGTTCGAAGATATAGTAGAAGACACTTGGCCAAGGTGCCACACAGTAGAACTGAGCCTGGAACCATGTGGTTGAGAAGCAAACTTCTTACCACCCAACCACGTCTGCGCCTATAAATAAATAAATAAATAAATAAATAAATAAATAAATAAATAAATAAATCGATAAGAAATGTTTTACCTCTTATTT
>NC_068983.1:160878000-160880500 GCF_001194135.2 Octopus bimaculoides
GTTACGGGGACGTAAACACACCAGTATCGGTTGTCAAGTGTGGGGGGACAAACACACATACATATATATATATATATATATATACATATATACGACAGGCTTCTTTCAGTTTCCGTCTACCAAATCCACTCACAAGGCTTTGGTCGGCCCGAGGCTATAGTAGAAGACACTTGCCCAAGGTGCCACGCAGTGGGACTGAACCCGGAACCATGTGGTTGGTAAGCAAGCCACTTACTACACAGCCACTCCTGCGCCTATAGCAATTTTTTTTTTATTTTACTCACTTCAAAGAGACAAATTATCACTATTTTGAATTTTCACTGTGTCATCTTTTTAAACATTGCATGAACGGTTGTTTTGATTTTGTCCATATTGTTAGATACGACATTGTAGTTTGACACTTATGAAAGATCACCTAGACATACAAGTAAAACAAACTTGTTACAGTAGAAAATCTCAGTCTGCATCCTAAAAGCACTCCCGCTCAGCTCAGAAAAAGAAAAGAAAGACGCACTGTAACTGTGCAAATTTTAATAGCCTCACTGGCTCCCAAATTATTTGCTGGGACGCGCAGCAAGTGCAGAGTCCATATTACTCGCTTCCATTGTGACCATCACCGGCGTCTCTTCGGGAGTAAAGAGGTAGACTAAACGAGAAGGATTAGTTTCAGTAATATTCGTTCATTCACTCTCTGTCTCCCAAAGAATTTCCAGCGTTGCATTATAATGATTTGAGTCAACACAAAGGAACGAATACTAAACGATTCCTTCCTTCTGAGAGAGAGAGAATTCTACAATTTCGTGCTGAACAACCTGTATAGATGATTTTGTTTGTTTATTTATTTTTTTTAGTGATGAAATGTTTATGCTGTACATTATTCCACTCCTTCCACTAAAAGAAATTTGGGATTTTTTTAAAACGGGGGCCACATTTTTCATTAACGAAACACTTTGAAACTTGGAACACTTGTAGAATGTGTCATATAAAACATCTTTTTCTCTTAGTCTTCTTTAAAAAAAAGAAATCCATAAGTTATTCCATGTTAAAGTTGTCGTATTTCTGTAATTTCAACCAATCACTGACGTCCATTCAGCCGATATACATTAAGTGCCGACTACATAAACAAACGATTCTGAAACAATTAACCCTAACCCTAACCCTAACCCTAAGGTTAGGGTTAGGGTTAGGGTTAAAGCAAATTTAAAATGAAAAAAGCAAATAAAACGAAGGTATGGAGATTAAATACGCTTTACATCGCTTAATCAGCCAAAGGAGTAAATGTAAACAACTGAATACTTGTCAGTGATTGGTTGAAATTATCGAAATAAGACAATTTTTTTACATGAAATAAATTCGAATACAAAAATATTTTTCTGTTCTATAACACAAAATAGATAAGTATACGAAGTTTGAAAGTCTTTCCGTACCAAAAACACTACGTAAAACATTAATGAAAAATGTGGCCCCCGTTTTAAAATAGATCCGAAATTTGTCCTATAATAATGAAAGCAAATTGTGAGTGAAACCGAAAATAACGACTGCGATATCCCATGATTTCAAGTAAACAATGTCTGCGACACAACCAATGTATAGAATGTGCATGTATTTAATAGGACACGCGAACTGTACATATATTTTGTATAAGATACAAATAGTCACACTTCTCAGTGGCGTTCGTTGCTGGTTGTAGTACATTGGAACAGTCTACTTCAGTTGCTACTTCTAAGATACTTAACATATCACTAAAATACGCGCAGGCCTATAGACGGAGCATAATAAGGGAGTTCTTTCTTTCTATGAAATTTTGGGATGTCACTGTCGTCCCTTCCGATTTCTATTGAAATTCATTTTCACTTTTTTGCGACCGTAACTTGTATGTTAACCACGTGATCATTCAGACTAGAAATACTAGCTGCATGTTTCGCAAATCACATAGGCCTACCTTAAATAAGGAACGTTACATATTTCTACTCACCATTAAACTATGGGATGGTCACGGTTAGAATGCTTTTGATCATAGGTTTACTCAAAGATCGGTTATAAAATAAAATTATAATTAAACAGCATAGAGTTTATCCATTATCTACCCCGTTAAAATAAGATCTAATATTCTGAGGCAACGGTAAATTCCAGTCTTAAAGAACTTAGAATATTTGACAAAAGTATTCAATGAAGAATGGAAACCATACTGCAGAATCTAATAAGCTTCTTAGAGCACTTTCACAGTTCTTTATTTGTATCATCTCATTCAGAAGACGTGATTGATAAAAAAAATATCCATTTATTTACTTAAATTTCTCTTGGGTGTGCGCATGCTTGCGTGTTAAGTCAAATATGAGTGACTGAATGATTGCACGCGCATATATTTCTCTGTGTATATAAACATAAATGCCTGTGCGCATGTTTCTGTGTGTCTGTTTTGTGTATACATTTGTGTGTGTGTGTGTGTGTGTGTGTGTGTTTGTGCGTAGAAGTAAGTGTATATACTTATATACAAGTA
>NC_068983.1:160881976-160887251 GCF_001194135.2 Octopus bimaculoides
ATATATATATATATATATATATACATATACACACATATATATATATATATATATATGTGTGTGTGTGTGTGTGTGTGTGTGTGTGTGTGTGTATACAGAAAT
This sequence comes from Octopus bimaculoides, assembly GCF_001194135.2. Lineage (NCBI taxonomy): Eukaryota > Metazoa > Mollusca > Cephalopoda > Octopoda > Octopodidae > Octopus > Octopus bimaculoides. Next base: position 160,882,079 of record NC_068983.1, read on the forward strand.
ACATACACACACACACACATATACATACATATGCGTACGTAAGTGTATAAATGTGTGTGTGTGTATGTTGCGTGTGTCTAGATGAATGCAAACATATATTCTAGTTTACTAGTTCCTTTGTATAAATTTCTCTGTCTCTCTCTTAGTTCTATTTGTTTTTGCCTCTCTTACCTCATTGTACATTTATCTATCTATCTATCTATCTATCTATCTATCTATCTATTTATCTCTCTCTATCTATCTATCTATCTATCTATCTATCTATCTATCTATCTATCTATCTCTATCTATCTATCTATCTATCTATCTATCTAACGAGATCTAATTAACTACTCACCTTTCAAACTTTATTTTCTCTCCTCATTCTCTTTCTTTTCTGTTTCTTTTTTATATTTTGGGGTTTCCTTTAGTTTCGATTTTTTCTATCTTTTGTTCATTTGTTTTCTGCTTATCATTATCTAGATATTATTTTATTACATTTCTGAATATCCATTACTGCGAACGAAACCAAAGTAATACTTTAATATTGATTACAACTTCTGCATCTAAGTATTACTCAAAAAAGAAAGGACAGGTTACATCAACACCTAGCTCTTCTTGTTTAACCCAAAGATCAATTTTGATCAAAAGTTTCCGGAACTATGATTGCCTGTCCGCTATTTTTATCTGTGTGTGTGTGTGTGTGTGTGTGTGTGTGTGTGTGTGTGTGTGTGTGTGTGTGTGTGTGTGTGTGTGTGTGTGTGTGTGTGTGTGCGCGCGTGTGTGTGTGTGTGTGTCTATGTGTTTTGTGGGGTGAGCTTAATTTGTTTTTAGGGATCTAGTTAAAATGATTCGCAAAATAAGCCCCCTTTAATTTTGCTCTGACTGCTTTCAATTTTGGTGTATCGATGCAACGCTGAACTTTGATTACGATCAACCCCATACTTTGTCTTGTAAATTAAAGAATCTGATGTTATTTGGAATTAAAGCTGGGAAATTTGGGTAATTTTAGCTAATCAACAGACAGTGGGGCATTAACTGCTTGTTACCATGACAACCCCACGTGTTGTGTTGATTCTTCACACCACGAATTTTACTTCGCCCGCTTGTTTTGTTTTAATAAAAATTTATACTTATCCATTAGAATTTTATTATAGGTATATAATGGTGTTCGTTTCCCCGCTTCTAATATATACTGGGTGCAGGTTGCACCGGTAACCGGCTGGTGGAGGGTCTGCCTAAGTTAAAACGGTAATAACGTCGAACAGCCATATTGATGTGGCAATAATTACTATTTACTATATGTATATATATTGTTCCTTTATGACCCCGTAACTTGGCAGTTCGGCTGAACAGACCGATATGCAAAGTACCAAGCTTAAAAAGAAATAAGTTCTGGTCAAGTTGTTCCCCTGAAGCCCTTCAAGGAGGTGCTCAGCATGGCCGCAGCTTATTGACTGAAAGAAATAAAAGGTAATGCATCTCCAGATATAAAGTCGGTGGATTAGTAGAATTCTTAGATCGTCGAACAAAATACCACCACCCCCGGTATTTGTTCCGTCTCTTTGCAAACTGGGTTCAAATCCCTGCGATCACCTTTGCATTTTATCTTACAGAAATCGGTAAAAATAAAGCTCTCGTCATGTTATTGAAAAGGATCTAATTGACTGCCAACTTGTGCAATGTGCAAAGCTCCAATCGTCGCTTAATCATGGAATCCTAGTGCAAGTAGTGCAACGCACCATTGGGGTACACTGCCGTCGCATAAGTTTTATCTATCTGTACCACCTTACATTACTACCGACCCAACGTACACACACGCGCGCGCGCAAAATTTTTCACTCGAAGTGAACCCCATTAAAAAGAGATAATGCAAAAGAAAAAGAAGATATTTCCAGATTTATCGAATCAGATGTAACATTAATGATATGAATTAATTTAAAATTACGAGGTAGACATTTTGTTCTAGAACAACTGTCTATAACACTTACCACGATGACGTCACTGTCATTGACGTAGAGGTGAGATCTCAAGACAAGCTGGGGCCGTCTTGCTTCATTAATAATTTTCCATCAAATATTAAATTGGCGCCAGACGTTAGGGTATGCTGAATTGGCAACTAACTGAGTTTTGAGAAAAATCTACAAGCTTCTTAAAATGAAGATATGAATTATGTAAATGAAAGACGGCTGTAGTATAAATAAAGATAGTTTAGGCAATTATACTATTCTCATAATAGTTGATTGCAAAAAAGAAATTTTCCCTCTCTGTCAGAACCTCAATAAACAGCCCGATTGTGTATAATCATCCGGTAACTTCAAGTAGTTGTTAAGAATAAAAACTCAGAGTTTTAAAGTGTAACTGTGAATACATATGAAGTTGATGTTTACTCCTGTTCTTTGTATAAATTACTCAAATGTAAAAGGGCAATGCATTCCAGCATTTGACCTAAAAAAAAAATGGGCCGTCTCCACCCTCGATCATATTTGTAGCCTCTGATCATCAGTGCTGACAAGTCTCATGCTATCTGCATCCAGGCACACTTAACTTATTCATCTTGTCTCCTCCCTTTACCCCCACAAAGTTCCCTGTCCAATAAGCTTCGTACTTAAAACAGAACGTTAGCCTGGTAGCTTTTGGTAAGCAAACTTTGATCTTGGACCACCAATATGAAATCTTCAGTCTCTGCTTTCAGTGGTTGTTGTTTGGTCTACATCACCATTTCGGATTCGAAGCATATACTGTACACGCAGGGGCTTCTGGCTCCACCACTCCCCAATTTGTTTCTGCTCGTTCTTTTTTTTTTGCAGTCTGTTTGATTCGTTCTGCTTTATTCATGGAAGTGGCTTCAGGTTCTTCATCTAATTCAGGGTTAATGCCAGGTTCCCTTGCGAATTTGCAGACTTCATTGACTATTGAATGTGATTTTTTGTTGCTTTCGTGTTTGCACACATGCCGCAGCATCTAGTCCTCTGTACTAGATAAGTAATTGTTTGTTGTTATTGTGGAGGTCTAATAGTAAAGTTCTACCTGCATTATTCCCCTCCCCCATTGTGTCTAGGTAGGTACAGATGATCAGTGTCTGCTTTTGGATGGTGCATGTTCTTAGATGTTAGTAGATTCCTTGTCTTCCTGTCCAGGCGTTAGAGTTCTGTAGCATTCCAGTTAATGATGCTGAAACTGTATTGGACTACTGGAAATACCACGGTGTTAATGGCTTCGATGCGATTTTTGGAGTTGAGTTCAGTTTTTAGTCGTATTCTTCTGTAATACTCCTTTCGTATTTTTACCTTCAGAGTAGCATGTTGCATACCATCTCCTACGTTTATCCCCAGGTAATTATAGCTTTCTTCTGGACAAACTCCTTGATGGTAGTGTCGGCATCTAATTTAATGGAAGTTGTTTGCTTGAGCTTGCCTCTTACAAAAGTTGCTTTAGCACACTTATCAAGGCCAAAATCCATCCCGATGTCATTGCTGACTTCTTCAACAGTTGTTAACAGCCCTACTAGTTCTTCGTCATTTCTAGCAAACAGCTTTAGATCGTCCATATAAACAGATGATTTACTATAATATTATACATTTTGAACCCATACCTGGTGCTACTCAGTTCGTTTGAGAATGGGACAAGTACCATGCAAAAGTATAATGGGGAGAAGGAGTCACCTTGAAAGAGCCCTCTTTTGATGCTGATGTTGTTGGTGTTGTTGTTGTTGTTATTATTATTATTATTATTATTATTACTGGCTAGTGGCAGCTGTGCTCTTTGACATTGAAGAGACTGCCACTATTCTGGAGGTGCACAGAGTGAAAGAAAAAAACTGGTTGGGCATGGAAATGCAACCTCTTGTTCAAATTGAACAAGATAGCATAAATACCATACCCGACGCAATAAACCTGCCAGATGGCAGTAGAATATACATTGCTGTAGAGGGGCGCAGAACAAAGTGCTACCTCTGCAGCAGTGAAAAACACCTAAAAAAAGACTGCCCCATCTACAAGCAAAGAATGGAGGCAGACAAAAATAGAAAATTGCAGCAACAACAACAACAACCAAAAGCCTCGACACCACCAACACCATCACCACCAACACCACGAAAAGCGACACCACCATCTCCAGCCATCACCAAACCAACACCAACACCAACACCAACACCAACACCAACACCAACACCAAGAACCTCCACACCAAAGAAGATAACAGAACCAGCAACAACAACAACAGAAATTGTCAAGGAATCCTCGCCAGATCCGACAAACATTCCCTTTCCAGATCAGATCAGCTCGGATTGTGCGAGCACTGATAGTGAGAAAGGGAAGTGGCACACTGTTCCACCACAAAAGAAACAATTGACAAAGAGGGGAGGTGCGAAAAAGGTGAGCTTCTTAACATCATCGGCAACAACAACACACACTCACAACAAATAGCAACACCTTCTCCACCGCAAACACCAGCACTCACACACACCACAAACGTAACAGCCATCAACACCAAAAATGAACACTTATTAAACTTTTTAAAAAACAGTACAAATGCAAACACCACAAATTTCATTATACCCCTACACAACGCACCACCAGCACACATACTCACACTAAAAATAACCCAAGAAAACTATAATAAAATAAAAGAAAAGTTTCCGAAAGATGTTGGGTCGCTAGGGAGAAGTTTCTTCCAAAGCCTTTATCGGAATTTAGTGGAAACACCCACACGGAAACATAGGGGAGCCACCCCACCAGAAAACAGTAAGTAGAGCCTTTTCTCCTCTAATACTTTCCTTTAAAAAAAAAAAAACATGGTAATTCTCAGAATCGGAAGCATTAATGTGAGAGGTCTCAGGTCGCCTTGGAAACAGGGTCACCTGTTGAACGACCTGAGGTCTTACGGTGTAGATGTAGCAGCCATTAGCGAAACCAGGCTCTCCAACCCGCAGGAACTCGCAGCCCTTTTTGGCGGATACGAGATTTTCCTATCTCCGTGTCGGCCGGGAGCGGGCGGTGGAGGTACTGCGGTGCTATTTCGGAAAGGCCTAGACTTGAAAATAAGGGCAGTCTTCCTGGATCCAGAAGGTAAGTTGGTGGTCCTGGACGTCGATAGTAGTGACGGCGCTGCTTTCAGACTACTGGCTGCCTACGTTCCGACAGGAGCAGGGCAGTCGGATTATTTCAAACGTCTGGAGGTTTTCCTAGGTACT
>NC_068983.1:160888677-160889124 GCF_001194135.2 Octopus bimaculoides
ATACGGGTGAACGGCCATCTATCGGAACCGTTCAACATCTCGCGTTCGGTTCGCTAAGGGTGTCCTCTCTCCTCCCTTCTGTATGTATTGACTCTCGAGCCACTACTGCGGAAGTTGGAGGTTTTGAGGGGCGTCCCGCGCAATCTGGGATATGGAAGGAGCGTGTCTGCCTATGCCGACGACGTCACCGTTATGGTGTCGAGCCACAGGCATATTGACCTGATTGGCGAGACACTAAACGAGTATGAAGCGGTGACAGGTGCGAAAATTAACGCGGAAAAGTCAGTGGACTTGCAACTAGGCACCTGGAGGGGCAAGTCCATGCCGTCCAACAGCGTCGTAGGGTGCTGGACAGACGGACCCGTTAAACTGCTCGGGGTCTGGTTCGGTCCGGACCTCCAGTTGGAGAAAAACTGGGAAGAAGTGACGAACAGGGTGGTCAACCTC
>NC_068983.1:160889280-160895160 GCF_001194135.2 Octopus bimaculoides
CGGTAGTAGCTCCACTCTAGCGTTCTATAGAGGGTTAGTGGGAGAAAAGTGCGACGACGTTCTCGGGAAAACTCTAGGCGTCGAGGATGATCAGCTAAACAGTCTGTTCAGGAGAACTTTCGGGCCGGGGCCCATGGATAATTTCCAAAAGTCCCTCGCCTGGCAGTGCTACCGAGATGCGCTACCTGTTGGAGATAAATTCTACCGACACGGAAGTGCCGTCAACCGGGCCTGCCCGAGGTGCGCTCAGGACGACGAAACCGTTCTGCACGCACTCGTCCAGTGCCCGAGCATTGCTGACCTGTGGGTCTATATCGAACAGCTACTGTCACGTGTAGGACGGATCTGGCTCTCAGCTGAATCCAACGTGAGAATTGACCCGCCGACCTCCTTTAACCGGGAGGGCAAGGCAATTTTCCTATGCCTAGTGGCTGTAGCGAAAGAGGTGATACGGTGGACTCGTTTGAAAGGGCTAAAGACAGACACTTTCCTCTTTGGCCAAAGCCTCATCAACTTTTTCAAGTTCCACTTGAAAAGGAAGATGAGAGTAGAGAGGGAAGTGCTGTCTCATAGCAAATTTGTTGAAAGATGGGTGACTGTTGGAAGAATGGCCAGTATAAACGGACCAATTCTGAGAATACACCTGTAAAAAAAAAAAAAAAAAGGTAATGTAAAAGGAGAAAGGGCTCTATGCCCCTTTCTTATTTTTTTTCTGACCAGGCTCCCGTGGTTTTATGGGTTTTTCCACGTGTAACCTTTCCTTTTTCGAAGCGCCTCCCCCTTCGGGGGTTTCTACTTATTTATTTCTCTATTTATTCATTATATCTTTCTCCGTTTTCTTCCTCTGTTTAGACGAACTTTCCTACCTTTTCGGACAAAACCTTTTGAAACCTTCGTCCTGTCTTAGTCCTTACATGTTTTTAATTGATATTAGCCCTTGTGGCCAATAAAACGAATTAATTGTTATTATTATTACTATTATCGTTATTATTATTATTGTGATTATTATTATTATTATTATTATTATTATTATTATTATTATTATTATTATTATTATTATTATTATCATTATTATTATTATTATTATTATTATTATTATTATCATTATTATTATTATTATTATTATTATTATTATTATTATTATTATTATTATTATTATTATTATCATTGAGTGAGAGAACAGGTATGCCTCTCAAAGCGACAGTAGGGTAGAAATATACGAAGTCCAATATACCCATCATAACTACTCGTCTGATAAGGGTGCACCAAGCACATACATCACAACCATACTATTATTATTATTACTATCATTATTATTATTATTATTATTATTATTATTATTATTATTATCATCATAATCATAATCATCATCATCATCATCATAATCATCATCATCATAATCATCATCATCATCATCATCATCATCATCATCATCATCATCATCATCATTATTATTAATATTATTATTATCATTGTTTTGTTTTCTTTCTTCAAATTTTCTTCTCTATTTCTCGCCGAGTGTTTTCCGTACACCTAGGGCAGAAAAGCTCATTGTATGCATTCCCAGTTTACACACGCAAATTCACAGGTAAAATACGTATGTAAAAAAGTTGATAAATAAATAAATTCATGAATGGATGTTGTTTTCACAGCGATAATGCTCTTCTCAGTACATGAGTCGTTTCAGTTAACACGATTTTTTGCACTTCCTGATGGGATGGTAAGCCGGGTATCATTTTCAAATAGGTTTCAGTACCTTTTTTATCATTCCCTAGAGATCCTACAATCACTGGTATGGTAGTCGCCTTGAGGTGCCACATTTTTTCAATTTCTATTAGCAAGTCTTTATATTTACTGATCTTGTCAAATTCTTTCGCCGCTATATTATGATCACAGGGAATACTCATGTCAATTAATAAACACGTCTTCTTTGTCTGATCTTTTATGATAATATCCGGTTTATTAGTTTTTATAGTTTTGTCGGTATGTACGTGGAAGGCCCAGTGAATCGACACATTTTCTCTCTCAGTCACAGCTTCAGGATGGTGTTTATACTATTTGTCAGTGGTTTTTATTTTATAATGCTGACATATTGTCCAGTGTTAATAAGCTTTGGTCTTGAGCAGCTAATATGAAACCTTCACTCTCTGCTTTTAGCCCTGAGCTTTGTAACCATTGATGCATGCGTTTCTGGTCGACATCAGCTTGTTTGCTACGCACCACATACTTGCCATGCAGAGGTTTCTGTTCCTATCTGCTAGCTAATTTTTCATGTGCTATTGTCTTTGCAATTAATTTTATTTTCTTTGTGGTAGCAATTGGCGCATTCCCTTCAACCTGATCAATCTGGTAGGTATCTAAGAGATGTAATTCAATAGTTAGGTCCAGAAACTTTGCTGTTTTTCTATACTTCTCATATTAATGTTTTCATCGTTTGAGAATGTAAAGCCTATTATCTTAATCTACTACTACCAAATCAGGCCTTCTGGCTTCTGTTATTCTGTTAGTCTGAATATTGAAGTCCCACAACATTTTTTTATTTCTAAACTTCTGGTACTTTACTAGGGTCATGTTCATACCATTTATCAGTATGTTCAAATCTTAACTTTCTACATAGCTCCCAGTGGATGAACCTCCCTAGATTGTCATGTGTTTTCTTGTATTCTTTCTGTGTCAGCATGCTACATTCATTTACTATGTGAGTAACGCTTTCATCTTTTGATTTGCATAATCTACATTGAGAATCTACTTGGTTTTTGTCTATCTTGGCTTTTATCCAATTAGTCCTTAATGCTTGATCTTGTACAGCTACTAACAAACTTGCTGTCTCTCTTCAACTTTCCTTTCTGCAACCATAACCATATCTTACTACTATTATTTGTTGAAACTATCTTTGGGAATTTACCATGCAACGCTTTCTCCTTGCCAGTCAGATAATTTCTGTCTTTTTTTCTAGCTTTTAAGTTCGTTTGGTGCTTTGATTTCCCTGTGTCTTGCTGTAACTCTAGCAGCTTTTAATAAACTTTCTTCACTGTTACCTACATAAGTGTCAATATCTACTCCAGCTAACTTCACGCAAGCTTCTACTGATATTAACCCCCTTCCGCTTTCCTTTCTTGGTAAGTACAATCTTGCTACTCCTGCCCTTAAGTAGAGTCCGCCATTCATATTGAATTCCTTCCTAGTTCTTCTGTCTAGCCTTGCTAATTCAGTTTTTGTCCAGTGTACAAAAGCTGCTGAGTATCTAAGCAATGATACTGCCCAAGTATTTACAGCCTTCACTAGATTCGGACTGTCTAGTTTTGACTTCATTAGCTTTCTCACTCTTCTTTCAAGCCCGATTAAATAAGTATCAATTGACTTAATCGACAAACCCCACGCCTCAAAAACTTCAATTATTTTTATTAGTTAGGTTATTGCTTTGTTTTATACGAGCTCTTCCAAATCTCATCCAGAGACCTCAAGTAACTATTATTTTCTGTTATTTAATAGAATCTTGACCCAAACATTTATATGATACGCTTTTACCCCCACACATACCTACCAGTAACGTGGTTTCTGTCAAATTTCTCACATTATCAAGATAATCTGTTCTGTTAGATCACGAATTCCTAATCAAGGTTACATTAATAACCATTTTTTCTTCAAAATCCAAAGGACGTTGCCTCTTATGCATGATAAATCAAAATATATTATAATTTTTTTCTTCCTAAGACCAAACTATTTTGTTTCCCTCATAGAATCGTGATGCTTCAGAATTGAAGGTTTAATGCAGTAATATTATTAGATGATGGAGGATATATGTAAACTTACTCCTGACGCATAATTTTATATATTTTGTTAAACGAGTTTTAACAGAAATAATTAGAAGAAAACGCAGATTCACGAATATAGTATATTCTTGTTATTAGTGAGAATTTATGGGAAAAAGGACTAAAGTTGAATGGAATATCCGATTTCTAGCAATACTTGTGGTGTTGTCGTTGTTTGTAGTAGTGTTGTTGTTGTTGTTGTTGGTGGTGGTGGTGGTGGTGGTTTTGTTACTGAGGTCGTTGTTGCTATTAATACTGGAATGACATTATGAATGATGCTAGTAATTAAACTGCTAGCTAACCCACGCCAAGGAACGTTTTGTTAATTCACCATTTATATTCGCCTACACAGAACTGGAAGTTTGTTTTCGTTAGTCAGTCAGAAGAAGATGGGTTGCGTCCAAGACAGATTGGTGAGCTAGCTTTGGTTGATATTGAGGTCGAACCCCTGTAGACCAATTACTCCTGAAATCCTAATGAAAAAAAAATATTACTGGGTGTTTGGAAACAGTATTCCGGATGATTGTAGAGTCGAGCTGAAAGAGAATTGGTCTACGTATTTCGGAGAATTCGGAATATTTTACACAGTAGTGATAATAGGAAGAAGCGTTGGTGATGGGAAGTATGGTTCACAAGTTGTAACACTGGCAGTCGAGAAGAAGCAATGCAGATCTGAGTTAATGCGGATTGAATCGAATGATTCAACAGTTGTTGGCTGGCATCAAAATAGGAGAATAGGGCACTCTGCATTGAAACTTATAGTTAATGATTAATGTATGTTTTTTGGAGGGACTCGTATAATATTTAATTAAAATAACGAGCGTCTTTGAAAAAGACATTAATTCCCTACGAACAATGTCCGTAATTGCGATTCGATTTCCGGCAGAATCTATTCGATTTACTGTTAATTACGTTTGAGAAAACGTAAAAGTTATCATTCAGTTATTACACTTTGAAATTAAAAACGTAAACTATCATTGAGGGATATTTCTGATCATGAAATTCTAAGCAATTCACACAATTTATGTTCCAACTGAAACAGAGTAAGCTATGAACAGACACTTTAATTCCGGGAAATATTTTATGCACATTCTCGAAATTTTGTGATGATTGTATTCCTATTATCCAGGTCTGTTTTCTAACTCTTCTTTTACAAAAATAGGTAATATTTTTACTGTGTTTCAAAGCAGTTTGCCAAACAAAGCTAATTCTTCGTTGCACCATCATCTTGAAAAATATGGATCCGCCACAAGACAAGTATTTGTACGGAGGTGCTTATACGTATGCATGTGTGTGTCTGTTACGTGTGTGTCTCAAAGTTTATGCGATATAAACTATACGTACCTCTAAAAAATTATTTCATATAACAATTTTTATATGTAACGCTGTCATGGCACCTAACTGTCAACTTTTGTGATATTTGTAATAACACTTTATTTTACAGATATTTTTTTTACTGACTGAAGACTGACAAACAGTGTTTTAGGAATTTCAAATGAACACAATACAGATGTAATAATAACACTTGAGATGATGGTGCATTTGACTAGCTATTCAGACATGGATCACTCGAAATGCTAACTGGATCACTGGAAATGATAACAGTTGTAGCCATCTTCCCTAAAATCACATTCTAACTGTCATAAAAAAAGACTATATGGCACGACGCAGTGCTAGCTATATCAAAATACAGGATGGTCACGAGTGGGAAGTCTTTCATCATAGGTCAGCTCAATCAGGATTGACTTGGAGTTAAGCAGTAACAACAAAATGTATTAGCTTGCCAGTATTCCCACGAATATATGTATCTCTATTTGTGTGCCTTGTATTAATACGGTGTGTAATGCGTATAGAAGAAACCCACGGCTTGTTCATTAAAATAATTAGTTATAATTTCTCTAAATATATTGTTGATGACGTTGCATACACATAACATGACGTAGATACGGTGAGTAGAACAAAGTGAGTGGAGAAGATTAGTGATGTATATAACAGGGTTATGCAACCCGGCAGTATATGTGTGTGTGAGTGTGAATGTGTATATATATATATATATATATATATATAT
>NC_068983.1:160895335-160897263 GCF_001194135.2 Octopus bimaculoides
ATATATATATATACATATATACATAAGATATATTAATGTATATATATATATATATTCTTCTTCTGACGCTATTAATAATAATAATATTACCATAATAATAGTTATTATTATTATTGCCTTTGCACAGCTTCTAACGCTAGAGATGTACTACGGTGTCAGCTATTCACTACCAGTGAACTAAGGTAACACCTCTTATTTTTCGAGCACCTTCCAGAGTATTCGAGTGCTTCCAAGCAGTGTTGTTTTCTGCAAGGGCTGCACCCTTATTGCAGCCCCTATTTGTTCCATGTACTTCTCAAAATTTTTACTCACTGTTAGCAGGGCTTCGACAATTATCGGTACTATCGCCACCGTTTTCAGCGACCACAGCTACTTAACCTCCCATGCTAACCTGTCGTATCTATATACTTTTCTTTCTTCCTTATCGCACACCTTGTTGTCAGCTGGGCATGCTTATATCTATGATCCAGCATAGTTTGTTTTCTTTCTCAATTAATACTATGTCTGGTTTCCTATTCTCTATCTCATGGTCGCACTGAATCACAAAATCCTCATTTTCGATGATGCCTTCGGGTTTATGTTCGTACGAGTTTTTTGCTCTGCCAAGTCCATACTTGTTGCTAAGTATTGAATCGACAAACCTTGCTACATTGTCATGACGTCCCTAATATTCCTTCTGGGTTAGGGGCGTACATCGGCTGGTATTATGCCATACGGTTTCACCATTTTGTCCAAAGATTCTGCACTGGGGCAGTGCCTTGAAAAAATTTTAGCCGAACGAATCAACCGCAGTACTTATTTTTGTTTTTAAGCCTGGTACTTATTCAATCGAACCTTTTTACCGAACCGCTATGATACAGGGATGTTAATACACCAACACTGGTTGTCAAGCGGAGGCTGGAGACACATACACACACAAACACGCAAACACAGACAGACATACACGCACATATGTACACGACGGGCTTCATTTAGTTTCCGCCTACGAAATCCACTCATAAGGCCTTGGTTGGCCCGGAGCTACAGTAGAAGACTCATGCCCAAAGTACCAGGCAGTGAGACTGAACCCGGAGCCAGGTGGTTGGGTAGCAAACGTTTTATCATATGAGGCATCTATGAAAGATATCAGTCAAGGCAGACAGGTACACTTGAACAGAGAAGTTTTTATGTTGTTTAGCACCAGCTGAACTCTGATTGAGCAAACTATGATCAAAGGTGCTCCACCCGTTACCACCCAGTGCATATTGCTACATTTACCAACGGTTCCTCCCATTTATTGAGAAAATAGTGTGTGACTGAAAGTAACGTGGCAGCTATTTCTAAAAAGTTGAACAAACGCGTAGAGGATTTCATAGAAGAGAAACGGAAAGTAAATTTAAATGAGATAATATGAATACTGTCTAACTAACGGCATAAAAAAAAGCATGCAATTAGAATCAAGTGCAGTGAATCCAGTAGAGATTTTACGCGCTTCTGTCAGAACTGTGGAAGGGAAGTAGCAACAAGGGAATAAAGAAGAAGACAGAGCAAATTGCCGAATCAAAACATTGCGTTATCTAGTTTTAGTTAGGTTTATATATAAATCCAAAGTGCTCTTTTAATAATAATAATAATAATAATAATAATAATAATAATAATAATAATAATAATAATAATATAGGATTTTTAATTGCTGCACAAGACCAAAGCCTCCCCACCAGAAATTACCAAAAACACATAATGAAAAGAAATATAACAAGTAACTGTAGAATATGTGGAGATCGACAAGAAACAATAAATCATATTATCTCTGGCTGCCCAGTCCTGGCTAAGAAGGAATATATTCACAGACACGACAGAGCTGGGACCTATATACACTGGAAGCTATGCCAACATTATGGAATAGCAACAGAAAAAAGATGGTATAAACACACGCCAGAAAAGGTCAC
>NC_068983.1:160897741-160901520 GCF_001194135.2 Octopus bimaculoides
AATAATAATAATAATAATAATAATAATAATAATAATAATAATAATAATATGCCCTTTCACTCAATAATAATAATAATAATAATAATAATAATAATAATAATAATAATAATAATAATAATAATAATAATAATTTCATTTATTTGCCACAATGGTAAAGGATGAGGTGTCAATACAGAGACAGACATAAAGTGTTGGGGTTTACATATAATAATGAGATGATAAAAAAAAAGTATACACGGTATACACTGGAAAAGAAGGGACACATGCATAGCATACGAAAGTAAAAAAAAAAGCTTCCGGTAGGTAGCACTGCCAGGCCAGAGATTTTTGGAAATTATCCATTGGTCCCGGTCCGAAAGTTCCACGGAAAAGAGCGACTGGCTGATCTTCTTCGACGCCGAAGGTCTCCCCAAAAACTTCGTCGCACTTTTCCTCCGCTAATCCTCTATAAAAATCTAAAGTGGACGTTCTACCTATCGCACTGTCCGATTAACTGAGGGCTTTCCAAATGCTCCCACTCGGTCTCTGTTTTACCCAGGACTGCAGTTCCGTTAAAGAAATTAGCTGTGGAAATATGTGTCTGGCGAACGGCCACTACACCTGTTCACTGCCAAGAAAACACTGAAGATGTCGTAACCTCAGTGCATGTCTGCACATCATCAATCACAGCATCCCCAGGCTACCATGCAAAGGGTTTTGACAGCAGATAGACCGCCTGACCGTCGCGACGCGTCCCTTCCACAAGAAGCGGAAGAGTATACGCTCCTGCGTAATCAGACGGTGGCTAACACAAGGCACGACAGTCAAGCGATAGCAGATGACAGACGCATTAGCCACCACTGTCCAAACTTTCAAGGGTAGCTTTCTCTCAGCCCATTTCTGGGTGAGAGTAGTCACCCTGCTCGTTACCTCGTCCATGTTTTTGTCCATCTGGTGGTCCAGACCGAACTAGACCCCGAGTAATTTAACCGGTCCGTCTGTCCGGCGCCCAACGTCACAGTTGGATGGCATGGACTTACTTCTCAAGGTGCCGAGCCGCAAGTCCACTGATTTCTCCTGGTTAATTATCGCTCTTGAAACCGCCTCGTAGTTCCTGAGAGTGGTGCCGATCATTTCCATGTGTTTATGATCCGACACCACCGGCATATGCCGACACGCATCTCCCACATCCTAGGTCACGGGGGATACCTCTCAATGCCTCTAGTTTGAGCAGTAGTGGCTCGAGAGTCAGTATGTACAAGAGAGATGAGAGGAGGCCGGACCGAGCGCATGATGTTTAACGGCTATGAGAGGTGACCGTTCACTCTGACCACTGCAGCGATCCAGCCCATAAATACAGACCTGAAACCAGCTGCCTTGCGGACCGCCGCCAGGTATGGAGGGTCAACTCTAGCGAAAGCAACAGATTGATCTAAATTGATCAGGACTTCACTAGTGCCAGGTACTTTAGCCACTTTCTCAATGTGTATCGCATGAGGTGGAGGTTGTCGTGGAGGGATCTTTTCGGGATGGCACATGTCGGTACCTCTCTACCTGATCTCCAACGACAAGCGCCAATCTCTTTGCTAACACCTTGGCTAAAATTTTGAACTCTGCATTCGGCAAAGTTAAGGGCCAAAGGTTGTGAACACAACCCCCCTTGTTTGGAACTTTTCTCTGCAACGTCCCCGCCCCTCGGCTCACAAAACTGGGAATTCTTCCATTCTGTTGCCAGTTGCAGTAAACGTTTGCTAAGAGGTCGCCGAACGAATTTGGTATGTAAGCGTAAAACTGGTAGGGCAGATCATCCAAATCAAGCGATTTACTTCTCGAGCAGCTACCCATTGCTTCCCGCATTTCACAAGCTGTTATCGGCCTTTCGCAGCGCTCTGCCTCCGTCACCGAAAGCCAGAGCAGCCCGTCGTGGTAACAAGTGAAATCCATCCTGCGATCCGGCTCACCGCTGCGCCCGAACAGCTGAGCGAAGCGCTGCTGAAAGCCGCACACATCTGTCTCAGATCAGCTATCATTTGCCCTTCATGATCCGGCAAGGATCGGATCGTGGATTTATTGTGACGCCGTGCCTCTACCACTCGGACCTATTGAACGGTTTTCGTCCCTTTGTGTCTAAGTGCTCGTGCCTTAGCTC
The DNA here is from genome assembly GCF_001194135.2 of Octopus bimaculoides. Classification (NCBI taxonomy): domain Eukaryota; kingdom Metazoa; phylum Mollusca; class Cephalopoda; order Octopoda; family Octopodidae; genus Octopus; species Octopus bimaculoides. Next base: position 160,899,870 of record NC_068983.1, read on the forward strand.
TGACAACACAAGCTTCGTGTTTCATGTTGAAGAATTGGTCGAGTGCCAATCTCGCTGCGAGCACGTCGGTCGCGATGCCTTTTCTAAAATTCTCGTCTAACTTCTTGACTAGCTCTGCCTCAACTCTGTTTCTTTCTACTGCTAGTCCTTTGCTAAACTTTATCAATTCTATTCTAATCGCTCTTTTGAGGGCGAATCACCATTTATTGTTGGTTATTTCTCCCGTCAACGACGGCAACGACATGTTCAGCTTCCAGTATCCGGGTCCCTGTGTATGAAGCCTGTCCAAGTTCACTGCACAGATCACTAATTTGTGGTCTGTGTAGTCGACTACTTTAGACTGTGGACAATCTATGCTATCCTTATCTGATCTGGACGACCCAATGCTGTTGGACCAGGTTCGCACTGAGAGGGGAGGGAGAGGATAGAGAAGTGGAGGGGAGGATGATGGATGAGAGGATAGGAGGGGGAGATGGAGCAGAGGGAGATGAGGAGAGGAGGAGATGAGGGGGTGGGAGATACGTAATTTTTTTTAACTAAGGTTTTTCTTCTGTTATTAGCCCATCTATAACGCTTCACGTGATTAGTGAATGGGAAGGCGATGAGAGAAAGTAAAAGGTGAGATAAAATGCGAAGAGTGAGAGAGAAAGAGGGAGAGTGTTGTGTATTAAGTCTATAAAATTGTTCATAGAGTATACGAAGTATATATATAAGATGCATTAAGTAATCATCGTTTTCCACTTTCCTTCACTTTTCAGTGATTAGCAGACGACTGACTATCTTTTAATACAGACACAACACAGACTACGCTTTCAGGTATTTTGGATAACATTTTCCGAAATAACTCGATAAAGTTTACCATTAATTCCGTGAAATATTCAATGGTCAAGCTAGTTATTAACATTATTATTGAGTGAGAGAGCAGTGCATGCCATCAAAGTGACACTGGAGTAAGATATAAGAAGCTTTTTGTGCATTCCTGTCAGATATTTTAACCAGAAATTGGAGATCTTGTCGTGCCCAGGTGCCTTCCAGTTGCTTAGTCTTTGCAGTGCCTGGGTGACCTCTTCAGTTGTTATAGGGGTCCAGAGTCGCTCAGGTGTTAAGTTCGTTGTTTTAATACTCCTTTTCTGAGGTTGTTGCTTCACCGACCATATTTCTTTCCAAAATTCTTCCACTTCTTCTGCTGTTGGTACTGCAGCAATGCCTATTTTATTTTTACCAAGTTCTTGGTAGAATTTTTGGGGGTTGGATTTGAATTCTTCTTCTTCTTCTTCTTCTTCTTCTTCTTCTTCTTCTTCTTCTTCTTCTTCTTCTTCTTCTTCTTCTCCTCCTCCTCTTCTTCTTCTTCTTCTCCTCCTCTTCTTCTTCTCATCTTCTTCTTCTTCTTCTTCTTCTCCTCTTCTTCTTCCTCTCCTCCTCCTTCTTCTTCTTCTTCTTCTTCTCCTCCTCTTCTTCTTCTTCTTCTTCTTCTTCTTCTCTTCTTCTTCCTCTCCTTCTTCTTCTTCTTCTTCTTCTTCTTCTCCTCCTCTTCTTCTTCCTCTCCTCCTTCTTCCATCCTCCCTGCATTCTCCTCCTTCTCCTCCTTCTCCTCCTTCTCCTCTTTCTTCTTCTTCTTCTTCTTCTTCTTCTTCTTCTTCTTCTTCTTCTT
>NC_068983.1:160903011-160905082 GCF_001194135.2 Octopus bimaculoides
AGTAAGAACAAAACAGTAAAAACAAGCGGTGAGGGCTGTTAAGCCATAACGATGTGAAGTGGTGAACGCTGGAAAAACGAGCTTTGAGAAGAGACAGGTAAAAGCACGTCTTGTCTTTAAGAAGGAAGTGGAAGAAAGAAAGATAGATAGCCGTTGGTCACGTGTGAGCAATGAGAGGGTGAAGGAAGTAGAGTGAGAGAGAGAGAGAGGAAATGGTGAAGGGGAGAAGAGACGAATTAGAGAAAGGGTAGGAGAGAAAAGCAGAAAGGAAGAAGAACAAGAGAGGGAGATAGAATAGAGATAGGTTGTAGAGTGTGCATCGGAATTATTCAGAATTATTAAGATAAAACTTACTTGGAAATGGATGCATGGCGTTCGATCATCTCTTCAGTTATCTGGCCATTGAAAAACTGAAGATATGGCGGCGTGGGTTTCCGCCCCGGCATCCGAAATTCGGAGTTTTATCATGGCTACTGAATAATTGTCACATATTTTTACCGATATATATATATGCGACAAGAAATAATGTTTGCCTCCTTTTATGGAGACAAAATGGTTTATAAGACAGCAACAAAGAAGAGCTCAAATGAAATTGAGGCAAAAATACATGTGTGTGTTTGCGTGTGAGTGTGCGCGCGCGTGCGCGTGACGTGTGTAGTGCGTGTTTGTTCATTACGTGCAGCAGAAGTATTAAATAAAAATAAGACATTTGTTCATCGTACTAAATACAAATAGTTTGCGAAAGGCAAATAAACTGTATGTTCGTCCTTGGAGAATATCGCTCATGGACGTGCTTTGTTTAAAAATTGGTAGAAGGCGAAAATCACCCAGTAGCCATGGTGGGAATGCTAGTAGTACATTTCTGCCTGGTTTGGGCTTCGTCAGTAAGGCGATGAGCAGCCAGAATTGTTAGCGCACCGGACGAAATGCTCAGTGGTATTTCGCCCGTCGCTACGTTCTAAGATCAAATTCCGCCGAGGTCGACTTTGCCTTTCATCCTTTCGGGGTCGATAAATTAAGCACCAGTTGAGTACTGGAGTCGATGTAATCGACTTAGCCCTCCCCAAAAAATGTCAGGCCTTGTGCATACAGTAGAAAGAATGCGCTTTGTCAGTAGCATGTATTCACTGACAACTGCATAAGACATAATGGTAAGATATAGGTTTGTGTTTTTCAATACAGTGCATACGTAAGAGATATCTCCGGACGAATATCATAAGTTAATTTGCCTTTCGTGATGCATTTGCATTAAGTATGATACATAGATGATTATTTATATGCAGGTGTGTAAATGCATGTGTGTGTAAATATGTGTGCGTGGGTCCGTGCATGTGTGCGTGTGTGTGTGTGTGTATGCGCGTGCATGTGCATCTCGCTTTGCAGTTCGTCATAGGTAGATGGTGCGTTTTCGTTTTCTTTAAATAAACGTATGTGAAGTTTCTAATGCCGAGACGATGAAGATGATGATGATAATGATGATGATGATGATGATGACGACGACGGCGATGACGACGACGACGACGACAATGAGAATGATGACGATGACGGTGACGATGACGTTGATGATGGTGGTGGTGGTGTTGGTGGTGGTGGTGGTGGTGACTGTTTGTTTGATGTTGTGCGTTGCAGTGATTGCACTCTGATCATTAAAGCTGTGTCGCTTAATGTCCGCCGCACCAGTGACAACTTACGAAGACGTGGCCTGTATGAGAGATGCTTGTTCGTCTGCAACATCTAAAAACAGTTGGCAGTTTGTACGGCGCCTCGCAGGACACTGTGAAATGCAGAGCGCAGTGTAAACTGACGCCATATCTAGTAATTAGAAGCAACAAGCGAAGGCGCGACCAGGGTTGTTTTTGTTTTTGCTGTTGCTTTACTTCTCCCGTTCACCTTATTTATGGCTATCACAGGCAGTGTATGTTCATAAAGTGAATTTATGAAAATGCACAGCATACAAATCACAGATTGCAAAACTATCACCCTCTCTTTTATACCACTCTTGTTCTCGCTTTCGTTCTTTCCCTCTCTCTCTCTCTCTCTCTCTCTCTCTCTCTCTCTCTCTCTCTCTCTC
>NC_068983.1:160906089-160910841 GCF_001194135.2 Octopus bimaculoides
GTGTGTGTGTGTGTGTGTGTGTGTGTGTGTGTGTGTGTGTGTGTGTGTGTGTGTGTGTGTGTGTGTGTGTGTGTGTGTGTGATAGAAGCGTAAATTCATGTATCTCTGTGATTTAGTGGTGTGAACGTGTATATCTCACCAGACAAACAAATTACAACGTAATGGAAAATGAAATATTGTTTATTATATATGTTCAGAGAGCTTAACAGAGAAGGAAAAGAGCCAAATTATTTGTAGGTGTTTATGTCGGTTTGTGTGCGTATAAGAAATTTTCATTTTATCTTATCGTTTTCACCTATGTATATTTTTACTGATGCTTAGGCAGTAGGTTACGGCCCAGCTGGGGCTATGTCATATCCTAAAAACTGTATTCCTATTTATAATTTTGAACTCGTTTAAAGCTTACAAAATATTAACTATCTATCAGTCGATTATAATTATGTATATATTAGTGTGTGTGTGTGGGGGGGGGGGGCTAAATGGTTAGGTGGCTGCACTAACAATCTTAAGGTTGTGATTTTGATACCTGGACCGCACTCAGGTGACAAACGTGAGTAATCCTGCGACTGTTCGGCGTCCTGTCCAGCGGGGAATATAAACGCTGCAGGATCCGGGAAAACAGCGTTATGAGTCTACGTGACTCGGAAAGACCTTTGATTCGTTTTTTTTTTGTTTTGTTTCTTAGGTGTATGCATGTATATATGTATGTATGAGTAAATAATGTAATTAGATTCGAAACTTCATCATGTGATCAAGAAATCACAACGTTTACCATAATATGAGAAAAATATAAAAAGAAAATTATCACATGAATTATACAAAAATACTATTTTTAATAGTTTATCACATTGACACAGAGACTGGGTTCAATTATTTAATTGGCGTCAGTTTTTTACGATATGAGGGAAAAACAAACTTCATGTAGGCTAGATTTGATCTCAGAAAGAAATAAGTAGCATCCCACGAGGCTCGATGAGTTGGCGATTTTGTCAACTGATCAGCCTAAAATTCTTCATTCTTTTTAATTTTGTCTCAAGGCCAGCGCATTTTACGATAGACTCTGAAAAAATGGAAATCAGAGTCAATCTCGATGGAATTTAAGCTTAAAACGAAAAGATGTCACTAAGCATTTCGTCCGGCGTACTGGAGTTAAAAACACTGAAACGTTCGTCACCATTTAATTATTTGTATACATTGAAATAGTTTTTATACATAATCGAAGTGTTCAAAAGGTAAATGTAAAGCTTAATATAAACAGATATAAAAACACAAGTCTTAGATATTTTATGTTTATTAACAATCACTGTGGAGGCGCAATGGCCCAGTGGTTAGGGCAGCGGACTCGCGGTCATAGGATCGCGGTTTCGATTCCCAGACTGGGCGTTGTGAGTGTTTATTGAGCGAAAACACCTAAAGTTCCACGTGGCTCCGGCAGGGGATGGTGGTGAACCCTGCTGTACTCTTTCACCACAACTTTCTCTCACTCTTACTTCCTGTTTCTGTTGTACCTGTAATTCAAAGGGTCAGCTTTGTCACACTGTGTCACGCTGAATATTCCCCGAGAACTACGTTAAGGGTACACGTGTCTGTGGAGTGCTCAGCCACTTGCACGTTAATTTCACGAGCAGGCTGTTCCGTTGATCGGATCAACTGGAACCCTCGTCGTCGTAAGCGACAGAGTGCCAATAATAATTAACAATCACTAGCGAAGGACAAAAGCTCTAATGGCAGAAGAAAGGTGTTCGAAAATGTTTCCAAGTTGTCAAGATGTGATTGTTACTAGATAGTTTCAGGCAATCAAAGTTTTACGGACAATTTCAAAGCAATTATAAATTTAGATCTATATATACAGTTTTATATACTCTAGAATGATTATAATTACTCGGGGCACAGTCGTTGGTTAGTCCATTTCACTTTGATGGATACTAAGTCTAAGCAATTGTTTTTACAAACAATGGTGGTTAGCATGCAGTTTACCATCGTAAAAAGTGAAATAAATTGCCCTATAAAATGAAAGAAAACTGCGAAAAAAGAAAAACCGACAGTGATATTCCAGAATTTCATGCAAATAATGTATATGACATAATTGATGTACAGAACATGAAAACTGTATAGTTATATTTTATATTAGATGTAAACAATCACATTTCTGGGAGAGCAACAGCCATTGATGTACGAAATTAGATTCGTGAATAGTTTTTCATGATCTCTAAATTTGGTTTGCCACATATGCTCATAAAGATACGATGCAAATAAATCAGTAATAATCCCACATTGTCACCAAAGTTTCTGCATGGTGAGCATTCATAGCCTTTCTGTCATCACTTTCGGTTTCTATGGCAATATGTTTACTCTTTTACTTGTTTCAGTCATTTGACTGCGGCCATGCTGGAGCACCACTTTTAGTCGAACAAGCCGACCCCAGGAGTTATTCTTTGTAAGCCTAGTACTTATTCTATTAGTCTCTTTTGACGAACCGGGGACGTAAGCATACCAGCATCGGTTGCCAAGCGATGTTGGGGGAACAAACATATACACACACATACATATATACGACGGGTTGCTTTTAGTTTCCGTCTACCAAATTCACTCACAATGCTTTGGTCGGCCCGAGGTTATAGCAGAAGACACTTGCCCAAGGTGCCACGCTGTGGGACTGAACCTGGAACCATGTGGTTGGTAAGCAAGCTACTTACCACACAGCCATATAAAAAAAGAATTATACGTATACGAAAGTGTGTGCAACTGAAAAAGAATTGATGAAGAGCGGTATATATATGTCTTTATATTAAGTTCAACATTCATATATAGAAGACTTCAACATTATTTTTCGATACACAGCGATCATATGTAGTAATCACAACAACCTGATATTATTGTGAAGATGTAGCATTGCCTTTTTTCTTCGATTACTATTCAACCACATTTAGATTGCATTCAATGAATAAACATCGATCTCCAATACATGAGAAGTATTTTACTTTATTGACCACGGAAGAGTGAAAAGCAGAGCTGATCTCGGAAAAATTTGACCTTAGAACATTACTCAATGATGTAATGCGCTAAAGATCCTGTCAATCTCTGCGTTTTAAGTTTCCTCTTTTTCGGTCCGCGAAACAATAAAATGTGATATTTAAAGTTGCGATTCAAAATGTTTCAAATTCATATTCATTTGTGTGTATGTGTATGTGTGTGTATACATGCATATATATATATACATATAAATATATATATGCATACACACACATACGCATATATATATGCATATATACATATAGATACATATAGAGATATATATATACACACACACACACACACATATATATATACTCATACATGCATAGATATATACACATGTATATATATATATATATATATATAGACATATACACATATACACACACATATATTTACATATGCATGCATGCATGCATGTATGTATGTATGTATGCTTGTATGTATGTATGTATGCATGTACATGAAAGTATGTATATGAATGTATGTACGTGCGTATGTTATAAGCTGATGAAAACACTTTTCAACCATGGGAAAAATATCCAGCCACTTAAAATGGATGCCTTATTAATAGGAAAATTATGAAATGTATTTTTAATTCGGGTCAAATAAAAAAAAAGCGCAATAATGAAAGAAAGAAAGAAAGAAAGAAAGAAAGAAAGAAGCATAGGTGAAATGGGTAAATATGAATATCTGTTTACTCTCCACAAATAATAATCTTTCTTAATTAGGATGGATTATTTGCCACCAAGTTTTAGAAACTAAATAATCAACGGTCGCAACAACAATTATGATATATATCTGTTGTGTGTGTGTGTGTGTGTGTGTGTGTGTGTGTGTGTGTGTGTGTGTGTGTGTGTGTGTGTGTGTGTGTGTGTGTGTGTGTGTGTGTGTGCGTGTGTGTGTGCGTGTGTATGCTTGTGCGCCTACGTGTGTGTACGTGTTTGGGAGTGCATGTGGTTGTGCGCATGGATATGTGTGTGTATAGTAACTACACTTCTCAAACTCCGCAAAGCGCATCTTAACTAATCTTGGCGTTTATTCTTTGGGTATTCCCTACAGTTAATGAAAAATATGAATCTCGAATATACCTTTTTAAAAAGATACGTGTACATTTACTTTCCTGTGACCTTCCGTAACACCTAGATGTTTCAGTGACTATTAGCTTCTTGAGCCGGTTTAAAATGAGATCATTTTACATGAGGACTAAAGATAAATAGCGGATCGGCAACGATTAAGTTTATGCGTTAAAAATCAATTAATGTGATGATATACATTTACCCCACAAGGCATTTGTTTCGTCTGATTCGGGCATATATATTCACTGAGAGTACTTTACAACATATTAGAAATTAGTTGAGACAATGATTAATATTTATGCAAGATAAATACACGGATAGTATGAATGTCGAATATACCCAAGCAAATATATATATTCATACTAGCAGAGGCACCCGGCGTTGCCCGGGAATGAAATGGTTGCTTATTGGTACTTGGAAACTTTTACGAAAATTAAAATGAAGATTAAATGAAAAAAATGATTTACTTGAATATCCTCACAAGAGTAATTGAAATAAATGGCGATTGCGGAACCCCCCACGCACGCACACACGCGCACACACACACACACAGAGTATTACACATCAGATGAAACGGATGTGTGTGTGTGTGACACAGAGAGAGAGAGAGAGAGAGGGAGAGAGAGAGAGGGAGAGAGAGAGAGAGTGAGAGAGAGAG
>NC_068983.1:160911892-160923924 GCF_001194135.2 Octopus bimaculoides
ATATATATATATATATGTGTGTGTGTGTGTGTGTGTGTGTGTGTGTGTGTGTGTGTGTATGTATATAAATATTTATCATACGGTAAGCTTTCGGTTATATAAATGTTCCTGCGAATACTCGGTTCTTCAACCGGCCTAGAATGAGACAGGTTTCTTTGAAGACATGTAATTAGCTACTGGTCACAAAGGGTGAAGTATAAAGTGACAGGAGCTTCCAAAGGAACGAAATGAAACTGCTTAAATAAAACGTATTGATTTGTATCAGTTATTGTGTATATCTGCGCTTGCACATTTTGTTTGGTTTTGAGTATATGTGTGCAATTTGCAGCTGAGTTTAAAAAATAACCAATGCATATAGCGTATATCAGTTCTTTGGCAACATGTTTACATTGTGAAATGAAGACACGTAGTTAATTTGTTATAGTTGTTTTCATTTCATTGTTTATTTCCTCTCCTATATGAAATTCTTATTTACAAATATGTATTGTTTAGAGTTTGTTTATACTGACATATTTAAGTTCAGGTTGCATCTTGAAGCGAATGCAGCTATAAATTTCCTTGTGAAATTTTAAAGTGTCTAATTTGAGGTTAGCGATATCGAAGGGTACTTTGGTATAATTAGTTAGCACGTCGGTCATGGTAACAGAGGATTTGTAATTTAGTCCTGCGGGTAACTTTCGACCTTTCTTTCCATTTAATTTTTTTTTATCCAATGTATTCGCTTCAGTGATTTTTTTCTTTTCACGTATTTTTCGATGCTTCTGCATATCTATTGTGAATATATTTAGATACGGTCCAACACTTTAGGCTATGAGATTCAAGGTATTGATGTTAAAACTCCAAAACAGGGATCGGCATTTTCTTTGCTTCCTCGGGCCGGATCGAGTATTAATGACGGATAGCGGACCGAAGGAAAGTCATAAAAGAATAATGATGGAAAATTACAGAAGCTAAAATTTAATCACGAGTGTTGGCTATGCTTTAAAATAATTTGTATTAACCACAGATAAATGTAGTAATGGGAAAACATCATTTATTCAATTTAAGACATCGATGGAATCATTTGTTCAAAAATCTGTTTAAAATGTATAGCAGCCAAAAAATTAATGGGAAACTTGATGTTTTTTGTTCCTTGAAAGCTTCTCAATATTAGGCTTCAAACTTGATGCCAAGAGCATGATATTATCAAGATGATTATCAGTTAATCTTGTTCTCAAATTGTTCTTAGTTTGCTTCAATTTGAAAACTAATTGCTCACACTGATAAATGCTTTCAAATAAAGATGCATGATACCCTAATTTGGTATACTTCCCACTTGGAAAAAAAATATATTGCATAGAAGTCAATCAATGAAATCATCTTTAGAATGAAATTTAGATCTCAATAAGTCGTCACACTGCATATTAATCAATTCCATTTGAAAACATTCTGATACTGTTTCCACCTCCAGATCAAATGGTGTAGCAAACAATTTAAACTGATTTCCATGCAGACGAAATTCATTTCTCAAATCCTGATTATATTCACAAATACCTCTGAATCCTGTGGTTTCCTTCCTTGAAATGATGAAAAATGCGCACAATTTTTACTTCGAAGTTGATGTTCCCACAACTGTAGATTTTTTCAAAGGCAACAATATGGTTTTACATTTCATTTATGAGTTGAGTTTTACCTTGAAGTTGTAAATTTAAGTTATTTAAATGAGTCGCAGTATCCAAAATAAATGCCAAAGTTGCAAGCCAATCAGGATCTCGAAAATGTAAACTATCAACACGTTTGCTTTCGAGAAATATCGCCACTTCTTTTCGTAAGGCAAGTACTCTAGCGTAAGGCAAGTACCATTGATCTTCGGTTAAGCCAGCGTACATCGCAGAAATAAGTAAGTTCATCATAGTCTGCCTCAGTATCTTGCAAAAACTGTTTAATTGACGATGATTTAATCAACGAGAAAGGATCAGATTCATGGCCTTCAAACAATATCCTTAACATTCTTAAATTTCAGACTTGGCGCACACTGTCGCTTGATGGATAACGCAATTAATTTTAACAAGTTTATGTGTGATTCAAAGGTTTTCTATGTTCTTGCAGTAGTGCAACAAAGCCTTTTTTGTTTGTTTGTTTGTTTGTTTGTTTGTTTTTTGCCCTACCATTGCTGGGGCACCTTCAGTTGTGATGCCAATTAGCTTCGAAAAATCAAACTTAATTTCTGATATCATTTTCAGTAAAGCTTCAAAGATGTTACGGTTTCCTTCATAGGAATTAACTGAATAAATTCTTCAAAGCTCTGAAAAGTTGAAGTCACTCCTCGCACAAAGACAGCAAGTTGTGCAGTTTCACTTAAGTCTGTACACCCATCGACTGCAATTGAAAAACTTTGTAATTTTGTTATTGTTGATTAATTGATTTTTAACATCTGTTCACATTTCTTCAACCCGCTGTGTGACTGCCCTCGAAGAAAGGCTGACAGTTTCAACATAAAACTTTTTTCTGGACAAACAATATCCAACACTGCCAATAAGCAATCTTAAAAAAAAAAAATCACCATCTGTAAAAGGTTTCCTCTTTTTAGTGATGCGTTTTGAGACCTCATAGTGGGCAATTGTATTTGCCTCATTTTCGCCTTTTTCTGTTTTAAAAAAATGACGTTTATTTTCCAAAACTAGACTTCAACCGCTCAACTTTATTTTTCCTTGCTTGTCCAGTAAATGTCCTGAAATCTTTACAATGGCGCGTCTCGTAATGTCGTCTAATATTTGCTACCTTATTCACAGCCATGTCTTCTAGACATATGAGACAAATCGGGTTCTCACTGCGATCAATGAAGAAGTAATCTAATATCCAAGTTTCTTGGAAAATTCGGCATTCAGCATCTACCTTTCTTCGTTTGCATACATGGTCATCGAAAATTTTTCCTACGAATAAAATTAAAATTTAAATTCAAAATTTTACATCTGAATAATTCTATGGCAGACTTTTTATTGTTTTCGAAAGCCTCGTCTCTCAATACAATTGTAATAATACCAGTTGGTTATGGTTAATAACTTGTATATGTGGGTGATGATGATAATGATGATGATGATGATGATGATGATGATGAAGACGGAAATAGGTAAGCGTATGGCAGCAGGGACAAAAAGAAGAAACAAATGAGACTTTAAACGATGACAATAAATGTATTATTTGAAAAATACAATAAAGAAATAAATAAGTAAACGTCTTTTGCTGGAGAATGGGAAATGTGTAATAATATAACGGAACCCAATGAAGAATTCGGGTACGAGAAAAAGAGTGTTTGTAACTTACTGGCGGTAGGTCGCGGAGGTAATCTGTTGTCGGTTTCACGAATCAGATATGGTGGGGTCGCCGTTGACGGAGTGAAAGCAGTACGCCGACTGAGACAATTGTCCCTTCGAGGCAGTCTTTTTATGTCCGTCGGCAGTTTCAAGTCGGCTCTCAGTTTTTTGTCTTAATTTTACTCGGGAGTGGTAGTGATTGTTATTATTATTGTTATTATTTTTGTGTAGTGTGAGCGCAAATGATGTGCGTACGCGACGAATTTTTAATTGTGTTTTTGTTGTCAAAACGTTCATATCCGGTTGGTGCTAGACACTAAGTAAGAGTGAATCAGAAGATTTGTGGAAGAATGTAACAGCAGGCCTTTTATTGTATTCAAAAGTCTTGTCTCTCATATTACAATAAATTTAAATTTTAAATAAACAACTCGTCGGGCATCAGTTCTCGCGGGCCCGTCAAAATCCCTTCACGAGCCAATCCGCCTGCGAGCCGTAGGTTTGCCGGCACCTGCTCTAAAATTACTAATCTGTACCAGACATAACAAAAATATAATGATGTAGAGCGCTTCCAGATAGACTTTCAATGTCATATTATATCTCTTCGACAACATACGAAACACCAAAAGGCCTGCTGCCGGTGATTAAGCTTCCACATATAAAGCAGATAGCATCATGAAAGTTGAAAAGCAGTTGCTTATCTGAAAGTGTTCTTTGACTGTTGACTAGAAGTACTTTTTTACAACAGGGAATTTGTACAATAATTCTACCGCAACAGAGCATCAGAAGAAAAACTAAACTTATCAGCAAGATGTCTTGCATGGCTACATTTCTAATGAGATATTGCATCTTGCATGACTACATTACTAGTGAAATAAGAATGAGATATTAGCTCTTACTTTAACTGATAAGCAATACATAAGCTGAAAGTAACAAAATACTTGATACACACAAGGGATCGCGATGTAGGTAAACCACCAAGATGCGACATCCAATGCAAATTCTGAGAAATTAACACTGAGACAGTCATCCGCATCATAAATAGTCGATCAAATATGTCATCACAGTATTACCTACTTGAGAGAATCGGTGTTGTGGCAAAAACGAAATCCATAGAAAGCATAATTCCAAGGATATAAATATAAGAAGCAATCTTGATGTAAAGAGTATAATCATTGAAAATATTAAAGAATACAGGAGGAATGTTTCTGTCTATAAAACTCAAGCATAGCAAACTAGATATAATAATCTGGGAGTGAAGATATAATTAAGTAGAGTAGTTGAAGTCTGCCCAGCAGTCAATACGCCGTTAAATATTAGTGAAAAGAAAAATACATCTATGTTGAACTGCTGATGAGTTTTATTCTGCAGTTTTTCCAGCTGGAGTATATTTGTAGATTTCTACCGATAATTATTGGAGCATTTGGATAGGTGACTACTGCTCCAGTAGCAATCTCACAATTCACAATTCACACAACCAGAAACAGAAAAAGCATGCCTAATCAGGAGATTACAGCTAGGGACCATCAAAAATACTGTTTAAACATGTAAAACGCTTTAGAGGTTTCGCATGTAATAAGTGCACAGACATACGTTTATACATGCAAACATGTTTGTGCATATAAGCAAAAGTCACTTATGAAATAACATCCACACCTGCATACATGCATGTTTACATACATACAGTCAAGCATTCATGCATGCATATATACAGGCATGTATACATCACTAATTTGTTGATTTTGTCTAAATTCCAGTAAGATGTAGAACATCTTGGATGCATTCTTGTTCCAAACACTGGCATCTTCTCAACTACGTAACTGTGAAGCTGAATGACACAAAGATTAAAGGCTAGTCGTTAGTATAACTGAATTTTAGAAGCAGGAGACATCTTCAGGCGAAGTTGCCACCAAAAGGCTGAGGATACAAAGACTCAAATCATCAGCATTTCAAGAATGTTTTGAGAAATCATCTCTAAGAGACTAAACAAAATTTTCTTCATACACGATGACATAAAGAGTAGCTTGTCATCTTTAAAAGAGACTCTCTACTCTTCTGCAACTGACATACTTGGTACCCAAGTACACAATACCGGGATCAGTTTGATGAAAATAATGAAGAACTCCAAGGCCTTCGAGAGAAAAACAAGCTAATTAATGCTCAGTTATTACTCAAAGGCAGATATTCTTCGTTTATATAAAAGTGTTCAAAAACAAACATACAAACAGACAAAAACGAAATCTTGAGGTTCGTGAAGTATAAGTGGCTTGAAGAAATAACTCGAGTGACACAAATCTATGCCAACACAAATAATGCATGAAAAGGAAAAGATTTTGAAAGCGTTCGTGCAATCTACTGCTCAGCTCGCATGAGTGTTTCACTCATTCTCACTGTAGGTGGAAATACACGTATCACCAACAAGGTGATACCTTTAAAATGTTCTGAACAAACCATTCAACCAGAAAACCATAAATGAAGAATCTATTGACATTCTTGTACAGTTTCCTATTAACACAGCTCTTGATGAAGTTCCTACTTTTTTTGAGAGTAGTGAATCTATAAGGTCGCAGACCTTTCACAAAGCACTAGGTGCAGATTCAATCCCTGCTAAAATATACCGTTATGGTAGCGAAACACTCATTGAAAAACTGAGCTGTCTTTTTTATGTAATCAATGGATACCATATACCAAGAATTCAATCATTCATTCCTGAATGGGATTTAGGATGAGCTGTCTTGTCCGTCTAAGGTTTTCAGATGTTTTAACACCCGGTACTATGATGGAGTCGTCTCCACCGCGCCACTTGCAGCCTACTAGCGGACAAGCAAGGCTTAAACTTTGAGTATGTGTTTCGATAATGTTTACAACACTAGCATTGCTTCTGATTTATATTTTAACCTGTACATACATATCAAGTAGCATAATAGAAAGTAAGAATAGCCTAGAACTTTTGTTTTTACTATGAAGTCTTACAAAATGTTGTTTGTTTTGCATCACCAACAATCAACTCCGAATACGCACATGAGATATATATGAACACAAATATTATTTTAATGGCCTCAGCCATTGGCCTGCAGACATACTAAGGCACTGTCTTCGAAGTATATGTATATATGGGGGGTGGGGGTGAGGTGCGCGTGTATGTGTGCGTATGTGTCAGCGTGTGCTTGTGAATATATGCGTGTATTTTTGAATGTACATGTATATGTATGTATATATGTACATATATATGTTAATACTTAATCAACCGTAGACAGAATAACACTGACATAGTGGCCGTATTTGTTAAGCTGTATGCGAAGATGACAGACAAAGTTTCGTTTAGTACTAAATGGCGCAAAAACTCCTAAATGTCGTAACTATTTAGGTACTGTAATATCGGTTATTGTTATAATCCCTAAATAAAGGTGGTGATCTGGCAAGATCGTTAGCAATACCGATAAAATGCTTAACGTCATTTCGTCCGTTTCTGAGTTCAACTTCTATCGAGTTCGACATTGCCTTTTATCTTTTCGGAGTTGATTAAATAAGTACCAGTCAAGTACTGGAGTCGATAAAGTTGACTTACGCCTTTCCCAAGATTTCAAGCCTTCTTGTACCTATAGTAGAGAGAGTTACTACAATCCCTAAACGGTTGTGTCATTTAATCCATTTAGTTTATCTATTGCACTTTTGCCATTTGGCTCTGCCTAAAATCTTAGCAGATGCCTCGTTTGCATATATAAAATGATTGCTATGATGTAAGTTTTATTCTATATGTGGCTGGTTGAATAATTGCTAAAACTTGCCAAGTTTCATTATGCTTCAGCATGAAACCCATTGGTACTGCAGGTACATGCAAGGATGTATGATAAGAAGCTTACTTCCCAACCACAGGTTCAATCTCATTGGTCGGTACATTCGACAGGTGTCTTCTACTGTAGCCCCAGGTTGACCAAAGCCATGTAAGTGGGTTTGATGGGCGAAAACTATGTGGAAACCCGTAGTATTTATGCATGTATGTATGTATGTATATACACACACACACAGAATACAAGAGACCTACAGAATAAATGTTGTCAAGCTTTAAAAAGTAAGTAGTATGGGTGAGTTGTTCGTCTAAAACCCCTGAAGGCAGTGTCACAGCATGGTCGCAGTCCAATAACTGAAACACGTAGAATATAAAAAATAAAAGCTACAAAGCTTCTTTAACGTTTCAGACACTGATTCTTCAACAGAAGAAAATTAAAGAAGCGTCAAAAAGGAAAAGTAGCCGTGAGGAAAGAGAAAATACCTGGTGAAGGGTGAGGGATAGGGGTCAGATGGGAATGCGGTTCAATAGGGGGGAGTTCAACAGGGAGGAAGGAGCGGTGGGCTGCACCTATGAGAGTATATCCGTGATTTGAGGTAGGTGTATGGAGAAGTGCTGTGTACGGGTTTGTGGTATTATACTTGTAGAGAAATGTACAACTCACAGGGTTAATAATAGAAGACACTTCTCTAAGGTACTACATAATGGGGTTGAAGCCGTGGCGATGTAATTCCAAATGGAGCTTGTTAAAGATAGACTATATAGTTCACTTTTGTAAAAGTATGTCATCCATGTGAATAATTAGCAAATGAAAATAATTCCTGTACGGAATACGTTGTCTTGCTGAATTCTCATCTTCATTGTTGAGTCATTTTATTTTCGAACCAAAGAGAGACGTTTAGAAGGTCGATGGATCTGCTAAAATAGCAACTACATCCTTTTTTAAATTTCACTTAAATAACTTCAGATTTGTAGAAGACGTACATATTTAGGATAATGTAGCCCTACGTACAATATGACTTACGAAAAATCATAATTCTAAAACGACCGGATGATAACAGCTAAAATACCCTTTAAAAGCATAGCCTTGTTAGCCAGAGCTAACCTCTCTTCTACTCTCTTTTACTTGTTTCAGTCATTTGACTGTGGCCATGCTGGAGCTGTTTATTAAATATCTATAACAACACTTCATAGTGGTATTAACATCAAAACTTTGCAAATACAGAGTAGCTTGAATGGATTCCACATGGCCCATACGCTGACAACTTGTTCAATCACACACACACACACACACACACACACACACACACACACACACACATACACACACACACATACACGCACGCACACAGGCTCAAACACACACATACACACACATACACGCACATATACGCATGCACATAGGCTCACACACACACACATATATGCATATAAGTGTATATATTTTCATGAATATAGAGATAAACACGTGTATGTGCGCGCGCGCGTGGGTGCGCGCGCGCGTGGGTACACGCGTGGGTGCGTGTGCGCATGTACTGAAACGTCTAAGCTTTCGGCTAAAACTACTTCAAAACTTTGCCTTCTCACACAAAATAATTGAGACCCTAACCTATACCTACGTAGTGCGAATTTCACTTCCAAATTTAAAACAATTTGTATGTAACCTTGTGCATGTGTTGTGTATGTATAAGTGTGTGTGTGTGTGTGTGTGTGTGTGAGAGAGAGTATTTGTATTTTATCGTGTGTGTGTTGTTACTATGTGTGACTATTTCGTTCTGTTATTACATTTATTAATATGTTTACTCTTTAATATATTTCTATTGACCTGTGCCCCAAGAGCATGTTCATGTCGCTAGAGGTAATAAACTATGCCCGGCCCACACGCGCTTCCCGCCTGTTTGTTGTGATATACAAACGTCAAATACTATTCTTGTTCTTCCTGTATTGGTACTTATGGGGTTTTGTACAAGCGATGTTGGTGGCTGACAATTAGGGGCCCATCTTCCCAGCGGTTACATAATTAGACAAGATAAACAAGATAAAAGCGTTGAAACGTGGGGGAAGGATTTGCTCATTTAATTTTTCAGTTTGCACTAGTTAAGTACGCATACATATACGTCTAGAAAAGTATAAACATAGAGGTAAACACACGCATACAGATTTACAAGTACGCACGCATACTCACACATTGTGACGCACACGCAGTAGCTTTCTTCTCCCTGTGAATTGTATATGTGTAAATACAAACATAATGACATGTTATCATCTAATGTCGTGCAGAGTCAAGAGACGAAAGCTTGGCTCGTTGTTAGATGATGGTTGACATATAACGTGTATGCTCGAATAGTCCTCGCAGCGGTTCATTGCGACACATGTCGAGACAGTTAGCGCCTGCCGTCCCCACCGTTTGTTTACTTAACAAGACAAATTCATATCTTTGAATATACATTTTTAAAAGTCTATGTGTAAATACCAATTTAAATCCAGTTTTCTCTGCCTGCATCTGTTATTTGTCTCTTACTTTATTTGACTATATTTTCATTACATTTCATTTTCTCGGTACAGACTATTGGCTGTCGACTTCTAGCTTATGAAATGATGGCTCCTATCCTTTGGGGGGGGCAGGTGTTTTACGGTTGGATGCACCCTTCTTAACGCTAATCAGCTGGGTCAGTAACTATTTTTCCAAATAGGGAAATTCAGTAATGCGCTTACCCTAGAACCTTTACACACATCCCGAGGTGAAGTTTAAGCCCTTCATCCAGAAGCCTTAGTTCTAACACTTAAGTATCCCGCCAGACCTTTTATACTCTAGACCATCATACTGATAAAAAGAGGAGTGGGGTCGGGGATTCGTCATTTTGTTTTAAAAAGTAATTTCAGCATTAATTTCTTTAAGTTGCAGAAAGTATTTCAGAAACGAGAATACGAAAAGGATCAAATTTAAACCAATGAACCATCGTAATTTTAAAATGTTTGTTCTGATCGATCAGACCTATGGTCAATGGCATTCTAGCCGTGTCTATACCAACTGCTTAAGGATAGAGTGTGTAGGATAACATTATCCACTTTTGTTGGGGTTTTTTGGGGGGGTGGGGGTTTAATGTTCTACAGAATTGGAAAAATTGGTTACGATATTTGGCAATTCGACCAACCGCTTAGAGGCTCCTTCGCTGGCTCCAAAACGTTAAATGTGCATTAATTAATGAATTAATATGGTTTACTAATACGCAGTGAAATAATTTTATGGGTCAAATAGGAAGAAATACGTTTATAATTTTAAGGGACACTCCTAATTAAAAAGGATAACATTACTTCTATTGCTGTTGACTGATTTTTCGAGATTTTATTTTTTCTAACTGTTGACGTCAATTTAATAATCTCACTCTATTAATGTCTTAGCTAACAGATTAGAATCCCGTAATAACAATTTCTCTCTTATAAGTGAGTAATGAATAAAATCTTACGTTTGAAGAGCAGTGTATGAACAAATCTACCTGCCATAGTAACATTAAAAAGAGTCATAGGAGAGCTGGCAATCCTCTTCTGGCTAAGCTATTTAAAAATGCATCTTTGTGCTGTACAGCAATCCCTGTTTGCATCAAACTCTGTTTACAATAGTGGTTGCGAACAGCTCAGCACATGTCAGAAGTTAGCGTTAGCAGCGCTAGTTATTAGCCCCCAAAACATCAAAACGAATGCACGAAACTTCCTTCCTTACTATTCATCGATACTACTCAGTTCAAATTGCCATACTTTCTGCAAATGTTAGTGTTAAAACAATTTTAATCAAAGAAGCGTGCTGGCCATGGTTAAATGAAGTGTCTAGGGAGAACTTGAATTTATACACTTTTGTTGGGGGAAATCACTAATAAGAGATTTGCGGGAATTATCCAGATGGCATGAATATACAGGGTTAATATTTTCAAAATCTTCGCGACTCTAACGTTACGTGTTCTTGCAAATGTTTTACATAACACTTTTCTATGATGGTGGTGGCAAAAAATGTAGACGAGACCAGGAAATTTTCTCTACAACCAAACACGCACACACACACGCACGCACACACACACACACGCACACACACACACACACACACACACACACACACACACACACACACACGGAGTATTCTATGGTAAGTGCAATACTATTGTCATAGCAATAAACAAAGAAACATTCTTTAGCTCATACTACACATATTATTTTAAACATATGTATGACATCTCGTATTGAGCTAAATTAACTTCCCATGGTTTTGTGGCTTAATCAGAAGATGCTCATGATATCTGCAGGATGGCGAGATTGATTTAATTTAAATTTAGCTTAGACATTTTAAGTTGAGGTGTGTTGTAAGTAGGAAAACGAATTCCATAGCATTTCCGTTAGAAGAGAATTATTAGCTACAAGATCTGAGTAATTATACATAAAAGGATTGACGAGAGTTCAAACGATTGTATCTGATAGGTTTAGAGACAGTGATCGTATATCAGTATTACAGAGGCCGTTATAGTAATAAGTGAATAAGAAAAAAGAAGACCAGCGAATCTGTAGGTCAGATATTGTAATACAGAAGGGATTGAGACTTTACCAATCAGTCTGATGGCTACCCTTTCGATATGGACTAGGATTGTAAGTCTGGAACAGAAGTACCATTTCAAAGGAGCAGTGATAGAGTCTTTACTATTGGAAGATACAGATTGTATCCCATACGCATGGGCATGGTTATGTGGTTGAGAAATTCGCTTTCCAGCCACATGATTTTGGGTTCAATTCCGGTATGCGGCGCTTTAGAAAGTGCCTTCTACTAAAGCTCCGGGGCAATCAATGTCCTGTCAGTGAATTTGGTAGACAGAAGCTGACTGTTTGGAAGCCCGTCATATATATCATGATACACGCGCACATACACACAAACACACACACACACACACACACACACACACACACACACA
>NC_068983.1:160924220-160925574 GCF_001194135.2 Octopus bimaculoides
ATAGATAGATAGATAGATAGATAGATAGATAGATAGATAGATAGATAGATAGATAGATAGATACACAGATAGATCATTTAATAATATTATGTGACTCACCTTGACCAATAGCAGCCCATTTCTCGATAGCCATCTTGGACTTCTTGTGCTTCTTCATTTGGTAATCTTAGTCTGAAAGAGACGGGTTTCTGCTAGAAGCTCGCGAAACTAAAAGTCGCGTGGAGCCGAATCAAACTGCTTTCAAATATAATAAAAATAACAACAACAACAATAATAATAACTGACTGAAAGATAGATCCGAATAGGCCAGATATTATATTGAAGGACTTCACACAAAAATTGTGCCTCCTCATCGATATGACTGTTCCAATTGGCATAACTGCATCTGTCAAAACCTACCAAAAACTGAGCAAATATAAAGATCTTGAAATAGAAATTGGCAAAATGTAGAACCTCAAGACTAAAACAATACTTGTTGACACAGTTGCCCTAGGAATGATTGCAAAAAGGGTCGATTGCTACCTAGCTCAGATACCAGAAAATCCAGAAATGAAAGAAATTCAAACAAATAGTGCTCGTGGGATCTGCCCATATCCTACGTAAAATATGTCTATGTAATCCCAAAAATATTCCATTCCGTAAGCAGTGTCAAAATACTTTTAAAAGCAAACAGCTTTTACTGTCACATAAACATCAGACTATCATCTTATAATCGAATTACTTTTAAAACAAACTTTTAATTTACTTATGTTTTGACAGACATTCTCTAGAACAATACTATGTGCAAAACCGAATATATGGCACCCTAGTCATAACACCAGCTTGAACTTCTAACTTGTCTCTTTGGGTGAGACTTGGGGTCAGCTTGTACAAATACAAAGCAAAAGCCAAACAGATAATAACAATAATAATAATAATAATAATAATAATAATAATAATAATAATAATAATAATAATAATAAGGATCAATGCTCAATGATCAATGCTCTAGCCATACCAGTCGTGACTTACAGTTTCAACATCGTTAACTGGTCAATTACTGAAATATGTAATGTTGACAGAAAAATACGAAAACTGTTGACAATGCATAGAATGCACCACCCTAAGGCAGATATAGAACGTCTTTATCTGCCAAGAAAAGAGGGAGGCCGAGGACTTCTACAGCTGGAATTATCAATGAAGGTAGCCACAATTGGCCTAGACACCTACCTGAAAAACTCTGAGGACTGGATGCTAAAACTTGTCTTAAAATATGAAAGCAAGAAAGCATCTTACTCAGTAACAAAACAGGCAAAGGAATATCTAAGTGAATTCCAATTGCAACAAATTCAAGAATTAGACGAACTAGAAACAC
>NC_068983.1:160926408-160927805 GCF_001194135.2 Octopus bimaculoides
AATAATGATAATCAGTGCAACACATCAGAAACTGATAAGTGCAGAATCTGTGGACAAATTGGTGAAACCGTATGGCATATTACCAGCCAATGTACGCCACTGGCCCAGAAGGAATATAAGAGACGCCACGACGATATAGCCAGGCTTGTCCATTGGACACTTTGAAACAAGTATGGACTTGACAGAGCAAAAAATTGGTACGACCACAAACCTGAAGGCATCGTCGAAAATAAAAATGCAAAGATCCTATGGGATTTTATGATTCAGTGCGACCATGAGATTGAGAATAGAAAGCCAGACATAGTCTTAATTGAGAAGGAAAGCAAACTATGTTGAATCATAGATATAGCATGCCCAGCTGACAACAAGTTATACGATAAAGAAGAAAGAAAAGTCGAGAGATACGACAGGTTAGCTTGGGAAGTCCTCGCTAAGAAGGAATACATTTACAGACACAACAGTGTTGGGACCTATATACACTGGAAATTATGCCAACACTATGAAATAACAACAGAAAAAAGATGTTATAGACGCACTCCAGAAAAGGTCACAGAAAATGTGAAAGCAACCATACTCTGGGATATGCCAATACACGCAGATAGAGAAATCAAGGCTGATAAGCTGGATATAGTAAGAGATCACCAAGAATTAGAGATACTTTCTAACTGAGGTACATGGTACATGGCTATTGATTGACAGCAAGAAGGAAAAGAAAAGAAGGGTCCAAGCGAAAACAGAAAAAGTGAGAAAAGCAGCAGAAGAGCAGTATCGAGTGGCAGATAGGCAGATGAAGAGAGGATGCAGGAGAGACAGAAGAAGATGGGTGTGAGGAAAGATTAAAGAAGCTCAGGAGGCAAAAAACAAAACTGACATCAGAACTCTACAGAATCGTGCATCGGCATCTCTTCAGTTATCGAGGCAATTAAAATATTTTAATATATTTTAAATTATAGTTTAAAATATTTTAATTGTCTCGATAACTGAAGAGATGCCGATGCACGTTTCCGTGCCAACATCCGAAGCTCGGAGTTTATTATGGCAACCGAATAATTGTCACATATATTACAAATAAATTCCTCTATTTACATAATATCGAGGTTTTATTCATTCTTTTGCTATCTTACCATTACTATATATGTATATATATATAGGTATGTGTTTTGCCAGTTCGTGGACAGGTTGCCATTATAGGTGTAAGAATATATTCTCAACAATTGGTTTGGTTTTAAAACATCTGGAAGTCATAAATAAGCGAGACAACTCGCATCAGGTCCCGTTACAGGAGCTATAAGCATTAATGCTTCCTCATTTCTGTGATTTGTCATGTATATTTTTGTATACATATATGTATGTATGTATATATATATATATATATATATATATATATATATATATAT
>NC_068983.1:160928075-160933406 GCF_001194135.2 Octopus bimaculoides
GTGTATGTATGTATATATATAAATATGTATTATGTATATGTATGTGTGTACGTATGTATGTATGTATGTATGTATGTATGTATGTATGTATGTATGTATGTGTAAAGGTAACACGGCATTTACTTAATAGAGTCCCAAGCAAACATTTCACCATTTCACTGTGTGCATTCCTCTAACAACTTTGGACTCAGGTAACAAAATCATACGCTATCAAAAACAAAAATATGCTGCTATGTTGTGTACGAACGAGAGGTATACACCTCGGTATCTGAGAATCTTCCAGAACTTAGATGATGGATGAGCTACTGTGAACCAGGAAACATTTCTTTATAGCAGTCATTGCTTATAGACTGGCGACTCGATGTCTGAAACTATTCGGAAGCTAAGAGGGCAGATCGTAACTGTATGCATATATGTAAGTTGTATTGTAGGTGTGTTTGTATGTATGTATATGTATGTATTTGTATGCATGTGTGTGTGAGTGTGTGTGAGTGTATGTGTGTGTGCGTGTGTTCAAATAAGTGAATGCCAGCAAAAGTAAGTCGTATGTCGATTTCAATAAGGGCCGCCCTCTCAGACTTGTCTTTTGGCACTCGGCCACACACTACAATCGGCTATGAACCACGATATCCTACTGTGACAACTTCCAAAGGGAAGAAGAAAAGAGAGAAAGAAAGAAATTTCAAAAACTTATAAATCTGGAGCCAAACACATTTATATGTTTGATTTATTGTTGATTTTGCTATTTTACTATTTGCTCTTGTTACACTTGCTCTTGTTTACTGCAGCCATCACAAACACCACTACAACCACCACAAACACCATTACAACTACTACTACTACTACGACTACGGCAGCGACACTCATTGTGGCTGCCGCTGGAGATGATGATCTTATTGTTTATAGTGTGTGTGTGTGTGTGTGTGTGTGTGTGTGTGTGTGTGTGTGTGTGTGTGTGTGTGTGTGTGTGTGTGTGTGTGTGTGTGTGTGTGTGTGTGTGTGTGTGCGTGAGTGTGTGTGTGTGTCATAGTGCATGTTTAAACATTTAGAGCAGTTTAGACGGTTCAGAAGGAACGAGAAGTCGACTGAGCCTCACAGTAATGTTAATGTACACAGAGTAAACTCGTTCTTTAACCGTGTATATTATGTAAGAAATTACCGTCATCAAACATCATCTCATCAAACAGCGTTGTTCTCATCATTGTTGTTGTTTATGGTTTCTTTTCATTATAACTTTATTTCAGCTGCCTCAGTACCGAGCTTCATTGTTAAAATTATCATCACATTTATTCCATTTGAGATGGAGAGTGCTTTCCGTAGTATATGGGTTGTACCCACCAACGTTATCTTTTGTAGTACACCGAGATTGGAGTTACCAGGGAGTTGCTTAATATACTTCTCGGATCCCTTTTTATCATTCCCAACCCACTAATTACCACTAGTATTATCGTTGTACTCAGCTTCCACATTTCTGTAATTTCAATTTGCAGACCTTTATAGGGAGAAAGCTTTTCGTATTCCTTTCTTGAGACATTTCGATCTTGTGGCTGTTTGGGCAGAGTGATGGGTCGACGACGGTAGCGGACTTTACGTCGTACCTGGACGGCCTACCACGGCTCTCGGTAATGGTCGCAAAATTCTGCGAGGCGATGAGCGATTGCACAAGTGGCAAATCGCCCGAATTCTATGTATTCAGGCAAGATTTGTTGGTAGTCTTTCAGCAGACGTCTACAGTAACTGGCAGCAGAACGGGAGAATTCCTAGTGCTGTTAGCCGGGATGTGGTAACATTGCTGAGAAAGGATGCTGACAATGAGGACATACTAGGGAATTTTCGACCCATAACTCTGCTAAACACAGAGTTTTAGATTTTGGCCAAGGTGTTAGCGAAAAGGTTGACACTTGTCGTCGGTAGTCTGGTCGGGGAGGAGGCAAAATGCCGAGCAGGTCTATCCACAATTTCCACCCTATGCGATACCTTGTAGAAAGGGCTGGGGCTAATGCTGACTTCGGTGGAGCCCTGATCAACTTTCGGACCCGTTTTCCGAGGCTGGATTACTGCAATGCACAGTGGTACTTGCTCGGTGGTCAATGTAAATGACCACCTATCGGAACTGTTTAGTATCGCATGTTCGGTCCATCAGAGCTGACCGCTGTCACCTCTTCTGTATGCGCTGGCTCTCGAACCATTGTTGCAGAAGTTGGATCAGTTAAAAGGCCTCCCTTTCGAAATTGAACTCGGGATGGCAGTGTCAGCGTACGCGGACGACGTCACTCTCATGGTGTCGGACACCTCTGAAGTGGAGACGATCGGCTCCATTTTAAGGGAATATGAGTCGGTTGCAGGGGCCAAAATCGGTAGGATTGTAGCTGGACACCTGGAGAGACAGATTGATCCTGTCGAGCGGTAGTTAAACTGTTAAACCAGTTAAACTGCGGGGTCTGGTTCGGTCCCGGCCTCCAGGTGGATACGAATTGGGAAGCGGTGACGAACAGGGTGGCCTGTCTTACCCAGAAATGGGCTGAGAGGTAGTTATCTCTGAAAAGTCGGGCAGAGGTGTCGAATGCCTACATCATATCTGTCATTATTTATCGTCTAACCGTCCTGCCTTGTCCCAGTTACTACTTGATTTAGAGTGGAGCGTATCCTGTTTATTTTCTTGTGGAAGGGACGCGTTCCAGTGGTTAGGTTATCAGTTTGCTGCCAACTCCCAGTGCGTGGCAGCTTAGGCATGCCGCGGCTTTTCATGCGCAGACACGCATTAAAAGTGTGAGCTCCGTTTATGAGACAGCTTTCTGCAGCTCGTTTCCTTGATGGAGCTGCAGTCCTGAGTAAAGGATAGGCCGAGACTGGGTGTCTTGCACTTAGATGTTGTTAGGCGCTCACTGTTCTCTACAAGTCGAGCAATAGGATCGGTGGATGTTCCACTTTAGATATATACAAAGGATTAGTGGAGAGGAAGGTGCTGTCTGCGAGTGAATTTATGAAAAACTAGGTGAAAGTTGCGAAAGTGGCAAGAGTGGATGGTACCACTCTCAACGTAGATCTTTGAGTTGGAAGAAAGAAGTCTTTGGTATTCAGGGTGATCTTAGATGGTGGAGTTTCTCGATTATCTCTAGAGGTCCTCCTGTATCAGGGGGGCTCCATCATTATCACTTTTTTCTCCCTCTTCTTCTAGTGTCGTATATTATGTATACTTCCCTTCTTCTAATGCATACGTTTTTCATCACTCCATCATATGTAAACTGCCCACTCTTTATGTCTGTCTTTGCATTGTTCCCCTCATCCTCCACCCTGGTGGAAAATAAAAGAAATCATCATTATTATTATGACGTTCTATAGAGAGTTAGTGGAGGGAAAGTGCGACGACGTTCTCGGGGAAACTCTAGGCGTCGAGGATGATCAGCTAAACAGTCTGTTCAGGAGAACTTTGGGGCCGGGGCCCATGGATAATTTCCAAAGGTCCCTCGCCTGGCAGTGCTACCGAGGGGCGCTGCCAGTTCGAGATAAACTCTACCGGCACGGAAGTGCCGTCAGGAGGGCCTGCCCGAGGTGCGCTCAGGACGACGAAACCGTTCTGCACGCACTCGTCCAGTGCTCGAGTATTGCTGACCTGTGGGTTTATATCGAACAGCTACTGTCACGTGTAGGACGGATCTGGCTATCAGCTGAATCCATCGTGAGGATTGACCCGCCGACCTCCTTTAACCGGGAGGGCAAGGCAATTTTCCTATGCCTAGTGGCTGTAGCGAAAGAGGTGATATGGTGGACCCGTTTGAAAGTCAGACATTTTCCTCTTTGGCCAAGGTCTCATCAACTTTTTCAAGTTCCACTTGAAAAGGAAGATGAGAGTAGAGAGGGAAGTGCTGTCTCATAGCAAATTTGTTGAAAGATGGGTGACTGTTGGAAGAATGGCCAGTATAAACGGACCAATTCTGAGAATACACCCGTAGAAAAATAAGAACAAAAAAAGGTAATGTAAAAGGAGAAAGGGCTCTATGCCCCTTTCTTATTTTTTCTGACCAGGCTCCCGTGGTTTTATGGGTTTTTCCACGTGTAACCTTTCCTTTTTCGAAGCGCCTCCCCCTTTGGGAGTTCTATTTATTTATTTATTTATTTATCTATTTATTTGTTATATCTTTCTCCGTTTTCTTCCTCTGTTTAGACGAACGTTTCTACCTTTCCGGACAAAACCTTTTGTAACCTTCGTCCTGTCTTTGTCCTTACATGTTTTTGATTAATATTAGCCCTTTTGGCCAATAAAACGAATTTATTATTATTATTATGATTATATTACTTCTCAAATCTCTGGTAGATTCTGCGAGAGCTGACAGGAGCCTGCTATCAGAGGTCTCGTAGGGTCTCTTATGGCGTATTATATACTTTGGTACTTCGTTGTCAATTATCGTGGAAGACATTCAACACTCTAGCACCAATCTCAAAATCCTGGCTATCTCCAGCGACGCAGTTTTTTGAGCTTGTTCTACTCTCGTGTCAATTCCGATTTCTCTGACATATTTCTCGAACTTGGTTGTTTGTACTCTGCGTGCCCCTACAACTACTGGAATGACAGACACTCTCCTCATAGTTCACATTCTTTCAATTTCGTCTTTTAGTAGTACGTACTTTTTAATATTTTCTAGTTCTTTGTCATTTATGCGTGCACCCCCAGGTATTGCAATATCTGTAAGCTTGGTTTTCTTGTTTCCTTTATCTACCACAGCAATGTTTCCGAGCATCGATTAAGGAGTCACGTTGTATAGTAAAATCCCACAATATCTTAAACTCCTTCCTTGTTCGCGGTGACTCCTTCGGGTTCATATTCGCACCATTTTCGTGCCCTGTCCAGTCCGTACTTTTCACATAGTTTCCAGTGGATGAACTTAGTGTGCATCTTTTGTAGTGCTTTTCGGCCAGCTTACTACACCCACTCACAATACGTGAGATTGTTTCGTTTCTGCTGCCACACATTCAACAAAGGGACGATTCGCTGCTCTTGCTTATTTGGAACTTGGTATAATTACTTCTCAGAGCTGGTTCCTGGGACCTGCATATCAATGTCTCAGTGCATCTTTACAGGTCACTTTTTCTTACCCATGTCCAAGTGTTGATCTTGTCTTTTCCTTCGCTTTCTCAGAGGTATTGCCCATGTAGTGGTTTCATTTTCTACTTGTTCACTATTTTCTTTTTCATCTCGTTTCTTCTTCTTCTTCTTCTTCTTCTTCTTCTTCTTCTTCTTATTATTATTATTATTATTATTATTATTATTATTATTATTATTATTATTATTATTATTATTATCATTATTATTATTATTATTATTATTATTAT
>NC_068983.1:160935453-160936297 GCF_001194135.2 Octopus bimaculoides
CAAACACGATTTTCCGCAACTCGTTTCTTTAACAGAGCTGCAATCCTGAATCAAACGCAGACCGAGAAAGGGCGCTAGGCACCTCGAGTGCCGCCAAGCTCTCACTGCCCTCACTCA
Organism: Octopus bimaculoides; assembly: GCF_001194135.2. Taxonomy (NCBI): domain Eukaryota; kingdom Metazoa; phylum Mollusca; class Cephalopoda; order Octopoda; family Octopodidae; genus Octopus; species Octopus bimaculoides. The sequence continues at coordinate 160,935,571 of NC_068983.1, forward strand.
GGCGGGCAATGCGATCGGTAGTAGCTCCACTTTAGCGTTCTATAGAGGGTTAGTGGAGGAAAAGTGCGACGACGTTCTCGGGGAAACTCTAGGCGTCGAAGATAATCAGTTAAACAGTCTGTTCTGAAGAACTTTCGGGCCGGGGCCCATGGATAATTTCCAAAGGTCCCTCGTCTGGCAGTGCTACCGAGGGGTGCAGCCAGTTCGAGATAAACTCTACCGGCACAGAAGTGCCGTCAGCAGCGCCTGCCCGAGGTGCGCTCATGACGACGAAACCGTTTTGCACGCACTCTTCCAGTGTCCGAGTATTACTGACCTGTGGGTTTATGTCGAACAGCTACTGTCACGTGTAGGACGGATCCGGCTATAAGCTGAATCCATCGTGAAGATTGACCCGCCGACCTCCTTTAACCGAGAGGGCAAGGCAATTTCCCTATGTCTAGTGGCTGTAGCGAAAGAGGTGATATGGTGGACCCGTTTGAAAGGTCTAAAGTCAAACACTTTCCTCTTTGGCCAAGGCCTCATCAACTTTTTGAAGTTCCACTTGAAAAGGAAGATGAGAGTAGAGAGGGAAGTGCTGTCTCATAGCAAATTCGTTGAAAGATGGGTGACTGTTGGGAGAATGGTCAGTATGAACGGACCAATTCTGAGGATACACCTGTAAAAAAAAAAAAAGTTAATGTAAAAGGAGAAAGGGCTCTATACCCCTTTCTTATTTTCTGACCAG
>NC_068983.1:160938321-160939983 GCF_001194135.2 Octopus bimaculoides
GAAGTAGCTCCGCAATCTTAAATCAAAAATCTTTTGAAGCCTAGTGAATTAAACCACTTAAAAAATGCAAGCTGACAGCGGTAGTATTAAGCTGTGATCCATTCACAACGTTTCATTTGGAATAATTAATATAAAACCCTCAAGGAAGCAACCGTCAGACCGGCTAACGAAACGCACTTGGTATAATTTAATTGTACTTAAAGGCAAAATGGTCAATAACAGGTTCCACCCTATACAAAATTTATTCTTCTATATTCTTTTTCCTTCTTTCTCAAACATCACTTACATTCCATTTCATAGCCTTTTCCCCCTAATTATTGTCGTCGACATGATAATATTCTAGATCCCTCCTTAAACTTAGAGTAATATAGGAAGTCAAGTGGACACCTAAATTCAAGCTTCATCAGAGCAGTTTTTCTAAATTTGATTTTCATGTAATGTAAACCATTAAAAAACGTTGACAGAGATTCTATATTATATGCAGGTTTTTTTGAAAGGGGAAGGGAAGTCGTATATCCTGATGAAGACTTCTTTAGATCTCTGTAGGGAGGGATTTACTTAATTTGTTACAGTTGACTGTGTTCTGAGGTATTCGTGTATATAATGAAAAACATTAAAATAGTGTCAGCAAGAAACTCACAAAGTAATATGCCTTTTTAATAACCAATTGATTACCTATCATTGTGAATATATTTATGATGGCTGTTATACAATAAATAATTCCAACACACACGCACACATACACACACACTCAAACGCACACGCACACATACACACGCACACATGCACACACTCTTTCTCTCTCTCTCTCTCTCTCTCTCTCCCTCTCTCTCTCTTCTAACAATTGCTGCTCCTCTAAGAATTTGTTTCTTGCATGAGAGCAAAGATGCACATATTTCATGCTACTAGTTTCTCCTCGCCTTTGAACCTCCTCCCTATGTTATCCACCACGATGAGTCAGAGTACCACACATTGCAACAGAGTCTCATTTTAGCATGGTCTCTACAGCTAGATGCATTTCCTAATACCGATCACTTCACAGTATGTACTAGGTTTCGTTTTTTACATGGTACTTGCACTACAATGGTTGTCTTGCTCTCAGCTAGACTAAATAGTCCTTCTCAACAGCGTGTTGTCTCTAAAGGATTCACCAACTACTTTACAGAGTGTATTATGTATTCGTATGCTTGTCAAAAGAGTGGGTGTATTAATCAAAGTATACACCCACTGTTCTAACTTCGCACAGACAATTATATAACCGAATAATATATAATAGCGGTTATATCTCTGAAGAACACATGGTGTTATTTAACCGGGATCTATTTTAAAACGGGGGCCACAGTTTTCATTAATGTTTTACGTAGTGTTTTTGGTACCGAAAGACTTTCAAACTTCGTATACTTATCTATTTTGTGTTATAGAACAGAAAAATATTTTTGTATTCGAATTTATTTCATGTAAAAAATTGTCTTATTTCGATAATTTCAACCAATCACTGACAAGTATTCAGTTGTTTATATTTACTCCTTTGGCTGATTAAGCGATGTAAAGCGTATTTAATCTCCATAACTTCTGACATTTGCAGAGAGGCATTTTGCTTCGTTTTATTTGCTTTTTTCATTTTAAATTTGCTTTTTTCATTTTCTTTTTTTTTTCTTCGTT
>NC_068983.1:160939993-160943625 GCF_001194135.2 Octopus bimaculoides
TAGGGTTAGCCTATAATAGAAAGGTTTATTAGCTACTGCCAATATGCTTCAGCCATTTTTTGACAAGGAAATAATAATTTTATCACCAATAGAATTGTTTCAGAATCGTTTGTTTATGTAGTCGGCACTTAATGTATATCGGCTGAATGGACGTCAGTGATTGGTTGAAATTACAGAAATACGACAACTTTAACATGGAATAACTTAGGGATTTCTTTTTTTTTTAAGAAGACTAAGAGAAAAAGATGTTTTATATGACACATTCTACCAGTGTTCCAAGTTTCAAAGTGTTTCGTTAAGAAAATACTGTGGCCCCCGTTTTAAAATAGATCCTTTAACCGTGCTGTTATCTAATCTAATTTATATATATATATATATATATGAAAAGCAAAGTCGGCCTCGGTGAAATTTGAACTCAGAAAGTAAAGATGAACGAAACGCCGCTAAGCATTTTTTTTTCCTGACGTGCTAATGATTTTGCCATCTCGCTGTCTTAAGGATTAGTATAATATTAGTTTCACGTTTTGGCACAATGTCAGCAATTTCGGAGTAGTGGGTAAGTCGATTACATCAAACCCACTATCCAATTGGTATTCATTTTAACGACTCGAAAGGTTAAAAGGCAAAGTCGTCTCGTCGGAATTTGGACTCCGAATTTAAAGATAAACGAAACACCGTAAAGTATTTTGCCCAGAATGCTAACGATTCTGCCAATTCACTTGCCTAAAACCAGATGAAATGCCGCTAAGCATTTTGTCTGGTGTGCTAATGGTTAAGCCAGCTCGCCGCCTTAAGGATTAAATAATATTAATAATTAATGAATATTGTTGTTAATTTCCTCTTAACGTACACTTTGCCTTTTTATAAACATTAGGTTCGTTTGGTAAAGTAGCTCTAGATACACTGTTTAAAAGTATAACAATGTTCACGACTGGAAATGCTTTGGCAATTATAGGTCTTTTCGCTTGATCAAGATTTGATTTACCTATAACTAAGCAGGAGAAACAAAAGAGTGAGAGAGAAAGAATGAGGTAGACAGAGTGAATGAGTGGCGACTGATCGCGAGACTGTGAATCAACGCTAACAACTGCAAACTCGTACTAATCATTATTCTTTGTCTTCCATTTGTTTATCTGTCTTTAAAGTATTTATGAATGACTGCTTACCTGTTTTTACACACACTCACGCACACACACACATATACACACACATGCACACGTACACACACACACATAGTGAGAGAGAGGGAGAGAGAGAGAGAGAGAGAGAGACTACAGATACATACCCACGTACACACTCGCGCAGACATAGATGCACATACTCATGTGTGTATATGTATGTATATGCACCAAAACACAAACAAGAGGTAAGAAAGGGGAACGGCTGTAAGCAGAAAATGATTTAGGGGGATGGATAGGTAAGTGTGAAAGGTTTCTTATTTTAAGGGAGCGGACAAATCCCTATTTGTGAAGTTATTACTAATACTTTATATGCATTAATCCTCACCGAGTGAACAACTGAATATAACACAGTGCTTTATCCTCTCGCTTCTTAGATTTTATTAAACTAAAAACAAAATTCCTGTAATGTCAATATAGCAGTTTTGTTATTGTTGTTTCCTTAGTTTTAATTTTTTAAACTTCCTGTTACTTTACTAGTCTCATTTGAGTGGACGGTCTCCCGCTTTCTGACTGGCGTTGATTTACTTTGATATAATATCACTGGAGTGCTTCGAACCTGCTGACCCCACCTTCACGGAGACTTTCCTCATCAAGAAGACGCCATTAGAGAGATTAAACATATGAAGAAGAAGAAGAAATAAAAACACTAGGATTAGTTGGTACAAAAGAAAAGAAGAAAAAAACGGTGGATATTAAGAAAGAAGAAAAGAGAGTAAAGTGGTGGTGTTGGTGGTGGTTGTTGGTGGTGGGGCTCACAAATCTGGGAATCACTTAGGGAAGTGAGAATATGTTATTATTTTATGCGATACCCAACTAAGAAAAACAATATCGAAAATTCATAGAATGATGTCAAATGAGTTGTTTTCGTTGAGGTTGCAATTAATTGAAACACATGATTTTTACAGTGTAAAATGGTGTTTACTCCTAGTACACTCGTTCTACTTCCCTTTAGATTTACATACATTTGTGTGTATTCTTTTATTCTTTCACTTGTTTCTGTCATTTGACTGCGGCCATGCTGGAGCATCGCCTTGAGGCGTTTTAGTCAGCAAATCGACCCCAGGAGTTATTTTATTATTATTTTTAAGCCTGGTACTTATTCTATCAGTTTTTTTTACTGAACCGCTAAGTTACGGGGACGTAAACACGCCAACACCGGTTGCCAAGCGATGGTGGCACACACACACACACACACACACACACACACACGCACACGTATATATATATATATATATATATATATATATATACATACATACATATAAACATGCGATATGTTTTCTATTGAGGGCTTGAGATAAAGGTTCACAATAAGTGGGTTAGAGTTTATATTGATACCTGTAATATTAGTCGGTACTAAAAGTAATAAATTTCCGAGTATTAATCAAGATACTTTATTATCTCTCGTTACTTTTGTTGATCGAGTTGCTGAAATCCTGAGGTAAGTGGGGAAGGGGTTATGGTCAGTCCCGTAATCTAATTGGTCATCTATTGTTTTCAAAGGGCATGACTTTGTTATGGTTGGTTAATGGATAACCGATAACATAAACAACAAAGTATGCAAAAATATATAAATGTATACAAATAAAAAGCAAATAATCCAAGGTTAACTATTAGTAGGTAGGATAGTAAAAGTCAATAAAAAAAATTAATAGAGGGACTTGACTCTATTATATTATATTAAATAAAGTTATGTTAAATTACGCAATATATGAGCAAAATCTAGATGAATTTATCTATCTATATGGGTAATATAGGGTTAAAATTATATGTTGGAAGTTATTCGGACCAAATTCAAATAAGCGACAAAAGACCAAAAGTGACCGTACAAGTTGTTTCTCTAAGTTGTTATTTATCGTTAAAATTATGTTTAAAATATATTCTCCAATAAAATACGTTAATTGCAATGCTCCATGCAACAGTGTTTAGTTACTAAATTAATGAACCAACTCAATGTATATCCTCATATATCCTCTTTTATATATATTTCTAAATTGTTGTTATTTATCACTAAAATTATGTTTAAAATCTATTTTATATAACAAAATACATCAGGTTCAAGACGCTATATATAGTGTTCAGTCACTTAATTAATGAACCAATCAGCCATTCTATCCTTTAAAATATTTATCCGTCTATTTATTAAGTTAATTACTTTTAATGCTATATTTAAGAGGTGTGGGGTGGAGGAGTTATTAAGCTATAAATAGAATGAAGGGAGGTAACTATGGGTTATTAAGATCTATAATTAGAATAATAACATACTCAAACATTTAGGTCCATTATTCAATCAATCAATCAATTGATAAATTAATTAGTTTATTTATTTATTGGTTCTGTAATGGGGTTGCATATCAATGCCTGCATCTGTATACATACATATGTATATACAATATATGTATATATACATATATACACAACCATATATATATATATATATATATATATATA
>NC_068983.1:160944594-160944909 GCF_001194135.2 Octopus bimaculoides
TATATATATATATATATATATATATATATATATATATGTGTGTGTGTGTGTGTGTGTGTGTGTATGTATGTATATTCTAAGATGATTAGCTTACTATATATATTGATTGATTAAATAAATAACTCCACGCCTTCTTCTTATTAATTCCATGTTATCAGAACCTTGTAAAATTGTTATTAGTGTTTCATTATAAGTGATAAGATAAACAGAAAACCTTGTTATTTTAATCTGTAATGTAATGTGTGTGTGCGAGTGTGTGAGTGTGTATGTATGTATGTACATATATATATATATATATATATATATATATATATA
>NC_068983.1:160945224-160948797 GCF_001194135.2 Octopus bimaculoides
TGTGTGTGTGTGTGTGTGTACAAGGAGGTACTCAAATGTAACTGGAAACGTGCTCTGCGGGACAAGCCCATTGTAGTTCGGGCTTCCACCGCTAGAATCCACCTTATGCAACCCTCAGCCATCGGTCGTAATGTCGTACTGCAATTGGTGCATCTTTGTTTTGCAGTGCTTCTCCCTTGTTTGTCGATTTTTGCAGTGGCTGAAACGAAGGTACAGCGTGCTTCCGTGAAATTCTGTTTTCTGCTGGGGAAAACGGCGGCCGAAACTGCTTCAAACAGCTTACAAGGACGCTGCCATGAGAAAAACACACGTTTACGAGTCGTTACCACGCTTTAGGAATGCTCCCTCGTCGCTAGTAGACCAACCTCGTTTAGGGTGACCGTCGAACGAATGAAATCATCATGAAGATTCATGAACTGATCTTGGAGGACCGTCACTGAACACTTGAACTTATGACTGGTGTATCCTGGAGCTCATGCCGACCGAATTTGAGCGGAGAATTGCGAATGAAGAGTTACAGCAAAGTTTATGCCTCGTTTTTTCCACGGAAGATCAAAAGCATTCGCGACTGAAAGAACGGTTGGAAGTTGAATCGGATCTCTTTTCGAATGTCATCACTTGTGATGAAAGCTAAAGCTACGGAATTTGCAGATGTGGAAAAGGTGAAGGAGAAAAAAAAACAAAAAAAAAACGACGGAAGCGTTAAAAGGTATCACTTCGCAAGGAGTTACAGCACTGCTTCGAACAGTGAAAAACGTCTCTGGACCGATGCATTCAAATGGAGAATACTTTGAAGGCGATAAAAATGTAAACATATAAAACTAAGTGAATACAACAACCTTGCAAAATTCCGGTTACTTTTGGGTACCCACTCGTATATGTACACATACATACATGCTTCAATTTCGGAACGGCAATTCTAACTGAGCCATGTCTTTCACTACTAAAGCGTAACTAAACGGATATACGCGTCTGACAGTCCGATGACGTTATTCAGAGCACAGCGATGCGCACACAAAGACCACATGATCTATAAGAAGACTTACGTCGTGTGATTGACTTACTAGTGCACTGCCATGAAGGGTTTAGTCGCACAAATCAACAAAAGTACTTATTTCTCTTTTAAGCAGGGTACTTACTTTACTGTTCTCGTTTCCTAAACCGCTATATCACGGGCACTAAACAAACCAGTAGCGTTAAGGGATAAACAGTGCGATCGCGCGCGCGCGCATGCATATGCATACATTCACACACACATACACACGCATACATACACACACTTACACACAGATACACACATGCACACATATGCAACATGCCTCTTTAGAGTTTCTGTGCATATATGTGGGGGGAGAGGCGTGAGTGAGTGTATGCGTGTGTATGTGTGCGTGAGTGTATACATGTGTGTATACGTATACATGTGTGTGTGTGCGTGTGTAATAAACAAGTGTTAGGCGAGAGAAATTAGATATAGATTTTAGGGGTACGCATATGAAAACCATAGACACGTACAGGTATATCCAGTACCATGCAATAAGTATTGTTGATTTATTAAGATTGTCACCCCCTCTGTCCAGAGGATGTGTCACAGGTATAACTTCTCCATAGCCATCCAATCAGTAAAAAAAACGTATAAGATCATCGAGGACAGTCGTGTTGTGTGTGTGTGAGGTGTGTGTGTGTGTGTGTGTGTGTGTGTGTGTGTGTGTGTGTGTGAGAGAGAGGTGTGTGTGTGTGTGTGTGAGAGAGGTGTGTGTGTGTGTGTGTGTGTGTACTTTCTCTTTAAAGATGGAACTAGTAATTACTATTACCTTTTACTAAAGATATTTCTTGATTCTTCAACAATGGACTGCTAACTGCCATGATCTAGGGATTCCCTTAATTTTTCGTTCATGGAACTGCTGACCTGCATTATCTTTCACAAGAATGTTCCTTAATTCTTCGATCAACTGGTAAGTACTAATATCCTTTATTAAGGATATACTTTAACTCTTTCTCTCCGAAGACGGTTTAATTGTCTTAGAAGGAATTCTTTGCTCAATAACACGAGCTCAGCTATTCGAGAAACATCCGTAAGAGGCTTTACGCATTATTTCTTAATCCCTTATTTACTCTGCAATTATATTTGAATTATAAATTACATGGTTTAAAGTGATACCACATGTTTTGCTTGTTCATTCTCTCTAATATATATATGTATCTCTCTCTCTCTCTCTCTCTCTCTCTCTCTCTCTACCTATCTATCTATCTATCTATCTATCTATCTATCTATATATATATATATATATTAATTTGTGTATGTGCGTGAATTTATACGTGTGTGTATATATGTGTGTTTGTGTAAGAGTGTGTCAGTGTGTGTGAATTTATACCTGTGTATATATGAATGTATACATGTACTTATATATAGATAATATATAGATAAATGATAGAAAATGGAATGAACCACGTTCTTTTTTAAAATCACTACAATTGTTGTGATATTAAACAAAAGATGTCATTCATTCCATTTTGTATAATTTATCTATGGGTACGATGGAATTTCTGATGTATATCCAATAGCAGGAGCATATCCACTGTATGATGACATTAGGTAGCCAACAATCATGGACGAGCTTTGCATCACATTCTACATGATCATTACCCAAATCGTATTTAACTAGACTTATTTATTTGTATGCGTATAAATAAGTAAATCAGTGCAAGCGTGTGAATGTATATGTATATACTTAACGCTTGAGCGTATATACGAGAGGGTGCTTAAAAGTTCCTGGTTTGGGTAAAAGAAAATCCAAGAGGATCAGTTACTTATGATTTTACTCAATATAATCCACTTTCAGATTCACACACTTGTTGCAACGGTCCTTCAGTTTTTCCTGAGCCCTGTAAAAGAACTCCGAAGGTTGGGCTTCCGACTAAGCCTTTCGCGATACCAGCCAAGATCTTTTTCAGCACCCCTTGTATATAAAGATACACACACACACACACACACACACACACACACACACACACACACACACACACACACACACACACACACACACACACACACATGTACATCTCCCTTCTCATATCCATGACACCAACCACGCGCTTCGTTTGTTCAACTCTTTCTCCTTCTCTCCTGGCCCCTCTAAACTTCTCTTCACTCTCGACATCCAGAGCCTTTACACGGTGATCCCTCACCACGAGGAGCTGCGTGCACTCCAACATTTCCTTCACTTCCGACACAACCCCCAACCCGACACCTCCACATTCGTTCGTCTGGCCGAACTTTTCGTTCGCGGGCGATTTCTACCAGCTTGTCTCGGGAGTGGCCATGGGAACGAGAATGGGCCCCAACTATGCGAATCTCTACCGGTCTCTCTTTGCAAAACCTGTCCGTGTTTAGATTGTCCTTGCACAGGGGCCATCCGGACTCTCGTTTGCGCCGTGGACAGGGATTAATCTTCTCTCTTCGCTCCTTTGCGCCACATGGGCTCGACTCTCCTTCCCTCTTCATCTAACCTCCTTCCCTTGCCTTTACCCCCTCCCTCCTGCTTCCTGCCACTCACCTCTCCTCTCTTGCTCCGA
>NC_068983.1:160948807-160951092 GCF_001194135.2 Octopus bimaculoides
CCTTTCACCCGTGCTTTCTCCGCTCTCGCCTACCCCACCTCCCAACACCATCACACCACACCACACTACACCATACCACACAACACATCACATCACAACACATCACCACGCACACACCAGCACTGTTCAATTCCCATCCCCACATTTTCAAACCTACACATACACACACGCACAAGTCAAGATCATCAGCCCCCTTTCACACGCATATACGTACTCTCTTACACACACGTGCACCTTTGTTTTGGGATCACTACTACTTTGTTATCTCCCCTTCTTCTTAGCTCTCCTGTGTGACCCTTCTGTTCGGCATTCGCCATGATAGATCGCCAGCTGCTACACACATTTTTTTTCTCTCCTTGTTTCTCTCTTTTTTCTTTCTGTGTTCCTTTCTGTGGAAGAGCGTAGGCTCGAAACGTTAAAGACTTTTGCAATTTCCGAACGTTATACTAATATATCTGTTTGTTTTCTACACCACCTATCTTTGTCTTTTTTTTGTGAATTCTCCCCACCCCATATATATATAAGAGACTAGTTAAAAACAATATTCATTACATATAAATCCTTATTACAGCAAATTTGGCTTACAGTTGTTTCCAGTAATCATTGTATATTTATAATGATTACTGGAAACAGCTGTAAGCCAAATTTGTTCTAAAAAGGGATTCATATGTAATGACCATTATTTTAAACTTGTCTCATATATCAGTCTGTAAAAACTAGTTAATTAATCTATATAGAATTGTGATGAAGTATAACTCCAAGATTACTTGGAGTTCTTCACTAATCGAAGTAATATTCTTTTCTACTGTAGGCACAAGGCCCGGAGTTTTCGGAGAAGGGCAGTCGATTAAATCGACTCCAGTACGCAAATGGTACTTAATTTATCGACACCCGAAAGGATGAAAAGCAAAGTCGACCTCGGCGGAATTTGAACTCAGAACGTAAAGACAGACGAAATACCGCTAAACATTTCGCCCGGTGTGCTAACGCTTCTGCCAGCTCACTAACAGAGAACTTACGAAATATTTTTCCCGGATTGATAATCACTCACTATTTATTCAGTATCATTCAACCACGGTAATGTTTGAATATATTCTTAAGTCCACCATTTCGTCAATCGCAGCAGCTTCCAAGCTTACTACTAATTCAGTTCTCAACTAAATTGCAAACTGTTAATAGTTTTTAAGAGGACAACTCCTTAGCTACACTTTGGCATAAATAGTTTGAGATTTGGTTCAGTAGAAAAAAAAGTTACACCAAAATATTTGCGACCTCAAGGGGGCCAGTAAGGCAGATATTCATCTTCAATTAACATAATTTTTTTTTTTTTTTTAATTAAAAGTATACCTTTCTTAGGCTTAAATGATAGAAAAATGCATGAGGAATTCAGAATCGCTAGTCGTATTGAACAAAAATTTGTAGAGAAAGAGTTATAAGTAAAATGTTACGAAATTTCATGTCAGTAAGTAAGGGAGTAACACTTCAACAATAAGAATAAAGAATATATTTCTTAAATGAATGCGTACTTTCAAAAGCGGCGTTCTGCTAGAAGCGTTAGCGCGCCGGCCGAAAAGCTTAGCAGAATTTCGTCTGTCTTTACGTTTTTGCGTTCAAATTTCGCCGAGGTCGACTTTGACGTACAGATTATTTAATTATTTTTTTTTTAACTAAACACTTTCAATATTCCGATACTGGTAGAACATGTCACATAGAACAGGGTTTACACTTAACGTTTTTGACAAAATTTTGTATTTTAGAAGTTATTCCATCAGAAGTTACAGAGTAACAATGGACAAATTCATGTTTGATAAGTGCCAATACACGAAACTCTAAGCTTACTCTCTAACTTCTGCCGATGATATATATGCATATTACATATATGTGTAAAAAAATCTCATCACGCAATCGAACCAATGAAACAGCCTCTACCTGGTCGCTCGATACGCTAAAATAACAGCCAAAGTATCTCCCTACCAAAATCACACGCCCATTATACGTAATGTCCTAGATTATCCCTAAAAAGACGGTTTGCTGAAGGCTGGAATGTCTTTGATGATAGGTCTGCAGTATCAGGGTTGATTTGAGGCTAAATAACAACAACATTATGGTCAATTTCTATATTAGCACCAGCACGATTTTCCCTAAGAAACAAAAAAAGATTTTTTGCGTGGAATCAAGTACCCTGACTGCCTAATATCCTGCAAATCCCTTATTTTGGTTCGGAAAAATTGAGGTGGGGGTTCCCCCCCACCAATCCCGGAATCATTGGAATTTTTTTTTTTTTT
>NC_068983.1:160953938-160956299 GCF_001194135.2 Octopus bimaculoides
AAGAAAAAGAAGAAGAAAGAAGAAGAAGAAGAAGAAGAAGAAAAAGAAGAAGAAGAAGAAGAAGAGGAAGGAGAAGAAGAAGAAGAAGAAGAAGAAGAAAAAGAAGAAAGAGAAGAAAGAAAGAAAGAAAGAAAGAAAGAAAGAAAGAAGAAGAAGAGGAAGAAGAAGAAAGAAAGAAAGAAAGAAAGAAAGAAAAAGAAGAAGAAGAAGAAGAACAAGAACAAGAAGATGATGATGATGGTTACGGTGATGTAATTAGAGAATCAGAGAGTGATGTAGTGAGTGAGGTAGGCATTTAACCTTTGTGTTAATAATAGAGAGAAAAGAGAGAAAAAGACAGAGTGAGAGAGAGTGAGAGAGAGTGAGAGCTCAGAAAGTAAAAAAATAAAATAAAATTGAATAAATACAAGTTTATAAGTGTGACAGATTAGCCAAAAACAACACGAGCCTGTAAAATATAAATGTTAGAATGATAAGCAGAGCAGTACGTAAAAAAATACAGCTAGATTGAAAGATAGAACAGCTTCAAGCTAGTTAAATACTTCGCCAGGCAAGCTTTAAAGATGTCTTCATTAGAAAATGTGTCTGCTCTATTGTTCTTAATCTAATGTCTTATTCTGGCCTAATGAGATCTATTTTGAAGTTTCTAAATTTACCTACAAATGTTACTGTCTTATTATTACTGAAATGCAATATCCTATTAATTGTCTTACCATACATTAAATACCATCTACGGTGGAACATCTAAACGATAGGGTCACGTGACTGACCTTGACATACACACGCAACCCAAGCATGTAAACCAAGGAGGGGAAAAAAATCTGTAAATGCTCTTAATGATAAGTAATAATGTATGTAATATGAGCGCTTACAAATATTGATGTTCTATGCCAAATGCAGTTGAAAGCAGAGGGGCTTCCGAATTTATGCATACGCACAGATACACGCAAACGCGCACACGTAAGTACACTCATAAATATTCGCACACATGTGTATGCGTATATGCATGTATGTATATGTGTGTATACGTCACGTATGGATGATATGCGTGAGTGTGTATATATCTTTTATATTTTACTTGTTTCAGTCATTGGACTGCGGCCATGCTGGGGCACCATCTTGAAGAATTTTAGTCGAATGAATTGACCCCAGTACTTTTGTCATTTATTTTAAGCCTTGTTCTTATTCTATCGGTCTTTTAGTCAAACCGCTAAGCTACGGGGACGTAAACACGCCAACACCAGTTGTTTAGCAGTGATGGGGAACAAGCACATACACGAAGACACATACACACACACACGCACATATTGGATTGGCAAGAAAGTAATTTCGTTTTTCGCGAATAGAGAGAGTTACGCTTTTTTTAAATGTTTTTTGTCAATGTTATGATTTTTTTCCTTTTGACATTTGATAGTCGTTACTTTTTGCTTATTTTAGAAGCAAATTGCGCGTAATTTTGTTTACAGCTATTAGTTAAGTGTCAATTTTAACATAGAGTGCAAAAACGAACATTTTTATCTTTTACATCCTTAAAGGCAAGAAAGCTGCTTAGGTTCACAAAGAGATGTATGAAGTCTGTGGTGTTCTTTGCTTAACAGAACGCACATGTCAGAAATGGTTATAAAAATTCTGTTCTGGATAAATATTATGGTCGACCAACTGAAGTTGAATCTGATTATCATATAATTGTGCGAGAGATTGCAGAGAGGTTAAATGTATCACACACAACAATTGAAAATCACTTAAAATGTCTTGGACTCGTTAAGAAGCTCGATATCTGGGTTCTACATAAATTGAAAGAGATTCACTTAACACAACCAATCAATATTTGCGACTTGCATTTCAGACGCAACAAAATCGACCTTCTTTTTGAAACGAATCAACACTGGTGATGAAAAATGGACGTCTACAGTAACATCAATTGAAAACGATCATGGTCCAAGCGTAGTGAACCAGTACAAACCACATCGAAAGCTGAATTGCATAAAAAAAAGGTCATGCTATCAATTTGGTGGAATTACAAAGGTATTGTGTATGTAGTGAAACTACCTCCCGTCACTAGATACAAAACTACTATCGCCATTACATACAATCTTCTCATTTAAATATAAATAAATGCGAGCGTAGTAGAGAACCCATTCCTTGTCATCACGTGACTGATTATTATTCGAATCGGCAACTACTTCGAACCTTTCCCGCCAGAACGCAAACTGACCAATCACGGCCCCTAATAAGGTCACGTGATAGAGTATATTTCTACCATCTGGTGAGCCAATAGTTTGTTATAAATAGCTTTAACTCGGCAATCAAATTTGTCACGGTCCAGTTTCTCTTTGAGAACTGTTCCGTGTACCACACAAC
>NC_068983.1:160956823-160957676 GCF_001194135.2 Octopus bimaculoides
ATCACTCACATACACACTTTTCTTTGTATGACGGCCTGTCTTTGATTATGTTCTTATATGTCGCATTCACACTCACACGCAGACATACATCTTTAACGCTATAATAAATATCTCTGTTATTCATCTTATACGGTTGTGGTCTTTCATTACTGGTCATCTATGTTATCGTCGCATAACATATCATGTATATCATCATTTGATATATTATCGCGTGTACGACCGTGTGACCCGTTTAAATAAAAGGAGTCCTCTGTTTTTCCATTCGTCACCATATCTCCTTTTATGAGTTCGCACGGTCGTCCCTTACAATTGGTGACCCCGGCGATAGTAGTTTTGTATCTAGTGACGGGAGGTAGTTTCACTACATGTATTTTGAGCTGCTTCCAAGGAACCACACGATCAATTCGGATGTTTACAGTCAACAGCTAAAGAAACTGAAAGAAGCAATCAAAGAAAAACGACCAGAATCGGCCAATGGTAATAGAATAGTGTTCCACCATGGCAACGCTAGACCACACACGTCTTTGCTAACTCATGAAAGATCATTGGAGCTTCGTTAGGAAGTGATGTCACATCCACCCTATAGCACTGATCTTGCACCATCAGATTACTATTTATTTCGAAGTTAGCAAAATTCTTTGAATGGTAAACATTTCAATAATGATGATGACCTGAAATCGCACTTGCTTCAGTATTTGGCTGATAAGGACCAAAAGTTCTAGGATCGCGGGATCATGAAATTGCCAGAAAGATGGCAAAAGGGCATCGAACAATATAACTGATTAAAGTTCATTCTTAGTATGAATAAAGATGACTTTTATTTCACACTATAAAACCGAAATTTCATTCTTGC
>NC_068983.1:160958050-160961570 GCF_001194135.2 Octopus bimaculoides
CACACACACACACACACACACACACACACACACACACACACACATATATATATAGGTTTTCCTTGACGTGTGAGCGCGCACATGTGTGTGTGTGTGTGTCAAATATATATCTTACTAAGTTTCTTGGTTGCTTGGTTCATTGATTCTCCACTCACGTTTATTACATATGTATATGTATACAAATATACGACGGGATTATTTCAGTTTCCGTCTACCAAATTCACTTACAAGGTTTTGGTCGACCCAAGGTGCCACGAATTAGGACTGAACCCGGAACCATGTGGTTGGGAAGCAAGCACCTTATCACACAGCCACGCCTATATATACATATATACAAACATACATACATATATACATACTTCTCTATCTATCTATCTATATATCTATCTATCTATCTATCCATCTATGTCTGTCTGTCTGTCTGTATGTATGTATGTATGTATTATGCATGCATGTGTGTGTGTATGTTTGTGTTGAGACATCTTTTACTCGTGACCAATACCGGCTTAGATTGTTTGTTTGTTGTTTTTTTTGGTTGATTTGTCCAGTCACGTTTCACTTCCTGTAAAACATAATGGGAGAGAAAGTGTAAACATAAGAGTTGCAATATGAGTGCACATACTAGGCTTGGTGGTTCGCTAAAAGTAAAGGAATGCTCCACTCATACATACAGTGAAAGACAAAAGCAAAATCAGAGAGAGAGACGAATTGGATGAGGAGTAGGAGGAGGAGGAAGAAAAGAAAGAGGAGCATAACAGCGGTGTTGGTAGTAGCTGAAAAAATCTCTACAATAGTTAATATTTATTGACAGGAATATTCGTCGTAAATGTTCTTCAATTAAGCTGTCTTTTAGCAGAGTAAGGTTCTTATTTGTATTGCACACTAGGTTATTTGCTAACGATCGAATTTATATCAACCAGTTCCAACTACAATGACATTAATAGACTTTTGCTACCATGGGTATTATCAGAAAATATGTCATACATATAACAACTATGATTTAACTTTCATCAAATTACTTGTGGTGACAAAAGTATACTTCCAAAGTTACCCATCATGTGACGGGTAACCCTCTTGCATGTAAAGTTGCATATACTAATAATCAATGGAGAGTAACTAGATGCAAATGCAATTGTTAAATGCCTATGTAGGCAGCTGAAACGTGCGTCAGACAAATTTAAACCAAATATGTCGCATAATTGCCAGTAGAAATATTAAAAATATATAAATGTGCTGATCTTCGTTTTCATTGTAATTACGTACACACTCCTGGTCATTTAAATGCCACAACAACTGGGCCTGGAAGATTGAGACAGTTTGTCATTAAGCATTGTGTTCACAATTCTATCCCTTTTGCAAGATGATACGAAGTAATTTAACTGTTGTTTGATTATTGACATTGGATAGTTATTTCACAGTAATCCTGCAGTTTGTATCATTCATCACTTCCCTCTGTGGTACTTATTTTCATACAGGTAGGCTGTCAGTTGATGAAATACTGACCCTATCAACTTTGCTAACAAGGTAAGGCTCAAGGTTAAGAAACCATTTTTTTCTTTTTGCAGCACTAGCAAGAGTAATAATCCTCAAAAGAAAATAAGAGTGTACCCCTAAAGACTAAAATAGTAATGTAATATAACCATACTACTGAATAAGTGAAATTAAAAGTTTGTTATTGTTCTCTTCTACAAGTGCTAAGCACTTGCAGTTTGCCTCTGACGCTTAAAGGTTACCCGCCCCTGATGTAGGCCTGATGTCTCTCCTTCGTTGGTCAAGCTGTTAGGGTCAGAATGTTGTATACTGCCGCCAGTACTATGGTGTGTTCACACTAAATAACTTTAATCTCCATGTCCAGCCGGATAACTGGTATTAAGTACTGGGACTACTTGGAAATTAACGAACGTCAGCCAATTAACCAGTAATACTCAGTTCAACTCTGTAGCTTGAAGAGAGATATGCTTATACGCCATACACTTTTCTTGGATAAGCTCCTTGGTGATAAAATCTGCAGTGACACACACACTCGCAGAATACGGGACATTCCCTCATTACCATCATCATTATCATCATTATCATCATTATCATATTCGTTGCTGACGTCATCGTCATCACCATCTTCAACGACATCGTTATTATCAGTAGTCTTCTTCTCTCAGACCTCGTCGTCGTCGTCGTCGTCGTCGTCATCATCGTAAACAGATGTAACAACTAAATAGGTTTGCTGATAATTCTTCAATTTTTCTTTCTTAAAATTAAGGATTCTGCAGCAACCTGCTGAATTTTAGACACAGGCATACATACATACGTACACAAACACATACGCACTCACTTATATACATTCACGCATTTATCTACGCACAGAGCGACGTCAAAAACTATGCAAAGTAAACTAACGCTTGTCGTCTGCTAAACTGAACGTTATCAACCTATAAAATAACATAAAACATTGCATGAACACACACAGTCACTGGTATATGTAGACATTTTGGTGTCATGAAAACTGCCTCCTTTGAAAGTTTGTTTATTTTAGACCTAAATTAATTATACTACTTGGTTTTCTTTACCTAGCTTTTGTCATGTTGAAGAGTCAGAGGCGGAACTATAAAAGCAGTTTTTGCTCTTTTTACCCTCGCCATAGACATATCTGATCCTGTCCTCGTTCGTAATTAATAAAAAGATCCCTGCAGTCATCTCCAGAAAACGGAAAGAATAAAAAGACAAGTTGCCAGCTTATCAGTGGGGTATAATATTTGTGTGATTAATTTTCAAAATTGAAGATGATCGACCACACAGGCTCGTCATACTTTCTCTGCTTGAAACGAGGAAAAGACACAGTTTTATGTTTTGTTTGGGTCTGTTTTGTACTAGCGTATGTTTTACTTCAGTTACACACGCAATATCGTTGATGTTCTTTTTTCCTTTCTTTCTTTTTTTTTCTTTTTTTTTTCGACTTCTTACTTCCTTTTTTCCGCCCTTTTCTAACTGGGCAATATCAAAGAATATTGTCAAAACCCCATTAGATTGGAGATCATTTATACATGTGTCTTGTACTTTGAATTTAGGCTCGATATATAAATATTTATTTCTGTGACTCGTATCTTATCATTGTCAAAGTTGCATATACATTACTATGAAAGACTAATTAATGTTCCTGTGTAGTTACAAATAATAATCTAATAACTTAGGTAATTGGATAGATGGATGTGAATTAAAAGCATCATTTCACTTTCAACATATATGATAATAGCTGTAGGTACCTGAGTGCTTAGCAAGATTCTCTCTCTCTCTCTTCTTCTCTCTCCCCTCTCATATATGTGTGTGAGTGTATACATGATATAAGTATATATATATAATCATGTTTGAATGTATATATATATATATATAAAGCATTTATATTACGTAATATATATATTATATACACGCATACATACATGTATTTACTTATAAATGTATACATACATACATACATACATACATACATACGTACATATATATTCATTTTTTTTTTTTTTTTTTTTTT
>NC_068983.1:160961726-160971726 GCF_001194135.2 Octopus bimaculoides
TATATATATATATATATATATATATATATATATATATATATATCTTTATCACCTTTTTTCATTTCATTGCCTTTTTCCAGTTCTTTATCCTTTTACAATTTTTCTTGTATATGATTTAGATCCGAGTTTTCGAGAGTAAAAAGGCCTCATGAACCTTAACCTAATCAAAATAAGAAACGCTTTTCCTAGAAATTAATTCAATTACAAAAGATAAAAGGAAAAAGCAAAAGCATTATCGACCTCAACATCATCATCCACAGCTACAAGATGGAGATTATCAATGGTTTGTGCACCCGGCATTTATTATAAGTCACAAACGTATTTAGGTGCTGAACTGGAAAGTGTACAGAAACAGCTAGCTGCCTCTGTCTTGAAAAGAGCCATGAAGTAGCTGAAGAAAGTCAAATGATTCATAGGACAACCTAACTTCTCAGAACGTCTGTTATCAGCGCAATATGAGAGGTTCACATTAAAGCAAAGCAAATTAAGAATATTTTTCACTTTTCTCGATACAGTGATTTCCCGGTCAAAATTTTTTATGAGTTTGACGTCCTTCCTAAGCAACACAGGTTTTACTAACCTGAATAAGAACTCTGAAGATCACATCTCTTATATGGTGAAATCAAAATCTATTTGAGAACGCTTGGTCGTATGTTACTGCAGACGGAGACATGAAAGCACATAGGTTGGGTGGAAGGTGTTGGGGTTAAAATACACTTTGTCAATTCAAACTTCGAAAATAGAAATATTGCATTAGCAGAAACTCTGGATCAAAAAAGTACGATGTACGGATGTTTAAAAGAATTGTTTTTGTCAACCAATCTGTAAATAGATAATATTCAATCGTAGAAACTCAAACTCTGTGCAGCGGGATCACAGTGGAGTAAACGAGTTGACAAATATATTGTTATTTTGTATATCTGAATTTAGAATCCTTCTTTGCGGGTATTGCAAAGGTTTCGGTTCCATCTGGCTAGTGCGTCGCAGTAAACTGCACGAAAATCTAATGGCTAAAGGCACTTAACACAAAATACTATTTGCAAAACGATGAAACTTCAGAGAAATCAAAAGTCAAATCAAAATTCAATTTGAAATAAAGCGTTTTAAAAGACAATTGATTACTGACTAATTGATAAAAAAATAACTGCAATAATGATTATACTAATGAGAGATAGTACGATTGGACATACATTTTTTTCTTTGTGTATAAAAATATGACAATGATGATATCAACATAATTCTCTTTAATTCTCTCTAGAAATGCAGACCATTATAATATAGAAGCTATTGTGATGCTGAGCATGTTTAATAATGTGACTGTTACTAGACTAATCATCTAAAACGAATTAATATAAGGGTGGGCGCGGTTTCAAACATCTTATTCGTGCTCAAATGAATTTAGTCAAAATATTGTGCTATGTCCTTTCATTAGGCACATTACAATACTTGTGAGGGTTTACTTGGCATAAAAGTAAGGAAGAGTTTGTCAGAAATCAAAACTACCGAGACTTCTTGCTTAAAACTACAAGAACTGGATATAAAATTCTGGCACTTTGAGTCACATATGCGTGGACACACACACACACACACACATACACACACATAAGCACGCGCGCGCACACGCACACGAATATATACATAAGCGAGCACAACTCTTTTGTTAACTGACATGGGTTGTTCAAATTGCGCGTGTTGATGTAGACTAACTATTCCTCTATAATAACTTTTTTCCGATTCTTCCTCATTGCAAACAAATTTGTTGTTGTTGGCACTCCGTCGCTTACGACGTCGAGGGTTCCAGTTGATCCGATCAACGGAACAGCCTGCTCGTGAAATTAACGTGCAAGTGGCTGAGCACTCCACAGACACGTGTACCCTTAATGTAGTTCTCGGGGATATTCAGTGTGACACAGTGTGACAAGGCTGACCCTTTGAATTACAGGCACAACAGAAACAGGAAGTAAGAGTGAGAGAAAGTTGTGGTGAAAGAGTACAGCAGGGTTCGCCACTATCCCCTGCCGGAGCCTCGTGGAGCTTTAGGTGTTTTCGCTCACTCACAACGCCCGGTCTGGGAATCGAAACCGCGATCCTATGACCGCGAGTCCGCTGCCCTAACCACTGGGCCATTGCGCCTCTACGCAAACAAATAATAGTTTTTGTAGATGGAATAGTGTAGGTTCTACATACACAGAAAACTACAGGTTGTTTACGGAGAGAGCACTTTTTGACAAGTGGAATATGTGCAGATAGATGAACAAGTTAAGGGAAGGGAATACTGGCATTGAATGCAAACTCTGCGGTGGGAGACTCAACTGCGACCCCTGATACGTATCACTATCGGGTGGACGAACTTATTTGCACGGATAGACGAGTCATAATCCGTGAGTTTCCTTCACAATTGGGCTGGGTACGGGAAAGGTGTGTGCAAAGTAGGTACCTCAGTAGTTAACATCTGATAAGTTATGCTTACTTTTGCATTAACTGGCACTCCGTTGGTTACGACGACGAGCGTTCCAGTTGATCCGATTAATGGAACAGCCTGCTCGTAAAATTAATGTGCAAACGACTGAGTACTCCATAGACACGTGTACCCTTAAAGTAGTTCTCAGGGAGATTCAGTGTAACACAGAGTGTGACAAGGCTGGTTCTTTTACATTACTTTAGGGGAAAAAAACCCTCGTGTGTGTGATGTGTGTGTGTGCTTGTGTGTATGCGTGTGACACATATACACGCGCGCACATGTGCACGCACACACATATGATAATATTAGTAAGCACTCTCTATTCATTTAATACAGTATTTAATTGAGTATTCAATTGGGAGGGACACGAGTCAGCTTGGAAGCCTCAATATGGTCGTCTGACATGCTAGAATTAGTACCCAAATATCTCATAAAATAGAGTCAACCATATAGAAATGACGCAGATATTGTATAATATTGCTCAAAATAGTTCCACTGTACCAGAAGATAAGATACGATGGTTATGGCTGGAAAGCCTTTGACCATAAATCTTCTCAATCAAGCCAAACGTGAACTTGAACAACAACAATGCAGGAGATATTTTGACCGAAAGGTTTTATCCCAGATAAAAATCTACTGTACGCTGAACCGGCGATATGGCAGAGACGTTAGAGGACGAGACAGAAGGTTATGTAGTATCTGTTCTGACTGTCTGCACCCTGATTTCAAATCTCACAGAGTTCAATTTTTACATTTCACCTTCTCGGATGAAAATTTATCAATATAGAGTGATGGATTAGTGGAACTGTTAGAGGATAGTGTGACTCGTCTTACAGTATTTGTTCCGACTCTTTGCGTTCTGACAGCAACAACACCACCAGAGTTACCGTTGCTTCGCTCTATTGGCCTAAGTCGGCAGCGTTTCCATTAAATTAACATCGGTAGTATGGGGAAGGGAGACTTTCAGACGAGAGTAGTTGCTAGTCTTCCTCAGAACCTCTTGCCTAGGTCTTCGTATAGATGTATAGTCAATATTGAACGATAAGGGCTCTACTGCACAATGATTTGAGAATATGGGTTTAGACATAAGAGGAGAAAACCAGTTCGGATCTTATTCTGAGTATTCGTTAACTAGGTGTTAACAAAATTTTGGAAGTTGGCACAATGAATTTGACTTATTCATTTACTCGGAAAACTAATGACATGGAATTTAGAGATAAAAGGCTGTCATTTGAACGTCAGTGTTATATATATATATATATGGAAAGACTGGACGTTAGAAGTGCTTAGAGAACGTTTTGCATTAGAAAAATTTTAAATGAGTGAAATTTGAAAACTGATCAACCATGTTTCCGTAGGAGATAAATTATGGAAATGTGGAGATTTTGTTTATTTTAATGAATGAGAAACTGCAGAAAGGATTTCCTTCAAAGAACTACATCAAAGCTGTTATTTCAAGGTAAAAGGAGTGGTACATGCGGTATATGCCCTTTTCCTTTTTAAGTGAGGAGGGAATCTCTCATTTAGACCACCTTGTAGAAAATATGAGAATGATGGGATCAGTTAGTGCAGTTAATGCCGTAATACTGGGTGAGGTTCTGTGGAAGGGGTAAATTTCCAGCAAGTTCGTTCCAGGATTCGGTTTCGGTACCATCTAATATATATTTCATTTCCATTTCTAATACTTTGTTGAGAATACCGATTTTCACCTAAGCTTCTTTGCTATCCGTATAGATATAAGGGCTTGTGTGTATGTGAGAATTATGTTAGAGTAACTAAACTCAATTTTCTAGTTAACCATTTTAAAAACATTTAGGCTAATACAAGCGAATTTCTGTACGTGTGTCCTCATGGCTTCTTTGTTTGCAGTCACAACTCCTCAGTGGGTTAACATAGCACATCAAGACAGTACATATTTAGAAACAGAATAACTCCGAGAGTGTTTCTATGTTACTTTGACTCTCAGGTCTGCGACGCAAATACGAACTGCCACGCAACACCTTCAGTTCTCATGATCAGCAATATGCGAACTAAGAATTATATCAATGGAAGTAGACGTTGTGGAAACAAACAAGTTGGATGTTGGTTGGGGAATTATATTTAAACTATTTAGAGATTGGATGCGAAACAGTGAGAATGATTATATTTTTTTAACTCCTTTGACTTCCAAAATTGCGTCGGCAGTAAAACACATTTTGTGTTGGTTTGATAAGATGCCTCTGAAGTGTAATTTTGTTATTCATAAAATCTTTTCTCTCCAGACGAAATCTATGGAATATGAAGCGATACTCAGTTTCTTCATATGGATTTTATTCTTCAAAGAAAAAAGTTCTTCTCTTTCATGAACGAAGTTTTTCTTTCAAGCGGTTTTTAAAAGTCAAATTAGAATTCACGAACGGTAATAAATAAATTTATTTTCATTAAAACAATGTTAAAAGAGTTGTACATATCGATATCAAGATAGAAGGATGGCAAAACAAAATATGATGAGAGGAGAAATTAAATCAAAAACTAGAATAACCAAAGATTATGAATTGCAGCAAAATTTATAGAAAAGATTTGGAAAAGTTTTGACTCGACATAATCGGATAAAGCTTTGGACTGGACAAATCTTACAAAACCAGCGATACTAAGACTCCAGAAGATCGGGTGAAATTTTGATTTGCAAATATTCGCATGATAAATTATATTTATGCAAATAAAGATTTATTGATGATATCTCATGGCTTTTTATTTTTAAGTGCTTTAATTTTTATGATCTTACTTTAGGTCGAAGGTCTAACAGCCCTACATACAAGCTAAAGTGAAATGCCGCCCAGCGGACGGCATATCGATAGTGACGGAAATATTTATTATTATTGCTGTATTTGTCCCGTCTCTTTGGATTCTGAGTTAAAATTCCGACGAGGTCAACTTTGCCTTTCATCTTTTGGGGATCGAAAAGATAAAACCCCACCTTCTCAAAATCGTTGGCTTTTTGCTTAAACTAGAAACCGTTATTATAGTGGTACTTATTCTGGTTTTTTACCTTTCTGAGTTGAAATCCTGTCGGAGTGTACTTTAGCTTTCATAATTTTAGCATCAATAAATTCTAGCACCAGTTAAGTACTGGTGTCGATGTAATCAATTAACGTCATCCCCCTAGTTGCCTACTTTAGTGACAATTATTAAGAGTGATGAATTGAGAAAATTTTAGGAACATCGGGAAAATGGCTTCCAGAATTTCTTCTGGCTCTTTATGTTCTCGGTTCAGAATCTTACTAAGATCACCCATGCCTTTCATCGTCCCAAGGTCGATATATGATGTACCAATCACGCACAAAGGTTCGTTTAATCACTTAAAGCCCCCACCCCATCCCATAATTTCAAGCCTTGCCCCTGAAGTTATTATCACTCTTAATCTTATTAACAATACAATGACTGACAGAAATTTAGATCGTCTTAATTTACAGGATGTTTGCAATTTAGAAAAATAAAACACAATACCCCGCCCAAAAATAAAATAATTTTAAAAATCAATACTATCAATTAGATTATGGCTGGGAGATAACAGTTTACTCAAAGTAGTAGCCCTCAGGTCTCAAGACGGCTCCAAAACCTGATACATGCGTTTCTCATTGTGTCCCCGGGAAGATCTTCGAACACTTCTTTTATCTTGGCCACCAGCTCGACCTTGGTTTTACAGGCAGAGCGGATGGTTTCTTTCTCAATAGCGCTCCACACATAGTAATCCATAGGATTACAATCGTAGAAATTAGAGGGCCAGAAAAGGGGGCTAATGAAGTCATAGAAATTCTCCGACAACACATTCTGACTCTTTTCAGAGGTATGGCTAGGAACAGAATCTTGCTGGTACACATGTGGCTTTCCAGCAGCAACCCTCTCCGGCCAGGGATTGACCACAATCTCCATCAACTTCCCATAGCCGTTTGAGTTGAGCCTAATGCCCTGTTCAAAGATAAAGGGATGAATTCCGGCGTGCTGACACAGTCAGAACACATGCTGAGCCCTTTCGTGTTGGCCACGGCTTTGTTGTCTCCATTGCAGCTGTCCATTTCACATGTTACAGTCTTTACAGAGTCCCTCGAGGATTGAGTAGCAGTCATGATGTCGGTATTTTGATCATTATGATACAGGTAACTTCTTCCCGATATTGAGATGGCTTCCAGTCCTCCATGTCAGCTAATTGTTTCTCAACTACAACTTTATGCTCTCAAACGCCGTTGACAGTTTACCAATATATCAAGCTGTTCCTGAAAAAGGAGACATAAAAATCGTCAAATTTAGCCCCAATACGTTGTATCTTCCCTATGCGTTCGGTCTCAATGAAATGTATTTTGGCTTAGGTCGATAAAATATACATCACCGCTTTATAAATGTCAGTTCGTAAAATCATCCATTATTATTATTAGCATTAATAATCGCTGAAAATTGGGTTTTTCGATTTATCTCTACATTTCTAGCCATTATTTTAATTGACGCCATTCAACTTTTCTTTTTCGTAACTTTTCGGGCTCTTATAAGTAATTTAGAGTTTTTAGGCGACTTATAGTTAACATTATAATCATAGAATTTACTTCAAACAACTTAAAAGTTTTTCCAGTTAGTAATTGCAGATATTCTTCTTCACTTCCTCCGAGAATATGAAGATGTCGACCTTATTCAACTAACTGATTTCATGTCAAACTTCAAAGACCTTCATACAAGTTGTTTACTAAGTGTGTATGTAAATGTACGGTATTACGAGACTCGTATAAGGTAAATTTGAGACAACTACACAAGTTAGTGAATTGGACATTAAAGTATAACAGGCAAATCTAAAATTAAGGATTATAAAGTAGAAAACTTATGTAATGATTAATAGTAAATAAACTAAAAGAGACGGTGATATTATCGAGGAGAGATTTGAGAGACGGAGACAGAAACAAAGAATTGAAGATTGGGGTGCAGCAATCATCATATTTATTAGATACATTATTTGTTTGAAGTAGAGGTTCTGCTTTGGTTAATTCTAATCGGAGATGGCGTTGTTCTATTATCAACGGCTCCAACCTCCTCACTGGAAACCATGCGAGAAATTGAAATTGTTACTAAATTCTGTTATTTTTATTCGGAAGCCATAAGTCAAGACTAAAAGGAAATTCAGCGACGGTTTTTCTGTCTGCTCAAAGCGCCGATAAAGGTGAGAGAAAGAGGTGGGTACTGAAAGAATTAGACGTGTGTGTGTGTGTGTGAGAGAGAGAGAGAGAGAGAGAGAAAGAGAGAGAGAGAGAGAGAGGGAGAGTGAGAGAGAGAGAGAGAGAGAGAGAAGAGGAGGTTGGGGTGGGTAACATAGACAGAAATAGAGGTGAAAAGTAGAAAGAGAGAGGGGGGGAATAGAGAATGCTGGAAAGAGTGTATGGCAATGAAAGAGTATAGAATGATGGAGGGAAATAGAAGCAGGGATAGAGTGATAAAGAGTGTATTAGAGAAAAAGCAAGAGATAAAGAAAAAAGTAGAAATAATAGTTAGAAATAAAAGACTGAAGGAAATTAGAGTACGAAAAGAAAAATAGAGAAAATATGAAACCAGTGTAAATGGTTAAAGATGCTTACAAATTATATTTTATTGAATAGTCGCCCTTCCAGTTTGCCGAGCTGGGTTTCCAAACGTATTTTACAAAAATGTAAATAAAAACTAAAAATAAAAAAAAATTAAAAAAAACATTCTTAAATGTTTAGGACTTTTGTCTATTGAAAAAGTTTCCTTTTCTTACACTTATTACCGGCAGGATCATTAATGCGTCGGTCAAAATGTTTTATAGCATTTCTTCCGGCTCTTTTACGTTCGCAGTTCAAATTCCGCCAAGGTCAGTTTTACCATTCAAATTTTCGGGATCAATAAAATAAGTACCAGTTGAGCATTGGAGACAATATAATCGACTTGCCCCTTCCCACTAAAATTTCTGGCCTTCTGCCAAATTTAAAGAGAACTATTATTATTATTATAACTATTATTATTATTATTATTATTATTGTTATTATTATTATTATTATTATTATTATTATTAAGGCGACAAGATGCTCAGCGGCATTTCTTTCGGTTCTTGACTTTCTGAGTTCAAATTCCGGCGAGGTCGACTTTGCCTCCATCCAATCGGTGTCGATAAAATAAGTATCTGTTAAGAGCTAAGGTCGATGTAATCGGCTAGAATTCATCACACTAAATTCCAAGCCTTCTGCCTAAAGTAGAAAAAATTATTATTAAGAAAGCGTTGACCTGGCAGAATCGTTAGCACTCTAGACAATGCATCTTTCCCAGCGCGCCAAGCTTACAAAGATCGATTTCCGAATTAGTTGAGCGTACGTTGACAGGGACAATAATCAACAACAAATGGTTCCCTCTGAGAAAAGGTGATTAGAGTAGAATTGATAAGGTTCAGTAAGGTTTTAGCGATAAATTAAAGTAGAAAACGACTTAGGAACTTAGGAGAAGCGCTTAGGAAAGGCGATATTGACTCTCGACAAATTATTCAACGCGAAGCGCGAAAACTGCATTATCAGAGTTTAGGCGCATATTCTTAGAGACGTGGAGATAAGAGTCGTTCGATTGGCCCGTGTGGCGAAGTCGCAACTTGGTATTAAAGCCATGATTTGTTTTCTGATGGACCATAATAGGTACATGTTACTTGTCTCCAAGATAATGAGTGTAGTTTTTAAGCAGCGTCTCAGTGGACTGTTCAGGATGAATGGCGGGTCGAAATGCACGATGGATTTCAGAGTTCAGCTCAGCAAGCGAGGTGAAGTGTTACGAAAAGCACGTAACTGCCTCAGAAATACGGGAGGAAATGGTTGGTTGCACAGCGATCAAATATGCTTGGTCTTTCTTGCGAATCGAGAAGTGATAGCGCTACTGAGAGAGGACAAACAAGAGAATTACATTGATAATTTTTTACCCATACCTCTGCTAAACTCAGATTTCAGAATTTTTGCCAAGGTGTTAACAAGGCAACTGGTGCTTGTCGTCAATGGTCTAATCGGTGATGAGCATATATGCTCCATTCCGAACAGATCTATCAACAATAACTTCCATCTTCTCCGATACATAACATAGAAGGTAGGCAATGAAACTGGCATGAGTGGGGTGGCCCTGATTAACTTGGATCAAAGAAAGGCTGTCGATAGGGTCGACCACCAGTACTTGGTGATAGTCTTCAACAAAGTCGGTTTGGCTCCTATTCAGAAGGTGGGCCGCTGCAATGTACATTTGCTTGCTGGTTAAGTTAGGGTGAATGGCCACTCATCGGAACCATTCAGGTTT
Organism: Octopus bimaculoides; assembly: GCF_001194135.2. Lineage (NCBI taxonomy): Eukaryota > Metazoa > Mollusca > Cephalopoda > Octopoda > Octopodidae > Octopus > Octopus bimaculoides. The sequence continues at coordinate 160,971,487 of NC_068983.1, forward strand.
ATCCAGGTTACACCTTCTCGTCTTTTCTGTGTGTACTGGTTCTTAAGCCGCTCTGCTGAAACTAAACACGTTGAGGAGCATTTCGCTTGAACTAGGTGTGTGAACAACTGTGTCAGCATCAGGGGCGACGTCATCATCATAGCGTCAGAGACCAAGCACATCGTAGAGATGTGCTTGGTCACGTGGGGACAAGAGTTGTTCGATTAGCACGCATCTAAACCCTGATAATGCAGTTTTCAT
>NC_068983.1:160977149-160980359 GCF_001194135.2 Octopus bimaculoides
TATATATATATATATATATATATTCTATCTATCAATCTATCTACTTATCTATCGAGCTATCTATCTATCTGTCTATCTATCACTTAATACCATCGATGAAACGTATACAAACAACCCCATTCTTGTTGGCATCTTAAGCCATGGGCACACTGTGCAGTTGCCAGGAGTCTCATAGGTCTAGGAACCCAATTTATATTTATATTTGAACCTTATGTTATTGACTAGCTATCAATACTACAGGGCTCAGCGCACTGATTTGTTCGGAGGCCTTTAATGTTGCTAAGACGGCCCTACTCATCATACAACAAAATTCAAATAGCATACAAAATACAGGTCTATGCCTCTTAACACAATATTCGATGCGCTTCAAAAATACAGAGGTGCACTTCGTAATGAAGCAGGAACTCGCATGAAAGTGTCAAAAACAATTATAACTTAACTTAGGAACAAGGCTAGAAATTATGAGTTTGAGTGAGCTAGTCGATTAAAATGAACTGCAGTGATTGACTGTTACTTTATTTTATCGGTCTGGGAAAGACTGAAAGCAAGGTTATCCGCTGTGGGATTTGAACACCGAGTCGAAACAAATAGCGCAAAGCATTATCTAACACTCTAACCATTCTGGTAATCATCCACCTTGAAAATAATTTAAAAAAAAAAAGAAGCTAAGCCGTAACTTACAAGCGATTGTGACCCGGTAGCTTTTACCAGCTTTAAGCTGTAAATTGTTCAGATAGATCATAAGCACTTAAAACAACCAAATAATAATAATAATCCTTTCTACTAAAGGCACAAGGCCTGAAATTTGGTGGGAGGAGACTAGTCGATTACATCGACTCCAGTGCGTAAGTAGTATATATTTCATCGACACGGAAAAGATGAAAGGCAAAATCGACCTCAGGGGAGTTTGAACTCAGAACGTAAGGACGGACAAAATGCCGCTAAGCATTTTTCCCGGTGTGCTAACGATTCTGCCAGCTCACCGTCTTAATAATAATAATAATAATGATGATGATGATGATGATGATGATGATGATGATAACTAGCTGAACCCGTGAAAATTTCACAGAAAATATAAAAAATGTAAGCATCTATAAATTGTGTGCTGATGCCATGAGAAATGTTTCTATACTGTGACAGTTAAAGGCGGCGAGCTGGCCGAAACGTTAGCACGCCGGGTGAAATGCTTAGCGGTATTTCGTCTGTCTTTATGTTCTGAGTTCAAATTCTACCGAGGTCGACTTTGCTTTTCATCCTTTCGAGGTCAATAAATTAAGTACCAGTTATGTACTGGGGTCGATCTTAACGACTGGCCCTTTCCCACCAAAAATTTCAGGACTTGTGCCTATGGTAGAAAAGTATATTGCGACAGGGCCACGACCAGAGGTTGGTGTAACATTGGCTCCAAGTGAGGCGAATGAATGCATTGAGTTATAGTTTCTGATGTTCTGTCTAAAATTCATTCCTTCAATGTAGGTATCCTCCAAAAGTTGTTTTAATGGAAACCTTACCGTTATGTCGAGGTCCAGACATTTCCTTAACAGCACTGCGACCCGCCTCCCATTCCGGGCCGACTAAGATATGCGTAGATCTCATAATAGTCGAAAATAGGTGCAAGATCGCGTGTGTGGGAAATCTTGGTCTCACTGGCTGCTATCACATCCAAACCCAGCGACCTTAGGTCATTGATCAAGCGACCTTGCTTCCAGGGTGACCCCAATCGCGAACATGTATGCAGCCCATTCTGACAATCGCCATGACAGCTCGAAAGGGTTGGGGAAAAGAAAAAAAGAGCAGGGTTATTTATCTTCCTTGAGCTATTGGCTGCCCGGTGATCCGGGCTCCAGATCTGGTCGTGATTCCTCAGAGAAACCGGCGAAAAGCTTCTTCGGGATAGAGACGTTTGGCCTTCCCACATCGTGCGGGAAATCCTTCTGAATCTCTTTCTAAACTTTGAGAGGTAGCCGAATTAGCGTAAACTCCACTCTCTCTCTCAATTTCCTTGTCTCTGGCTATGAGGGTCATCAAATCTTTGTTGGTTCTTCTCATGGGTACGTAATTGGGTGTTTCTGTATTGGTTGCTGTGAGCTTTCTTATAGGGGCTACGTGTGATTGTAAGTGCATTGGTGGATTTGGTTCAGATAGTGGTGGTTGTGGGGAGGGTGGTGCCGGTGTTGAATTTGCTGGGTCTATCTTCGATGTGCTTGGGATGGCTGTGTTTTCAGGTGCTGGTGTAGGTTCATCTGTTTTCTTTTTCATTTGTCTTTTACGTTTTTTTTTTTTTTTTTTTTTTGCTTTGTAAGGTACTTCCTCAGCTTCACTACGAGTTGAGTAGGGACTAGTGTCTGTAGGATCTGTGTCGGGGAATGTGGGGGTGTCTGTGATAGTGTGAGCGTGTGTGTGAGTGTATATTTGAGAGAGGGGTGAGGGGGCTGGTTTCACAGATACCCTGGGAAGTTTTCTCAATTGTATGGGGTTCACATGCCTCTTTTGTTGTTGGAGATGAGGCTGCACTTTTATTAAAAGTCCTCTGTTGTTGATTTTGTTCAGGGTGCGATGTAGGTTGCAGGTGTGATTGCGTACTTCCCAACTTTTAGGGGCAGAAGGCTCTTAAGTGGCTTGTGGCCCCGCAGATGTCGCATCTGAGCTTCCTGTCTTCCATGACGACACGTAGTTCCACCCAGTTGAGCAGCTGGATCAGGTCCGGGATCTTCTCAATATTTATTAGTTTTACATGGATTAATACTTCCAAGTTGACCCCCGCACCAGTTTTCCCTGCTGCTCCTTTTTACTTCCAGGTGTGACTATGGGTCCTGCACCACACAGGCGGCAATCCACCAGACTTTTACGCCCGGTGGCACGTTATTTGTCGTAATTCTGGTTGTTCTCTTTAAACCAAATATATGGCACTCTAGGCATAACACTAACATGAACTTCTAACTTGTCTCTTGAGGTCTCAGGATGAGACTTGAAGCCAACTTGTACAAATGCAAAGCAAAAGTCAAACATAAGATGATGATAATAATAATAATAATAATAATAATGATAATAATAATACTACTACTACTAATAATAATAATAATAATAATAATGATGATAATAATACTAATAATAATAATAATAATAATAATAATAATAATAATAATAATAATAATAATTGAGAAAGAAAACAAACTATGCTGACAACAAGGTATGCAATAAGGAAGAAAG
>NC_068983.1:160980584-160983084 GCF_001194135.2 Octopus bimaculoides
GGAACCGCTCGAATATTCCGAAGGTGCTCGAAAAATAGGAGGTGTTACCTTAGTTCACTGGTAGTGAACAACTGACACTGTAGTACATCTCCAGCGTTAGAAGCTGTGCAAAGGCAATATTATTATAATTATTATTATTATTATTATTATTATTATTATTATTATTATTATTATTATTATCATTATCATTACTATTAATAATAATAATAATAATAATAATAATAATAATAATAATAATAATAATAATAATAATAATAAGCGAAAAAATAGAAATGCATCCAATAATATGACATAATTTACATTGTGCATACTCTGCCTAATCTCCGTCCAGCACTAAAATGCATAACAATATATGCGAAACAAACATCACCGAAGAATCTAACATGGTTCACAGAGCTCATATTTTATGAGTGATAGACTAAGTCTGACGTCTGGCATAACACCACCACAAAACACCTTGGTTGCTTTTAGCGGAGTTCGCTCCCTTGCAAGTATTGAGAATTTCTTTCTTCTTCCATTCAGAGTCGCAAAGGCCGTGTGAATGGTTCTGGTAATGCCTTCTCTTCTGACAAAGTGATTTTAAGAAAATTCAAGATAACAAACACGTGAAACACTGAAGAAGTAACTCAATAGACAGCATAACAAACCCCACCACAAAGCATAAAGAGTTGACACCCACAAGCACGATTCCATAATGCTGAAAGATAATCTTGTAAGCACATCTTCTGAGTGTGGGTCACGGTTCTCCTAGCGAAACAACTTCAACAGCAATATCAGCAACAACGAAAGCAACAAAACGCTTTAAATTTCTCTTCCATTCAATGAAGACAACACGGATTGCAGTGGATCCGGTTTTTAAAGCCAACGAGTGAAAGCATCATACATATTTCGGTATAATAGGACCTCCTCAGGGAAGCATTTTCTGTTTAGTTGGCAAAAACGAGAGTGATCAATGTGCACAGAGTAAATGTAGTTAAGCTTAGGAGTCAATATCAACAATGTATATTTTACACACGCACATACACATGCGATCGCACGCACACACGCACGCACACATACTCACACACACACTCACACTAAATAATAGCTTGTTGATAAATTTCGATTGAGTGATAGAATCAAACCGATTAGTAGATAAAATCTCCTTCTACAGGTGCTTAAAATATAAACAACAAACGAAGCGGGATAATGATAGGCTGTAGCTGATGCATATGTTTTAAAGGCAGTGGGGTGGAATCCGTTTTTAACAGAAGGTAGGGATAGAGAAACAGAAACACGCCTCCCAAAGGTAGAACGATAGACTTTAACATGGAATCTATTAATAATTTTATAAACATAAAAGAGAGAAGTTAAACATAAAGGTGAAATATCGGAGTTAAGCAATGTTGCTATTGTTTATATTTTAAGAAAATGTTTTAATGTATTTCTTAGCCGAAAATATTGTCCAGAAGATATTTTCAAGCTTAATTATTTACTTTCAGAGTCCTTTCAAAATTGTTTTTATCCTGTATGCTTGTAACCACTTGAATGCCAACCGATTCTACAGAAGCATGGCAAATTTACATTCTATTTCATTCAATATGAAAAAAAGAAAAATATGATCTCATTTTAAAGTAAAAGAAAATGCGGTTTCTTTTTGTTTTTTGTTTCTTTTTTTCCTTCTGTGTTACTGATAAAACCACTGGGATTCATATAACACAAGAAGAGTTAGTGAAAAAATATAAATAAATCAGACTCGAAATATCAAATTTACCACTCAACGAAATAATGAATTATGTTGTTGTTGGCACTCCGTCGCTTACGACGTCGAGGGTTCCAGTTGACCCGATCAACGGAACAGCCTGCTCGTGAAATTAACGTGCAAGTGGCTGAGCACTCCACAGATACGTGTACCCTTAACGTAGTTCTCGGGGATATTCAGCGTGACACAGTGTGACAAGGCTGACCCTTTGAATTACAGGCACAACAGAAACAGGAAGTAAGAGTGAGAGAAAGTTGTTGTGAAAGAGTACAGCAGGGTTCGCCACCATCCCCTGCCGGAGCCTCGTGGAGCTTTAGGTGTTTTCGCTCAATAAACACTCACAGCGCCCGATCTGGGAATCGAAACCGCGATCCTATGACCGCGAGTCCGCTGCCCTAACCACTGGGCCATTGCGCCTACACTATGAAATAATGAATTAACTGACAGTCGAAAAGAAGAAGAGAGCCGACTTCTGTCATCTAGGTATAATGCAAGTTGCATCGAAGAATAGTCGATTGTGTCGAACCTTATCAAATGCTCTTCTTTCATCGACTGTTAATTGATGAAAGTTTTTTTAAAAATGTACATTAGAAGTTACCTAAAAAAAATGATCTAGGATTTTCATCAGCTAATATGAAATGATACAAACTCATATTTTTCTCAAGTTGAAATGAAATATCTCTAGTTAGTTTTACATGCTGTTATTGTCATTCTTATTACTGTTACAGCTGCTGCTACTGCTGATGTTGTTGTTGCTGC
>NC_068983.1:160984203-160985888 GCF_001194135.2 Octopus bimaculoides
TATATACACTCATACACACACACATACATACATACATACATACATACATACATACATACATACATACGCACACACACACACACACACACACGCACACATACACACGCACACATATTTTATCGTTTACTTATTTTAGTCATGCGGCCATGCTAGGACACCACATTAAAATGCTTTTGTCGAACAAACCCACCCAAGTCCATATTTCTTTTAAGACTGGTACTGATTCTATCATTGTGTATGTGTGCTTGCATGTATATACGCGTGCGTACGTTTTACTCATACGTTTTACACCTGATCTTACATCCTGATACACACGCTCTCGCATACAATTATATTTACGTAGACGTGTAAGCCTCCGCGTGGGAGGGATCGCGTGCGCTGATACATTCATATCTGTGCCTGTATACGTATACGTATGAAAATTTATACTTACATATACTGACATACACATTGCACTCTCACCTAAGTGGTTTATTCAACTTAATGTACTTTATGTGCATGCGTATGTGTATATGTATGTATACATACATATATGTATGAGTATGTATTTCTCATACGCTGTCATTTTTGTAGAGAGATTGTTAGTTTAAGTTGCTGGATAATGTATGAGTTACTTTTATTTCATTGCTTCAGAGAGTCGATGTATATAAGAGGCGGTGTGAAGCGTGGCTGTTTGGTACATGGTTCCAGCTACATGGTTCCGGGTTCAGTCCTACTGCATGGTTCCTTGGGCAAGTGTCTTCTACTACAGCCACGGGCCGACCAAGGCCTTGTGAGTCGATTTGGTAGATAGAAACTGAAAGACACCCGGTTTATTTTATACACACACACACACACACACACACACACACACACATATATATATATATATATATATATATATATATATATATATATATACGACGGGCTTCTTTCAGTTTCCGTCTACCCAATCCACTCACAAGGCTTCTTGAGGTTAATAAAGTAAATACACCTTGGATACTGAGGTCAATATAAACGACTTACCCCCACCCTTAAAATTGCCGGCCTTGTGACAAAATTTGAAACCGTTAATCCAAAGTTGACTCTTTACTCCGAGGTGCACCCTAGCTGGACTATTCGTCAGTCGTGAACAGTTCAGCTAACGTTAAAACTTTGAGTAAACTGTCAACTTTGATATGATTTATATGCATGTACGCATGCATATGTAAATGATATATTTCATCCTTTAGTCAGGAGGAATTGTAGCACCTATGAACTTTGATACGACTTCCGAGACTGGTGGGCGAGGATTGAACCAGAAGTCTGGATAGAACGCTTGCAACTGACTGGACTTGGCGACATGCACCCAAGGAAGTGATGTTAAACTGGGTGATGGATTAAGACTACCGGTCAAGAAAACCATGCCTGGATTTATACTGAGAATGCAAAGAATCAAAATAAACACCACAAGGCATTCTGTCCAGCGCTTTGCAATAGTACTTTTTTTTTTGTCGACCACACAAAGGTGAACGGTAGAGTTGACCTCGGTGAGATTTGAATATTCAGAAAAGCAGAGACGAAATAATGTAATCTACCCGACGTTTCAATGGTGGTGGTGGTGGTGGTGTGATACGTGTGAACACACACACACACCATACATACATACATACATACATACATACATACATACATACATACATACATACATACATATATATATATAC
>NC_068983.1:160986306-160986653 GCF_001194135.2 Octopus bimaculoides
ATATATATATATATATATATAACTTACGTGGAAACGGCGTTCGATCATATAATAATATAAATAATATATAATTATATGCATATATCCATAGATATATGTACATACCTACATCTATATGTATACATCCATGCATATATGGGTACAGGACATCACAAAAAACGTCAAACACAATGAGAAACGAAAACATAAAGACGAAAACAGAAAACGAACTTTTTCACGATCAACGTAAAAAACAGAGAAACGAGACACGCAACATAAAATGCATGTATGTATACATATAGGTGTATGGATATATGCATATATTTATATATTATTTATATTATTATTATTATTATTATTATTATTAT
>NC_068983.1:160986895-160995130 GCF_001194135.2 Octopus bimaculoides
TACTTCCTGACCCTATGATTCTGGGTTCAGTCCCACTACGTAACACCTTGGGCAAATGCCTTTCACTATAATCCCGAGCCGACTAAGACTTTGTGAATGGATTTGTTTGACGGAAACTGGAAAAAGCTCATCGTATATATGTACACATCTATTTGTGTGCGTCTTTGTGTATGTGTTTTTCACGCACACACGCACACACATGCACACACACACACACACACACACACACACACATATACACACAAACACAACACCGCTTGACAATCGGTGTTGGTTTGTTTATGTTCCCGTAACCTAGCGGTACGGCAAAGAGTCGGATAGAACAAGTACCAGGTTTTAAAAAGTAAGTACTGGGATCGATTTGTTCGACTAAACTCTTCAAAGTGGTACTCCAGCTTGGCCACAGTCTAATGTGTACCCCCATTCAAAGTCAATGAACTAGATTAAAGGTCAAATGAAGCAAATTACCATCAAGAGACACGCTGCTTTCAGCCAACTCAATTATTGCCTCAAAGGTCTTAGAAATCCTGGGGCAGAGCTTCTCATAAGTTTACCGTCTTCTTCGTTTCGCACTCAGTCTCTAAAACACTCAAATATGGGGTATAACACTCTGGCATCTTCTTGTAATAAGACCAAAGGCAAATAATTGGACTATTAGATATTAAAAACGACGTAGTACATCAGTTTTAGTATTTTGGTTTCAGTGCTACAGATAAACTCCGCTTAAATGCAGAACTTAAGAAGCATACTGGCGATGCAGCTTCTACTCGAGATTTGATATGAGAGATCAAAGATCACTGTACGTCTACAGAGTATGGACTCTGCAATACCTGTATTATCGACATTTCAAAGAGTAATGAACAACATTCTCTCCACAAGAACATAAACTTATAACCGTTATATGTTTCATATGAAATATCTGCGCAAAATCCTTTATCAAATTCTAGGACAGGATCTACAGCTTTGGCGAACTTACCAGGAAGAACGTCCTTTCCGTGACCATTTTCCTTCCTTATAACTTCTGAATGGTTGTAGCCTTCGCATGTGTAGAACAGAATATGCAGCCATCATTTGTGTATGTATGCGTGCATGTATCCACTGTACCCAACATATTGGGTTTTTAGTCAATAATGTTTGTACTATGAAAATTATATTATGTTGTAAAGCGGTCTTTTACCACTTTTGTATCTGTCTTTTGACGATGGTTGTCGCGTTGATGATGGTCAAATTTTAAAACAGTTCTATGATACCCTGGACTGTGTCGAGAGGCTCCTTGAATACAAGGAGCCTCTCGGACTGAACCCGGAACCATGTGGTTGCGAAGGAAACTTCTTACCACACAACCTCTGTCTATGTCTGAAGATATACAATATCTATATATTTTTTACCTGCATATAGTTTTATATGAACCATAAAATAGCACAACAGCATCCTAATAACCTTTAACAAAGCTATATATGCAAATAATCTTGATCGGTCACAAGAAAATCCTAAACCAGCCCAAATCGCTACTTGAATATGAGACATCAGCCACAGGAATCACTATACACGTTTCCTTATAACGACTCGCTATGCACACAGGCCCGAGTGAAAGTAATGATAAAATTTCCTTCTAAGATCAGAATGGCTGTATTCAACATGCTTTTCTATTGTTCCTCTCAACCCGCTTCCTATTCAACTACTTCTGCCCGTCATACTCACTTATACCACTCCTGAATTTCATATGTCTTGATCCAATCACCAAAGAAACACCCTACCAAAAACAGAATATGTAGGACTCGAACTAAACCGCAATCTGATGACGGCGAGTAAGCCGAAACTTCGAACTCACTATCAACATTTTTCGTGAAGAAATTTATGTGTGTGCATGTGTGTATGCGCACATATATGCATATACATATATAGTTACACACACACACAACATGTATACATAATACTATATATATGGGTCACAGTATGTGTGTTTACTTGTTTGTGTGTGCGTAGGTTGTCATTCGATAGTGGATACCACGTCTGTAATGAGATGGATGTTGAATAGTCTGCTATACACCAATCAGGACCAGAATCCATATCAAATGGCAAAACAGACTGAAAGCTCGGCCCGACTCTGGCACTGAACTAGACTGATATGATACTTATAACCGAAGTGAAGTAATGGAAAGTAAAATGTTTGGCTTTGAAACATAACTAAAGACAACTGTAGATGTGTGCACGTTTTCTATCTTTGGCATAGTTTTAGGGCGTCCGCACTGTTTAATATATATTTATTTTATCGGCCTTGCGAAAATATAAATAAATGCTATCTCTTTAGGTAGTTTGAAATTCTTTTTAATTGTAGATCATACAATTGCCATCCACTATGACGTCTGATGATAGTAACCTTCATCAATCCCAACCGAGAAAGATCTCACAACTCCTCCCTAGAACTCACAATCCTGCTATGCTACACCAAGATCTTACACTTCATTTTACGAATATTTGGCGTTACACCAGATATTCGTAACATCAATAGCAACATTTCTCAAACTTAACCAAGATATCCAATGCATATACAATACCACTAGCTCACCTTTTGCAAAAGCAGTGTTTAGCAAATTGGACTCTACGCACTTCAGTCTTTGTAAGATGAATGACAAAGTACTGTAAATTTGTTGTAGTATTGGATATGCTTTCCACGAACGATTTTGTACTTAACGTTGAAGTCGATTATAAGAAGTATTCATGTTTCAGAGCCACGCAAAAGTAGTGGCTCAACAATGGGAGCATGAAAGATATTGATGTAAAAGACTGTCTTAAATCAAATCTCTATAAACTATAAACTGATTTCAAATTTTGGTACAAGACCAGCAATTTCAGGGACTGGAGTAAGTTGATTACATCGATCGCAGTGTCCAACTGGTACTTATTTTATCGACGCTGAAAGCGTGAAAAGCAAAGTCAACCTCGATGGAATTTGAATTCAGAGCGTAAAGACGGGTGAAATGTCGCTAAGCATTTTGCCCGGCATGCTATCAATTCTGCCAGCTCGCCTTCAAGTATTGGCACGTTACATCTTCCTTTTGTATCCAGGCTGCGTTCGTCAAGCTGGGGAACAAAACGGATATTGTAAGCGTACTAAGGGAGAGGATTTTCAGTTGGAAATTGTATTTTTCTGTTGCGGGTTCTTGGAAATGGTAAAGCAGAGAATACATTAGTTATTGCAATTGAAAATAAAAAGAGCTTCACATGAAATATATAAAGAAACTGTAGAATTGTTTAGTACCATGGGAAGTCGTTTTCATCCTGCCTTTCAGTATATATAAAACAGTAGGTTGTAATATTATGTGATATAAGAGAATTTGGTTTCTATTTCTAGTAGGTTGAGGGAGAGCCTTGAGGCTCTCACTGAAATTGTGTGTAGTGAATACAGGAGTATTTCCTAAAGATGCCAGTGGCAATACTTCGTCTACAGAGACAAGAGAGAGAAAGAAACAAGAAGAGAAACAGATAGACAGGCACACAGAAAAATTGCGAGGTTGAAGACATGTAAGAAAGAGAAAAAAACAAAGAAAGAAGGAAAATGAAGGAGAGAAGACACAAGGAGTGAAAAGCGAGTGAAAGAAGAGAAAGCTGGAGGAAATTCAATTACAAAATGAATATAGTGTTAGCTATAAAACTCAAACCATGAAGATAAGTTTTGACTTCAATTTAGATGTATGTTTAAACAGTCAATATGAAAGGGTAATTTGTTAAGTTTTATCTCTTAACAAATTGAGCTAAATGTAAGTTCGTGTTCTGTAAAATTTTGTGATTATCCTTAGATACCGCATGGTAGACACAACTGTCCGAAAAGCAGTAAAACTCTATGACTGACAAGTGGTTCGTTAATTGGCAGATGCGAGTTCGAATTCTCTTGTAGTTGTGAGGGAGGCGGCGGAAAATTACTCTGGTGTTATCTTTTGATTCATACCTATCTATATACGTGTGTATACACATATTTCATTATAAGCACAGCGCACATACATATATGCAACTATGTATGTGTGTGTATACACACACACACACACACACAAACAAATAATATATATAGATGTTTGTGTGTGTGTGTGTGTGTGTGTGTGTGTGTGTGTGAATGTGCGTGCCTTAGTGGTTAGGGCATTCGGCTAATGATCGTAAGGTCGTGAGTTCATATGTATGTGCACGTATATATGTGCGTACGTTCCGCTCACTTTATATTAAACACCAAGAGATGGTTGCTATTCATAGAAAAACTTCGCGGAAACCTGTCTCAGTGCTCAGCCACGGAAGAACGAATTACTTCCAAAACAGCAAAATGTCCTGATGTTCTGCAAACAACTTGCACATGCAAGTGATGCCAGTCGAAAGCTCCGCATATCGGAAGCCAGCAAGTGTATGGGGTCATCAGGAGAGAATGCGCGCCGTTTCGGGGCCTACCTCTCGACTGCATCATTGCGCACCGGCCCCCACCTCACTGATATGAGGCCCCCCTTGCTAGATCAACTGGTTATCAAATAAAGCTCAATAATCTTCTAGCCATCGCTCATCGTCTCTTTTTAACCAAATCCAGTGGCTAACCTTTTCCACTTTAGTTTGGATATCGGTCATGGTGATATTTACTGTACGATGAGTTTACTAAAGATCATCGCAGGACATTTTCTTCATTTTGCATATACTCATTTTTTTTATAAGAGTGTATTAAAAGGATCACAGAAGAAAGATTAATTCTTTTACATTCTTCTCGTTTGCATGTATTTCCCATAATCATTGGTCATAGCTCCGGTACATTCTAATTAGCCATAGAGTACTCTGAGTGAACACATGCATCAATTAGACGAGTTAAATGTAACTTGTGAGAGTCCTATATGTAAATTTACTACATACTTTCATGCGTAAATGTATTCATGCATGTATGAGACAAGTATCCATGTCATTTCTGTTTACTACATTCCACTCATAAGGTATTAATCAATTCGAGGTCAGGATAGAAAGAAGATTCTTGCTACAGGTGCCATGCAGTTGGATCGAACTCGGAACTTTTAACCAAAACAGAGACGTCTGCCTTCAAGAGCATAACATTTAATGTGGCGGCGAGCTGGCAGAAACGTTAGCGCGCCGGCCGAAATACTTAGCGGTATTTCGTCTACCGTTACGTTCTGAGTTCAAATTCCGCCGAGGTCGACTTTGCCTTTCATCTTTTCGGGGTCGATAAATTAAGTATCAGTTGCGTACTGTGGTCAATCTAATCGACTGGCCTCCTCCCCAAAGATTTCGGGCCTTGTGCCTAGAGTAGAAAAGATATACAAGCAAGCTAAGCGGTATGAAACAAAGATTGACCAAACATTATAATTTCATATTCTAAGACAAAACTCATAGACTGATAAAGAACATAGAGTAAAGAAACACCAGGTGAGACAGCTTACAAGTATCTTATATTTTATGGGAGATAATGCGACAAAATTAAAAGCATCTGTAACTAAACGTTGATTGAATATTATCACTATTTTAATTCGAGCTTTAAATGAAGGTTTGCCTGAAATTAGAAAATGCTTACTCATCAAAAATGAGCCTGCTCATTAAAATTGTATCAACTTAACAGTATACTCTTTTTCATGTTCCAACCTGCGATCTGGGGCCATGCTGGAACAATGATGTTGCTACATTTTTACTCTCTCTTACGTTTCTTGAAAAATGTAAGTATAAATATATTTCTACTGAACATCTGAATTTTAGGATGATCCTTTTGATCAATTTCATTTTATATAATGAGAATTCTTGAAATTACTCTAGATTTACAGAGAATTCTAGTACTTCATCTCCAAAAGGAGTTGCTCCTTAGAAGCAATATGAAAAAAAGTACTAAGAGGAATGCGCAAAGTTACACTGTCGAAGTATAAAACACGAAGCTTTTATGAAAGAAAAAACTTTGGAAATTTGAAAAAAAAAACCAGTACATTTAAAAGAACGAAAACACAACTATTTGAGAATAAACAAGAAAGAGTTAGAAGTAAAAAGTAAAAAGAAATTAGTTCGAGTTTGTGTTAACGGCGTCTTTCTATGGCGACAGACGCACTGTCATTGTCTGATAGAATCATACTGTGCCACTTGAGATGGCTACAATTCTCTCACAGAAATGCCCCTTCCTACAAACAAAAATGTCACATCTACAAGATTGACATCTTATCTTACAATACGCCTAATCATTGCAGCGACTTGTGTGACGTTTTAACGAGCATTGCAGTCTGTCTACAAAGCTGTCTGCTTTAGGTAGAAGGCCGTTACGTGTTTCCTCAGAAGCTGAATGACTGACTATATGTGAAGAAAATATATATTTATGAAATACAAAATCTACCCTTTACACACAAACAAAACACACAAGCACACGCAACCATTTGCTTACACATAAATATACATTTAGATACACACACATACTGACAATTTTTATCTGCCTGTTTACATATTTGTGCCTACGAAAGTATTTGTATATAAGTCAATATTTTCAAAGGTAGTTGAGAGGAAGAGGGATCACAAAGAAAGATGGCGTCAGGGTTGTTTGTTACATGAACTGTGGTGGCAATATCCTATCTTTATATTGTTCACCATGTCTGGGTTATGTTCTGTAGATTTGTGTATTTAACAGTTGAGCTAGCAATTTTGTAATACTAGTGGCACCTAACACTATGCATACATATCGATTATAAGTATACATGTAACCTGTTCGGTCAGGTTTGTTCTCACCTTTAAAAAAAAACAGTTCCGTTTTCTCAATACGTTTGTGTGAATCAATCATAGCTGGCTTGAACATTCCGCTGACTTTGTAATGCCAGGTAGTAATTACATGAAAAAGTAATGTCAACTACGGCTTCTATAATTATAGTCTTAATACTACATGATTTTGAAATGGGTTACTAATTCTATTTTAAAAACATTTGACGCTTCATTCTGTATTATCTATATGACATGATTGTAAGCTGGTTTTATAGAAGTTCGATCAATGTAAGTCGGGCAGAGCCGGTTCAGATTTCTTTTCTTTACCCGTGTAACCTTGTATAAAATGGTTTGCAATATGTCTAGTTGTGAAAATAGCTGTTATAAAATTCTCGAAGAACATCTGACAGACCCAGAATAATGAATTCTATTACTTTAAAATCGAAGCTTTAGTATTTTATATTTTGTTAACATTAGTGTAAAGAAGGTGATTATTTTATCGATCTCTGCGCTATACACACACACACTAATAACACCTGGACTAATAACACCTAGGAATCAAATTAAATGACAACGGTTTAAGCCGTCAATTCAAACAAGTTCATCAATGAAAACAGTAATTTTGTGACTAGCGCAGTAGAGCAAGAAATATACTAGCGAAATGAAACGACTGAACTTCACATGGGCAAATGAATACCGTATTGCTTTATTGTTTTAGTTGTTTCAAGTCAGCTGACTGCGGCCATGCTGGAGCATCGCCTTGATAGGCTTTAGTCGAACAAATCGACATCTGTTGAACCACCAAGTTACGGAGACATTAACACACCAACATCAAGCGGTGATGGAGAGAGAAACACGAAAACATGCACGCACGCACGCACACACACACACACACACACACACATAGTTGAAATTTATAGAAAAACAAAACACGAAGACAGGTGTATGAACTGAAGGTGTCTTTTACCCATAAACTTTTTACATATACCAGTAGCGAGATTTTCGATAATTTGCGATCTGTAACAATAAATTCTACTGGAATATTTCTGGTAAATTGTAAGAATTTCTTCTTACAAAAGATAAATTGTATGACAACCATAAACATGAAATGGTAAATTGTGTGATAAAATCTTCGGAACACTTGGCAAAAATTTCTTTCATTTTTTTCCTGCCATTTGTGTGTATGATCGAACTTGTAACAATACAAAGCATTTACGTTGATCTATTAGTCTTCATCTGTGTTTTGAAAGTTTTCCATAGATATTCATCTGTAAAGTGTACTGTTATTGACTACTTGACCGAATATCCTTTGTACTCATCTTGGACAGGGCAAAACACATGCAAAAAGTACACACACGTACACGCGAACATATACTTGTTTGTGCGTGTGTGTACGCGCTCGGTGCGAGCGTGCCTGCGTGCGTGCGTACGTGCGTACGTGCGTGTGTGCGAGCGTGCCTGCGTACGTATGTGTGTGTGCGAGCGAGCGTGCATGCGTACGTATGTGTGTGTGCGTACGTATGTGTGTGT
>NC_068983.1:160995140-160997612 GCF_001194135.2 Octopus bimaculoides
ATGCGTGTGTGCGTGCGTGTGTGTGTGTGTGTGCGTGTCTATGTGTGTATGTGTGTGTGTTTAGTTTCAATTGTATTGTCTCACTCCAGTCTCCTCTCTGAAAACAACTTCAACAACTTCAGTGGAAATAATTATCAATTAAGATCTTACTTTCTTCCGCGTTTAACTGAATATAACTATTTATAACCGTGGAAATATCACGGTTACTTTGAAAACTACAATATTGTTGGAAGTTAACAGAGAACCATAAGTTACGTCTCTTGAAATTGCATTTTTTTCTGGAGAGATTGATTCTTAAGAACGTGTAAATTCCACAAAGATAGTATTGAATACATAGTCTTAGAATAAGATATCTTTGGAAACTATATTCGTTGGTAAACACTTGTTACCTGTTCCACTTTGTGAGTTGTTACCTATATATTTTTTTTTATATACGAAGACGTAAAGAATCTTGAAATGAAACTATGGAATGAAATCGAAACTGTCTATAATATTATTCTGCTACTTAATGAAATAATGGTAACACTTAATAGATTGAACTTCCGTCTTTATTTTCGTTTCAGAGAAACGCGCATATGGCTAGACTCCAACCCGCATTTCCAGTGAACAAAGTACAGTGACTAACCCACAAAACTCCTTCGAAGTTCAAATAATAAGTACCAATTATATACTGCAGTTCATTTTCGCATGCAATTATTTATTTATTTATTTATTTATGTGTTTCAGCCAAGTGGCTGCGGTCATGCTGGTGTCATTAAGTGAACATGTTCTTAAAGTATTGGATCCTTATTAAAGAGAACATCCATACCAAATATATGCACCAGAAATCTAATAATTCAGTAGTTTGGATAAATACAGATGTTCTCGAAGCATCGATGAATCAAGAAAGCGAAAAACGTGAATGAAAATGGATAAAATTTACTAGGTTCGGCTAGATTTAGAGCAAAAGCTAATGGATACAGTGAAATATAAAACCCATAAATTTAGTTACTTTGATTCCAACTTATAAAGTCATCGCGCTGCAAATCATTTTGATACCAACCTGCCTGAGACCACCCTGGATTTATGATAGAAGCTTCTTGCTTTAAAGGGATTTGAATTAAAACCTTCTCTCGAAACTGGATGTTACTATGTTACAAGCACAAGTTTATTGACAAGTTTATTTTAATGAATTCCCCGTTGAACCAAAAGCAGTGTATTTTGACAGAAATTTGGTAATGAAAGGCACGCTTAAATGTTTCCCTATATCGATCTATAGACTGACCTCTTGTCGACTGGAACCTCACATAGTCTTCTCCATTCAATTCCACAGAATTTGTATAGAAAATTAGAAAGTCATTGTTTTTGAGTGACACTTTATACCAGGAAAATTACTTGCTATGCTCTTTGTAGGATTTCCAAAAGTATTTCATCTTTAATTTTAAAGCGTATATATTTTATATTCGAATTAAGATGATATTATGAATCAATTCAGCTGTCTAAAAATTGGGATATCAATTACCAAAGCAGGCTACTTGGTAGTAACAAGTTAGAAGTGGCTGGTGAAAGATCACAGTTGGAGGTGACCCCAAAACACAATAGTTCTTTTGAGAATTTGAAGTCAACAGGTACAATATACAGCAAGACAAATATCATGACATTAAAATGTGTTAAAAATAAATAAATCAGACTTTTACTCTTTTGACACTCAAGTTTATGGCAAGTTCGTAGTTATCATTTTTCTGTTTTTGAATCGCATTAATCCAACTGTCACATTTCCCCCTCTTCAATCTGTATTTTCTAACTTTATTTTTCTTTCTTTTCAACGCTATCTGTCTGGTCATCTCATCGTGGCCAGTATTAGATGACCATCTGACAGAAAGGTCATGATACGTCTCTAACTAAGTGTGAAGGAAAGAAAAAACGGCGACAGGACACGCGTCAGAGCATATTTCTTTAAAAGATTGATTGAGTTATTTAGCTGAACAGCTTAATGATGAGTGAATGAAAGGAGCGTGAAAGACAACAAAATAAAACGGTGGGGTGAAGAGCGAAAGTGCGCGCGGTTTGTGGTCGTTTCTCGATTGTTATTGCATTTTCAATGTAGTTAGTATCTGGTTTGAAGTATAGAACTGAAACAGGAATTTGATGCGTGACTTGAGGTAAAGGAATCAATAAGTGCCCATATATTTTTTATCTTTTATCTTTTATTTGTTTCAGTCATTAGATTGTGGCCATGCTGGTGCAACGCCTTGAAGAATTTTAGTCGAATGAATCGACCCCAGTATTTTTTTTAAGCCTGGTACTTATTCTATTGATATATTTTGCCGAACCGCTATGTTACAGGGACGTAAACACACCAACACTAGTTGTCAAGCGGTGGTGGAGAAACAAACGCAGACATAAAGACACACAGAGATACATACATATACACACACACACACACAGATACACACACACACACACACACACACACACACACACACACACACA
>NC_068983.1:160997942-160999348 GCF_001194135.2 Octopus bimaculoides
ACACACACACACACATGACAGGCTTCTTTCACTTTCCGTCTACCAAATCCACTCACAAGGCTTTTGTCGGCACGAGGCTATAGTAGAAGACACTTTCCCAAGGTGCCACGCAGTGGGACTGAACCTGGAACCGTATGGTTGTCGTGGGTGGACCTATTCTGGATCGTGCACATTCGTGCTTCCCTGATCAGGCCACCATCGGCAAGTCCCAACTATTTTGATAAGATCTTGGTTAAAGTCCTAAAGTCAATGTTTAGTTGAGTTATGAGTCGACAATTGTCTACCGCATTCCCTTTTCTCAGTATCCTTTATCTGCATTCTCCCCTTCGGCTAGTAGATGCAGCAGACGCCTGTCAAGAGGCCCAAACTAGTCTGGGATGAATTCGTAAATGTCGAGACCAAACCAGGCAATATGCAGCATGTACATCCTCTCTTGACCACCTGCATTGCAATTGCTGTTACAGCAGTGTAATCTTCGAGAAGGCGGGGTAATCCTGTTCTCTCTTCTTAAATGGCACCTCTCAGTTTTTTGTCGATTATTTTGTTGAAAATCCTTCCACTCGACGGGAATTTTTGGTAAAGTGTTCTACAAAGGTTTTCATTAATAACTAATCTTTGGGGTTTATAAGGATAAATTCCTCAAATTCCTTCCCCTTTTGTCTCTATTTTGTCTTTCATCTGTCTAGATATGGGGTCCGTCATTTCATTACCGCGTTCATTTACAACGGTTAATTTGATGATGTTTGTTTCTAGAGAGTTTGACTTGTTTTGTTGTGTATTTGTTTTTTAGCTGTGATTTTTATTATATTTGTGTGTTTTAATGGAAAAATCCACCTTAACAGTGTGTAAAGTATGGCAAAGTTTCATCGGCAGTGATGAGATTTTTTTCATAGCCGATACCGAAATTAAAAAGGTAAATAAAAACAGGAAAAAAAACCGCTCAACTTTCATTGAATATAGGAACATAAAAATATTCCGGAAATGGTTTTACACTAAAACTTAAGGTAAATAAATTATTAAATTTTGTTCATAGCTTTTCAGTCTCAATACGTGACACCTAGAGCGATAGTCCTGGAAAGTGAATTTGGTTGACGAAAACTATTTAGAAGCCCGTCTTATAAAACATCTGTTTATGTTCATTTCCCCTCACAACTTCAAAACCGATGCTGGTTTGTTTATGTCCTCGAAAGTTAGCAGTTCCACAAGCCGACAACTGATGAAGGGTTGTTCTTTATGTTACTTGTCTTGTTTTCCATTTGTTTCTTTCGGTGTTCGCAAAAAAAGTTCGTATTCCATGTTTTCGTATTTCGTATTTCATGTGCTTACGTTTTATGACGTCCTGCGCCCATATATGCATATGTATATACATAAAAATGTAAGTATGCACATATATGCATATATATATA
>NC_068983.1:160999426-161002462 GCF_001194135.2 Octopus bimaculoides
ATATATATACAACAGGCTTCTTCCAATTTCCGCCAGCCAAATCCACTTACAAGGTTTTGGTTGGCCTAAGGCTATAGTTGAAAACACTTGCTGAAGGTGTCACGCAGTGGGACTCAACCCGCAACCATATAGTTGGAAAGCAAGATTCTTACCACACAGCCATGCGTTTTTTTTTTTCTTCTTTAAACTTCATAGAATCAGAAAATTTGTTATTCCCGTACTTTTCTTGTTTCAAGTTTGCTGAGCTTCAACATGTAAAGAAAAAAAAAGAAGAAAAAGTATTCTTAGAAGAGTAAAAATCTCAGAGGAGTAAAAAATCAATAGTCTAATTCTTGCTTATATGTTATCAATAACTTGAATTTGGACCAAAATTAAATTTTTACGTTTACATTATGAGAACATGTAATACATAAATTACGTCCTATGAAGAAATGATTTATTACATACTATTTCTCCGAAATCAGAAAAATCCATCAACTTATGATTTGTCCTTGTTGAAGACTTTAAACTCAATTCAACCATAATCAAGTGGACCTAGCACTATCGGTTACGACAACGAGGATTGCAGTTGATCCGACCATCAGAACATCCCGCTCGTGAATTTAGCACATATCCTTAACGTAGTTCTCAGGGAAAATCAGTGTGACACAGATCGTGACAAGGCTGGTTCTTTGAATTACACGTACAGCACATTTTTGCCAGCTGAATGGACTAGAGCAACGTGAAATAAAGCGTCTTCCTTGCTCAAGTACACAACGCATCACTGGGAATCGAACCCATGAGCTTACAATCGTGAGCCGAATACTCTAACCACTAAGCCATGCGCCTTTACATCAAGTGTTCTAATCATGCTCGTCCTGACATTTTATCAACCATAGTGTCTCTCGAAATGCAAGGGGATGAGATGGGGGTGAATTAATTTATGAATTTTTTAAGTACACTAGGTGAAGTGAAACTGGTTTAGGCAAGAATCGAAACCGGTACAAGGGGACAGGACTCGCCGTTTTCCATTTACCATCACTCAACAACAAAAGCAAATGTTACTAGAAATAACAATTTTATCAGAGAGACGGACGTTTCCTATTGAAAGGGAATATTAGTCAGAAGAAATAAAATGAAAAGCGAGACGTGATATTAATCTTTGAGGGTTGTCCGTTAAACAAACACCACCAGCGATTGCGATCATTAAATATCATACATAAAGACTGAAATGTAAACAAGTTCTATAGAGATCTCTGGCAGCAAGCAGTTACGTCTCGATGTGTGCGTGTGTATGCGTGTGTGTGTGTGTGTGTGTGTGTGTGTGTGTGTGTGTGTGTGTACAAACATGAATTTGGATTTTATATCTTTTAGTGAGAGATAAACTAGGATTGGACAGTAAATACGTGTGTAGACGTAAACATACGTCCATATTCTGTGTATGTGCATGTGTGTTTGTGTGTGTCTGTGTGCATGTATGTGTGTGTTTGCGTGTATGTGAGTGTGTGTGTGAAAAAACACATTCACATACACAAAAAATGTGCACATGAATGCATGAACATTTACATGCATGAATATGAGCGCTTCCCTTTCCCCCCACTTCGGCTAACTATGATAAAAAAAAATAAATAAAGCAGCATGAGTTTCACTCCACAAATATGGAGGGCCAGTTCCTTGTTGAGTATATTGCTGATACATATCATGCGGACTACTGATAAAATACTTGCACCCATTAGCCTTCTTCATGAAGGATGGACCACTGCACCATGCTGGCCTTCCTTGACACACTGTATTTGATGGGGCCTTTAGTGATGACCCAACAAAACATTTATGGTTACAGGGCAATCTCATTTCGTAATTTTTTTCTATAAGTGTGGTTGGCTGAGTGAATAGGACATACGTGCAGGTCACTAGTTAATATCCTGTCTCATATATCCTAATGCACTTCGCAGTGAATATCTATTAGGGAGAGTGTAAGAAAAACGCAATTCTGAAAACAACGGAAACTCTTAAAAATTTGACGAGACTTCGTAGCTTTAAGTGATGTTTTCATACTCAGGTTGACTTTTTCGTTTGAAGGAAAAGTGTTTAACCAAAGTAAAACCTCTAGCAATTGCGAGAAATAACAGCCAAATCAATGTCTTAAAAAGTGAAGAATATATTAGATAATGTAGACATGGATATCTCTAATCGGACGAATTGTCAGAATGGCTTTAGAATAACCAGGAACGAGATGGGATACTGAAATTCAATTACGCTGAGGCATAGCTGTGTGGTAAGATTCTTGCTTCCCAGTCCCACTGCGTGGAAGTGGCACCTTCCGCAAGTGTCTCCTACTATAGCTCGAGCCGACCAAAGCCTTGTCAGTGGATTTGGTTGTCGGAAACTAAAAGAAGACCGTCGTATACCTGCGTATATATGTTTATGTGTGTCTGTCTTTGAATCTGTGTTTGTCCCCCACCACAGCTTGACAAACGGTAATATTGTGTTTAGGTCCCCGTAACTCTGCTGTTTGGCAGAAGAGACCGATTGAATAAGTACCAGGATTTTTTAAAATAAATACTATAGTCGACACATTTAACCAAAAATTCTTCAAGACGGTGCCCCAGCATAGCGGCATTCTAATGACTGAAACAAGTAAAAGGTAAAAGATAGTATGTCGTTTTATATCGTACTTCACTCTATCCACCGTCACATCCTTCATTCTTGCTATCACTAAACCTACTATATTTTTATTGGTACAGAAGATCAGCGGGAGCAGGCATACATTATTTCTGGCATTGCTTTAAACTTTTGCAGAATATCGATTATGCTAAGTTGCACTTTTTTTTTTTACAGAAAGGTATAAAGATTGTTGAAAGATTGCTTGAAGATACATGGCATGTTTCATAACATTGAAAAGCGCCGTAAAGCATGAAATTATTAGTAGCACTTACATTATTATGTGTTAAATTGATATTCATCTATCACTGGATGGAGTACTTCTTTTATTGATTCTACACACACACACACACACACACACACACACACACACACACACACACACACACACACACA
>NC_068983.1:161003702-161006362 GCF_001194135.2 Octopus bimaculoides
ATATATATATAAAATGTGTGTGTGTGTATGTATGTATGTATGTATGTATGCATATATATATATATATATATAGGAAAGTTGTAACTTGATATTGTTATAAATTTTCTTTTGGCCAGTTAACATATATCCTTTCGGCATTTCAAATGCTTATCAGTACTCATGAAGGATTATATATGTATTCTCTGTTTGAATAGAACCAACTTGCCTATGAAGTGTTATAAATATATTTTGCATTACATATTTATTTCAAAGTCCATTGTTTCAAAATAATGATATCCGACGTGGTGAACAAACATTAATAATGATTATTTTATACTATTTTATTTTATTGCTTATTACATATAATGCGTTTATGTGGTATAAAATAAATGTTTTTGTTTTTTTACTGAAGCGATGGTAACATCAATTTCAATTTCTCTTTTCTTCGTTTTAATTAAGTTTTAATACATACATACATACATATCAATAAACAGATACGAACTACTAAGAATTTCTTGCTTTAAAGACACTATCTAGGCAGGTTTTTATAACACGCCTTGCATCTCCCAGTAATCTTCAAGATCTGAGCACATAGTTTATTCTACAGAAAAATTACAGAAAAAAATGAGAAGGTTGATACAAAAAGTGGAATTAAAACGGAGAAAGAAACGAAAAGAAAATTAGTTACGTCCCCTTTGACTGTAAAAACCAAAGTTAAATAAATGTTATTGAATAATTCAATGGAGAGGGGTCCAAAGTCTGCGAGACAGCTACTCAATTCGCATAGGGTGGTGTTCTCCAGTTCGCCAAATGAAATTTGTCCAGATGCTTGCATATGCAGAAAATTTCGGATCTGGAATTAAGTAGTGTGGTGGGATTCTTAGATCTAGAAAGAATGCGCTGTAAGTATTCCACTGCAGTTGTATTTTAACGTTTTGAACTTCTTCTGCCAAAGAGGGACACTTTGCGACTGTAGTTTTGGTCAGGAAAGATTGGAAGAAATGTTTTAAAAGAAAAACTGAAGTGCGGCAAAATTTGTGGAACATCTGCTGAAAGATCGACAAAAAAGAGATGGATTCGATGGATAAACAAACAAGTAACTACTGCTGTGAGTTGACTCATCATTGCAGCGCCCCAAAATAGGACATCAGCTTTGCTCCGATGTGAATAAGACAGCGATTTTTTTTAATTAGGACATCGTTCGTCATGAGTTTGATCCACATAATCAGACATCAATATTGGATTTTACTTGGATGGAGTCAATTTTTGATCTCAAAATTGAAATCGACTCTTTTAGAGAATAAAAATAAACGAAGAAAATTCGATATTATATCCGACGTTCCACCCTTTGAAATTTGGTCCAAGGCACGTTCCAACACTAGAAAGGATATGTGGAGCGATGTACTGACAGTTGTGGGATACTATGTGAAAGTAGGCCAGTCTGATTAAGCTGTAAGTAAATTAATAAGAATGGATTAGTAGTCTTTGAGCAGACGTCGTGTATGTTGTAAGAGTATGGAAAGTGAGAAAGAGAAAAGAGTAGATATAGACAGACACACAAACTGCCGGACAGACAGACAGACAGACAGGCAGACAGATAGATAGATAGATAGATAGATAGATAGATAGATAGATAGATAGATAGATAGATAGATAGATAGATGGGTAGGTTATTATAAATAAATTTTCTTGTTAACATTTATATGTATTTTTACAACTTGGTTCATCGACACTTTCCATCATCCATAATCACATACATTATTTATTTATACACTTTTACATACCCTGTCACACGCACACATATAAACAGAGATTATACTATCACCATACAACACAATTTACCGTTACAGAACCACATACTTATGCGCGGGATTATACGCATTTCACACATATATACGTAAATACATATAGCGTTAGACTCATTTAAGGCAATTGCCCGTAAATAAACACAGTCTCTTAAATATACACTAATAACCAAGCTCACAGCTAGTTACGTATTTTACACACACGCGCTCACATACTCAGATGCGAGGAAACATAACACAAAAAACACACAGGTGTATATACAGAGAGAGAGAGAGAGAGAGAGAGAGAGAGAGAGAGAGAGAGAGAGAGAGAGAATAACGCGCGTACACACACACACACATATACTCACGCATTCACAAACACATACAGACATATGTGCGTATATAGAGAATAAACAATAATGGAAGAGAAACAACAAAAATAACATGAAACAAAATGTAACTGAATCCAGGGTAAATAGTCAACTCAACAGTGATATTCTAGCTCCTGCTGTGGACACAGTTTGAAACTGT
Source organism: Octopus bimaculoides (assembly GCF_001194135.2). Classification (NCBI taxonomy): domain Eukaryota; kingdom Metazoa; phylum Mollusca; class Cephalopoda; order Octopoda; family Octopodidae; genus Octopus; species Octopus bimaculoides. The sequence continues at coordinate 161,006,000 of NC_068983.1, forward strand.
GAAACCGGGTGAACTCCACCCAACACCCTGATTTAGCAGTACAATTAGCTGTAGCGAGCAGACAGCCAACACGCCGCCATACGCGACGTTCCTAATGCTTGCATTATAAACAGACTGCATCACAGGCAGACGACACATATTCACATGGCGTTTATAATATGTGTGGCTTCGCTGTGCAGTCGGCCGGCTTGTCTTGTTCAAATTCTACACAGGTCTTATGGTGATAACTCTCCATCCCACCATCCCTCTTTTCCTCTCTTTCTCCCTCTCTTTTTCTATCTATCTATATGTATGTGTGTGTACATATTATATACATACAAATACGTGAGACAAGGGGGATATATATATATATATATATATATA
>NC_068983.1:161012649-161017724 GCF_001194135.2 Octopus bimaculoides
ACACACACACACACACACACACACACACACATGGGTATGTATGATTCTGTATAGAAGAATATATTACTCAAAGAAATTCCAACTTTGATTTTCACGTTTTATTTACAATCTTATTTGATATAATATAAGATAATATAATATAATAAAATGATAGAGTATTAGATATCCATTCTTGATTGAACTAGTACTTTCAGGCGTTAAACTCTGCAATCTTCAGGTTCATGTAGCAGTAGTAACAGTTATGTTTTACAATTTACAACTGTAGTGAGGTGGCTAAACTGTGTGCCTTAAATACATTTGTATAGGTTCCGGAAGGTTAATTGTTGCAAACTATATTCTGACCAATCAGTGCGTGGCTTTACTAAATTACATAAGTTGATTGGTGTTTTTGGTTTAGGCGTCACGGTTTGTTGAACATGTCAAGAGACCTGTATTTTGACCCTGGCCAAAGCAGTAATTGTTGGGTTATTTTTAGAAATGTAAACATTTTCCAGAGATTTTTACATTTCAGTTATTTTCACCATTATCATTTCCTTTATTATTGTTGTCGTTGTTGCTGTTGTTGTTGTTAATGGTGGTGGTGGTGGTGGTGGTGGTAAGAGTAGCTGTGGTAATAGAACTTTAAACCCCAAAATAAGATTATTTTTGCTGACTTTTCTCTTGACTTAGCTAGTATTTCCCTGCTATCGTCATCATGAGCACCTTTAGTATTGTTGTTGTTGTTGTTGTTAAGGGTCGTAGCAGTAGAAATAGTACCTCTAAGTATTATTATTGTTTATTTAGCTTGGGCTGGAATTTATTAATAAAGTTCTTTTCTCTGATTTTTTAAAAATTTCACTTGAACTGTGTAGTTTGTAGAATGGAAATATAAATATTTTCCGACCGTATGTTGCTAAACAAAACACCAATCAACTTAATTTAGTAAAATCACACACTGATTGGTCAGAATACCAAATGGAGCCTATGCAAATGTATTTAAGGCACACAGTTTAGCCATCTCACTACAGTTGTAAATTGTAAAACATAACTGTAACCACTACTATATGAACCTGAAGATTGCATAGTTTAATACATGAAAGTACTAGTTCAATCAAGAATGGACATTTAATACTCTATCATTTTATTATATTATATTATCATAAGATTGTAAATAAAACGTGAAAATCAGATAAAGTTGGAATAGTGGTTGTGTGGTAAGTAGCTTGCTTACCAACCACATGGTTCCAGGTTCAGTCCCACTGCATGGCACCTTGCGCAAGTGTCTTCTACTATAGCCTCGGGCCGACTAAAGCCTTGTGAGTGGATTTGGTAGACGGAAGCTGAAAGAAGCCTGTCGTGTGTGTGTGTGTGTGTGTGTGTGTATGTGTGTGTGTGTGTGTGTGTGTGTGTGTGTGTGTGTGTGTGTGTGTGTGTGTGTGTGTTTGTGTGTCTGTGTTCCAGACATACAAGGTTAGAAAATACTAGCCAAAGGCGTCGCACAGTAGGACTGAACCCGAATCCAGGTAGTTCGAAACAAACTTCTTAAGATTTTGCACGTCTTCAGAGACTGACAGAAGGGAAACTCGAAGGTTTCTGCAAAGCGTGGACATGAAACAGAGTGGATTCTGTATCTTCAGCCTCTCACTTAACAAAGCTATTTTCAAAGGCGCTTCTATGTATTACAGTGATGCTTTAAAACGATTTGGTTTCACTGGAAAAATTAAACGTATAAGAAATAATAAAACACCCAGTATCACGAAAAATATAACTAGAAATAGGAACATAATCTGGTATAATTTCTTTTTAACCCATAAGTCCTGTCCCCAGTAGTAAAAATTTTCTTTAATTTGTTGTAAAACATTCCTCTACAAGCATAAGTATAATAATCTTGTCAATAAAATCTGCAAAAAATATTTCTTAGTCAACCACACCTAATTTCGGATAAATTTATCTAATATGAACGTTAAAAAAATAATATTTCACTATTTTTAAATATGCAAAAAAATAGAGCGAATACCCACTTGAGCTTCGATATATCTTTAAATGCATTATTTACCGGGTGCCTCTGTGAATGCGAATTATTTTTCAATAATATATACTGATTTGGTGTCAAACTTTTTCACAATTCAACACCTTTATTCATTCGAAACTATCTTTGAACCAAGAATATAACTTTATCGACTTCCATTAGGAATTTCAGAAATTATATTAACTTTGTCGCCAGGTGGGAATTAATGTAAATAAGCAAATCATATAACCATTCTAAAATTCCTTGTGGCTAAAGCAAATCAGAATCGTATGAAATTTTGGCAGACATTCTTCTTAATAAGCAAGCAGAAATGATTTCTACTTGCATATACAAAAGGTACGGGACGCTCAAAATTTTTAAGCCATTCGTCAAACAACTATTAGCACAAAAAAGGATGAAAGTTACTTCGTAATCTTCGTATGATATTGGATGTTTTTAAAGTACAATGGTCTTTGTACTACCTTCATTGGATAACTCAATATTTTAGGTTTCTTGTAATCATTATAATACAATTTTCATTAAACCATTCCGGTTGAAAGAATTATAATATCCATTCGATTGACTTTTCCTGAAAACTCGTAATTACAGAACGAATTAAAATTTCAAGTGCAATCACAATTCAACAGCATTTTAGTCATTATAAAAAATTGTGGAAAAATATTTACTCTTCCTTTATAAACCATTCTCTTGGCTTACATAACGCAGCTGTCACACAAACGAAAGCTTAAAAACAGTTAATGATAATTCATTGATTCAATGCACACTTAATCATATTTCTATTGTACAATGTTAGCACCCCATAAAGCCAAGAAAGCCAAGAAAATATTTTTAAAGAATATGATTCCTTCGATAAGCCTTAATCCTATAAAAATAGCTTTTATATCTCTAATACTCTTTAGAACATCGATCGACTCATCAGTTTTCCCTTTCCACGATGTTTTCTCTAACTTTTGCTTAAAAAGCTAAATATTTTTTATATATGCAAAAATTTTTTCAAAATTTGTTTCAGCACTATTCCTGAAGAATTCGAAAGAAAAACTGCACTGTAATTCAGTAATTTGTAACTGTTCTCATTTTTGCAAGTTACTGCCGACATAGGTAGACTTCGTAGGAATGGGCCCGGTTATTGGAAGCTGAATGCATCGTTCTCGGTGCACCAAACTTACAGGGACCGAATGTCTGCGCACCATTAACGACAGCCTGGCGATTCCTCCACGCAGTAGATGTTGACAGCAAATGGATCGTCCAACCAGGTATCATATCCAAACTCTAGTAAATTGTTGTCACTGAGCAGGTGACCCTGTTTCTAAGCTGATACCAGGCCACGTGAATTTATACACTCCCACTCTTCGAACTGCCGTGTTGGTAGAAAGAGGAGGAAAAGAAAAGGAACATGGCAACTCACGTATTTGATGATTTCGATCACCGTGGAATTTGGAGTTTCTTTTGGAAAATTCTTTGGGCACCTACTGCTGGTCCTTGTACTTCAAACTTTTCACATGACTAGGGAAATCTCCTTCAATATTTTTTTATGTTTTCATGTCCAACATTAATTTAAAATATTTTATGTACTTGGAAAGTGCTGGTCTTGAAGACTTCTCCCTCTTTTTTAATCTTTTCCTTTTGTGCAAGGAAGGACATCAGTTTTTTTCTTAGTGTTCCTTATCAATACGAAGTTTGGGCGCATGTTTGTATTTCTGATGTTATTCTTGTGTGGTTTTCCTTTTTGTTGACATGAGTGTTCGTGATGGTTGGTGGTGGTGGTGGAGTTGTTGTAGGTGTGGTGTCGGTGATGTCGGGATTGCGTGGTTCGTTCAGAGAGAGTGAGTGTGTAATATTTTTAAAAAATTATTATCTTTCTTTTGATTTACCTGTGTGTCCCTCCCCTTAACAGATGACATTTTCACATCGAAATGATCCGATGCGAGAGGGGTTGAAGATATATTTCCGTATGTGTGTCCATAAATATGTTCCAAAAAGAGAGAAGAGGAGAGTAATGCAGGAGTTTAGATATTTTCCCGGATAGTGAGTTCTGGTTCTTTACTGTGTTCGTCATTGATGGTCATGTTGTTGGTACTGCTGTTGTTGGTACTGCTGTTGTTGTTGCTGCTGCTGCTCTGGTTCTTGCTCCTTTCGCTACTACTATTGCTGGTGGTACCACAGTATACTGTCGTTGTTGGGATTGTGGTGTCAGCAGTTGCGGAAGCCCCCTCTCTCCTGATTTTGGTTGAAGACAAAAAGTTCGTTTCATTTTGAGGAGGGTGTCACTGCCCTCTAAAGCAATACAGGCTACAAACGATTAGATGTCCAATTCAAGTGGAACTCACTCTGTTTTATCGTAGATGGAAGTTATGGAGTACTTCAGCGCGAGAGTATCGCTTGTAAAGAGGATTTCCACACCCCCGAACTGCCTTGCTCTGGTCACATGGTCTATATTTTTTCATATCCCTTTCAGGCATTCTTCTTTGTCGTTTAGAGAGAGAGTCAAGTACTATTTTGATTTTTCAATTATCTCAGTAAAAAGTTATCCACACGTGGAGCGCCTTTATCACTTACCTTGCCGTCGCCGCTATATGTTTTGGCTGCTATCACTGTTGTTGTTATTGCTGCTGCTATTGTTGCTATTAGTGTTAATACTGTTGTTTTTGCTGGTGTCATTGTTGTTTTTGTTGTTAAACATGTTGTCATAATTGTTGTTGCTATCAAGTGTGTGCTTTTTCATAAAGCCTGTAGTGGTTGAGAATTTCCTTACTGAATCTGTTGGTAGGCTTGAACGATACCATAACTACAACAAGAAAAAAACTGAGAAAAGTAAATAAATATTACTATAATTGTGTCATTTATGGCATAATTTGGTGACCCTCTCTTCATCCAGTAAAGTAGGGCGTCCTTATCTAAAGTTATAACGAAAATTAGCAAGAGTAAACAAATTATTTTCAACAAAATCCAACAAATCTTAGGGAACCGATGCAAAGTACGCCCAACAAAAGCAATACTACTACTACTACTACTACTACTACTACTAATAATAATAATAATAATAATAATAATAATAATAATAATAATA
>NC_068983.1:161017734-161019330 GCF_001194135.2 Octopus bimaculoides
TGCTCTTCCGATCTCTATTTGATTATTGTTGTTGTTGTTGTTGTTGTTGTTGTTGTTGTTGTTGTTGTTGTTGTTGTTATCGAATGAGAGAGCAGTGCATGCCATCAAACTGACGCTGGGGTAAAATATACGAAACCCAGTATACCTATCATGACTACCCGTCTGATAAGGGTACACCAGGCACACGCATCACAACCATATGTGCGTGACACAGTGATCCCATATCAAGATAAACAGTACGTGACCTTCCAGGTGGGGCCCAGTTAAAAGTTTCTTCAAGTCGAGTAGCCCATCCTGCTCAAAAGGTCCCTGAATAAAGATTGCTTAAAGATGTAGAACGAAGCACCAATGTTTCTAAAGTTGAATGATTCAAATCCCAAAGAATTCCTCTCAACACATGGCTATGATACTCCCCCACTACTTCTGTTCGTGTTCAGGGATGCACATATCGTCAGCCACCAAGGGACATGCTTAACTGGTTAAGGTCAAACAACTGACAAGGAAATCTGTAGTATTGAGTAGAATATTTGCTGTAGCCCATCTTTTATACCAAGACAAAACAATGTACATGATAACACTTCCAATCATTTAAGATGAGAAGCCATGAGAGCCACTGCCTGGTACTGCATCAGGGCATTTATTATTATTATTATTATTATTATTATTATTATTATTATTATTATTATTATTATTATTATTATCATCATCATTTTTCAACCTTAAGAATAAGCAAGTGTCTCCATTGTGCCACATCTGTAATAGAGTGGACGAAACCATTGCCCATATGGAGAATGAAGAATACCCTAGATCTATCCAAAACTATTACAAGTTGTGGTGACATAATGAGTAGCTAAAGTGCTACTTTGGAAACTGTGTGAAAAAGTAGGGGATAGAGAGAAGAAAAACGTGGTATGAGCACAACCGCAAAGAGCGACGGAGTGGGAAACCTGCAAAATCCTGTGGGTTTTTCCAATCCAAATAGATCAGGTGGTAGAGCATTATAAACAGGACCTTGTAGTGATAGACAAGGTGCACCACATGTGTTATATAGTTGGTATTGCGTGCCCCTTTGATCCACGAATAATCAAGAAGAAAGGTGAAAAAATAAATATATATAATCCTTTTAAGTACGAAATAGCCCGGTTATGGAAAATGAAGAAGGGGAAGATTGTACCAATTATTGTTGGGTCCTTGGGGATAGTATCAGAAGGCATCAAGAGGAATATACAGGAAATCGAAATAGAGTGCCCAGTAGTACTGTTACAAAAGGTTTGCTTCTTTGGCACGACCAGAATAATCAGAAAAGTATTAGAGAGTTGAAAAAGAAGAAATAGCATGGTACTGTGGGCTGTAGGCAGAAAACCCCGACTCTAGGGGTTCAAATAAAATCTGAGTGAAGAAGAAGAAGAAGAAGAAGAAGAAGAAGAAGAAGAAGAAGAAGAAGAAGAAGAAGAAGAAGAAGAAGAAGAAGAAGAAGAAGAAGAAGAGGCGACTTTGGCAATATTTGAACTCAGAACGTAAAAGGCTGCAATTTTTCTCGTTGTTCTACAGATTTCCTGTCTGTCACAATATTAATTAATTATGAAGGTCTTTAAA
>NC_068983.1:161019695-161025404 GCF_001194135.2 Octopus bimaculoides
TATATTTATATATATATACCAAGTGTTGATATAATGAAACCTGGCTAGAAACCATAATGTTTGAAACCCGCTAAAGTCAGTTCTTCTAATTGTGTATTAACTGCTTAACACAGACAAGTAAATATTTTGTAAACACAAAGATAAAATCATGATTCAGATCATAAAAGCTTATAAACATATGCCAATATTACCCGATGTACGCATTGATATTACAAGACGTCAAAGAGGCGCTGGTTGTGTTTGACAAGGGGAGATAATTGTCAGAGAATTAAGTGCAATGACAACGTAGTCGTTATGTTTACATATGAACGATGTACTTAATGAACACACTACGTATTATTCTCTGCATTATGTTATTCGCTACTATGTGTGTTGTTTGCTATCAAGTCTTTGAACGCATACATTGCTGGTGTCTACTTACTCGTCAGATAACTACAAGTTTGATGACCCAAAGCTACTACCGACTTGGTGTCTCCACTACTTTCAATAAATATTTACCGCACCGATTTTTAATTTCCAGGGCCTTTATGACAATAGCAAGTATTTAAAATTGGAAGAGGCGATAAGTGCTGGACAGGCTTCAGTTTAGAGTATTTTTTTAAAGGATTGGATTATATATTAAACTGTTTGAACTGCCCTTTGTAAATATTCTTTTTATGTATGTGACATGTGTTTTAGAGAAAGCGGTAAGTTCACTCTCTTTCGTCTGCACTGCACAAGTTCCATTCCTAGTTGAAGGCATTTCACTTGATTTACGGCGCCATTGCATTCAGTAAAGGTATAACTGTGTTGCATTGATTTTAACTCCCCAACAAATATGGGATAAAGTAAAAAAGAGAAAACTGAATGACACTTTGTCCATCATTTATGATGAGCTCTATAGAAAGCTATAACACCTGGGGGGTTGAATTTGCAACGCAAGTTCGATTCACTTCTCGTGTGTCGATGCAATTGGAAAGGCATAACTATCATAACTTTCCCTTCCTTGAAATGAAATTCCTTTGTTTCAAATTAAACCCAATTAATAATGACTACTATAGAATATATAATAAACATTCTTGGCCAGTTAAAAATCTATTCCATCAACAGATGTCGGATCATTGCAAACACTTATGGCACATCTACTTAGGAAATATCAAGGGTGTGAGCTAGAAAAAAACACTAACCTGACCTTCAATCATTAACCTATCTCCTAGTATCCACCATTGTGACACAGTCCCTCTTAATCCTTCATGAAGTTCCTATTAACCATCCTACATTTCCTAGTTAAACACAGGTTTTCTCATTTCTAGAGGATATGCGTATGATTGCTTAAGGTTCATGCCTTTCTCTAAAGCTTTATAGCTGCTTGTTTTGCTCTACCTTATAGATTTCAGTAATATCTCTCTTCACTAAACACGCAAGGCCACTGAAAAAGCGTTTTATTCTGAGCTCTTTTAGTAGAACGTCCTTCTTGCCTCTCTCACTCTCTCTCTCCCTCTCTCTCTCTCTCAATCTCTCTATCTCACTCTTTTTCTCTTTGTATCTAGCTAGCTAGCTATCTTTAAACTTTTATCGCTCTTAACACTTCCCTTCCTAGATCACATCACTCTAGCTGTCTATCGCTCAAAGTGTATGTCTTTTTTATCTCTTTCACTTTCAACCTTTCTTGTTCAATTTCTCACGCTCCAATTACTCTCAATATTTCAATCTTCCTTACTCTCAATTTCTCTCTCATTCTCTTTCTCTTTAACCCTCTCTCTCTTTCTTTCTCTCCCCCCTCTCTCAAACACCACTCTCTCTCTCTCACTCAAATACAATACTCGTGTAAAAACCGACCCTAGTTTTACAGAATCAAGAGACTTTCCCATACATAAATGTTACGACCTGGAAATGAGATCTTTTCAAGTTAACCCATAACACTATGTGTTTTGTTATACAATTCACAAAAATATTTGGCTGCAGATTTCTTAAAATTCGTTATTAAATGAGTAGTATCTTGTTATAATGTCTTTTTGCAGTTCAACTGATCTCAGTCCCCGTTTAGTGTTTATGGAATACAGTTGTATTGCTGAGGTTTTTAAATTTTGCCGTAATTTTATGCAAAAATGTTCTCCAGGAAAACAACAAATACACAACAGCTTCAACGTTAAACGTTACTGAGGTTGCTGAGAAGACAAATAGCTGTGTTCCACGCATCAAAATAATTTTGTTTCGGGGAAGCTAGCGTGAGACTGGAGACAGATATAAAACGAACTTCAGACAATGCTTAAAGGAAAATGTGCTCACAATGGTAAACCAAATAGAAGTCTATAACTAAAGAAAAATTTTGCAGAGTGGCTACTTAAAAATTCTCAGAATGGGAATTGTGTTACTCATGCTTCCCTCCAAATCCAATTACGAAAAGAAGCAAAGAAGGATGGAATTTTGGTTTTTAAAGCAAATGCTGGATAGTACACTAGGTTCATGAAATACTATAACTTAGTACTTCGGTAGAGAAATAAGAGTGCACAAAAGTTGTTGGCTGACCACGAATATAAAATATTACAGTTTTACTAGTTTGTAACGAGAAATCAGCAAAAGTTATGAAGTATTGAGCACGTGAACGAAATGCTTATTACTCTTGATATGTGAAGATTTGAACTGTGAAGCAAAGAGATTAAAAAAAAACGTAATGATGAGAACTACTAGCTACAAAAATGTAGGATTACATTAGTGCTTTCTTGTATAGCTGGTAGTATACTAAGTTAAAACTGATCGAAGTTTATAAGAGAAACACATTGCCAAGGAAGAAATTTTCAATGGAATTGTTATCCATGTGCATCCACAAAACTGAATGATTCAGAATAAATATAGTAAATGAATAAAGGAAGTTTAGAATTTACGACATGGTTAATTACGAAAAAAACAATCTGGGACCAACTTAGGGCAAATTTATTGAAAAATGTTGTTTATAACCTCCGATCATAAAACGCTGACAGTTGTAATTTCTAGCGGAGTTAAAAGGATTTTGCAACTTTTAGATGTAAATGTCAATAAGTAATTTGATAAGAAAGGCGGGAAGACATTTAGAGAATCAAGTGGAATAGCATAATGGAGAAAAGTCATACTCGACAAGAGGTAGTATACAGGCTTCATCACTGTCTCTGGTAAGGGATCTAGTTAGGGATCATTGAGTTACGGAAGGAAATAAAAGCTAACATTATTGTCAAGTCATTCAAGAAAAGTGGAGTTTTGAATGCATTGGGCGGTACAGAAGATTATTGTCTATAGGAGGGCGTGGGTGAGTTGTGAAGTGGATGATGTGCTATCTCTAACTATGGATAACGAAATGGAAAATGATTTTTACGATTATATCATTCATTCTGGTAATTATAAAGCTTTATTTAGTACTGATGGTGAAGAGCGATTTAGCAGGAACAACTGTGCTAGAAATGAATCATATAATTGTAAAATAATATTATATTAATTTTCGATTTCACTTTTTACATGCATAAATAGAAGTTTACTAACATATTTTTGTTTCTATTGTCATTATCAACTTTTATGTTTGCTTTATATTTTATGATTTTAAGCTGCATTGTTTTCATTAAAAGTAGAAATGCTACGAAGAAAACGGTGGTCTATAATCTAGCTATGAAAATGAAAAAAAATGTTTTCTGTGGCGATTGTTTGCATGGAAAGTAGTGCTGTGTTTTTACATCTTTTATCAACACTAGTTAATAAAGCCTTAAGCTGCGTTGAATTAAAAAAAGAAAAATAAAAGAAATACTGATACACAATACATGTGATGAGTGAGATTTAACCTCGAATATGAAGATAAATGTGGATAGAGAGCTGTGGCACAAAACATACTCAACTGGGGATGTTTACTGCTGAGCAGTTAGCAAGAGTGTCCATATTATTACAGCAAGTTAATGGTAATATACAAAAAATCTGTGATGTAAATTGACTTCTCTGCTGAGTGTGTCTTATTGTTTTTATTTGATAGAAAGTGTACCTATGTAATATTAGTATTATTACTGAAATTCATTGTTTTCTTTTTATTTAAAGATCACATATGCTTCAGCTACTGATGCAATACTTTGGATTCTAGTCTAACCCATGAATTTAACCTTAACAAAATAGTCTAAAATGTTTCGACTTTACAGTATGTATGTTAAAAATCAGTGGAAAAACAGTGCAGTTCCAGTAATGTCCTTTGCTAGAATGATGTCATATGCGTTAAGTTACCGACATTCTCTTGTCATTCTTGGAGTCAGCAATTCAGTGATCTCCAGTGATGGCCCATTGAAATTCTGCAACAAATAACCCTATTGTCTACAAATTGTATAAAATAAGCCGAAGCAACAACGGTATTATTGAAGGTATCACACATTTCATTTGGCTTGAGAAAGTGATATATTCATGATCTTGAAAAGTATGCTCAAAACTTTAATATATATTTATTTTTCTGAAATTTACATTGTGTAATTTTACATTCTAAATATTTTTCTCTATATTTTTGTAAGTAAAATATTTTCAATATTGCGTTTTAACTCATGTGTAGTTGGATGCTCTGTCCGTCCATCAGTAAAATGTATCTGTTCAAAAGGTGTATAGATTACGTGTGTATAAAGCATGATCGAAGTAGCTTAGAAAGGAGTGAAAAGTAGTATCACTAGCGTAAGAGTGGACGTTGTTGAACGTGACAGCCAGTAGATCATTGATGTATGAAGACAGTACGGAATAAAACCGAACTCAGGAACACACCAATGTCGATAGAATGTGAAAGAGAGTTCCATCAACACTCGTACGGACAATGTGATCCGATATAAAGCTACCCATCATAGAGATGGGCGACGGGTAGAATCAATAAGTGGCAGTTCTGATAGGAAGTGCGCATCCCAGATGCGGTCGAATGCTTTGTTGATGTCGAGGGTGTTTCCATTGCTTTCGCCAAATTTCTCTGAGATAGGATACACTGAAGGCTGACATAAGAGACTAAGTAGGTACTTTTGACTGCACAGAATACATACTCTCGGTCAATAAAGGAAGACAGATAGATAGATAGATAGATAGATAGATAGATAGATAGATAGATAGATAGATAGATAGATAGATAGAGAGAGAGAGAGAGAGAGAGAGAGGGGGGGAGAGATAGAAAGAAAGACAGACAGACAGACAGACAGACAGACAGACAGACAGACAGACAGACAGAGAACGGTTCATACTATCGAAGAATATCTACTTTTGAGATGTTGGCCGTGATTGCAATTGGGCGACTTTTAACAAAGTCTGACGGATTGACTTTCTTTTGAATGGGATGCACTGAATTATATTTGCGAACGTAAGCATATAATCAAGGCAATTTCCATACTTTATACAAAAATGAGCTAAGAGATACAAATCAGGGTGGCTAGCGGCATATATATGAGCTTTCTTTCTCTCTCTCTCTTCTCTCTCCTTTCTCTCTCTCTCTCTCTCTCATGCACATGTATACATTCATACATATATAGAGACAGATAGATACGTATATACTTAATAATCATCCATTCGTTCATTACCACTACCCCTCCGTCTGTACTCCTTTAAGCGAATTGTCCGTCTGTTTTTCACTCTTTTGCCTGTCTGTGTGTCGTTTCATCTTATTTCTGCCTCTTTTTTCGCCACAATTCTCTTTCTTTCCTTCACGCACACACACACACACACACACACACACACACACACACACACACACACACACACACA
>NC_068983.1:161025676-161027494 GCF_001194135.2 Octopus bimaculoides
ATCGACTTAATCTGTTTGTCTGTCCTTGTTTGTCCCCTCTGTGTGTAGCCCCTCTTGTGGGCAGTAAAGAAATAGGTATTTCGTCTGCCGCTACGTTCTGAGTTCAAATTCCGCCGAGGTCGACTTTGCCTTTCATCCTTTCGGGGTCGATTAAATAAGTACCAGGTACGCACTGGGGTTGATATAATCGACTTAATCTGTTTGTCTGTCCTTGTTTGTCCCCTCTGTGTGTAGCCCCTTGTGGGTAGTAAAGAAATAACACATCTGGGTTTTTTTTCTCTCGAATTTCTCTGTAGCATATATCTTTATAGAGAAAAGTATCACAATGTTTATGGATAATTGAAAGGACATTGTCAAGACCGGTAGCCTAATTGGTTTGATGTGACTGAAGGTACTTCCGAATAGAAAGTAGTGAAACTGGATCTGACCAAGAGACTTAATTCTCGCCGGTTTACTTCACCTAAATCCAAAGAGAAACCGCCTAAAAGTACAGCTAATCGCTGTAAGAAGCACATATACGAAACAATTTAATACTTTTTTAATTAGGGGCCACTTTGTCATAATTATACACTGTGATTATGAGAGTGAATAATCCATTAGCTTCCATTGCTAAGTTGAAAGCAACTCAGGGTCAAATGAAAGTAACAGGAAGCTGTTTCAAAACTCATCCTCAGATCACAGTCCATACAGTTTCTTTTAGTAACGACTAGGCAAGCTTTTGAAACACCAACTTTTTCTTTTCTACATATAAAGATGGCATTTAGTTGTTCTAATATTTGTCAGATATTTTCGTGATTTGCTTAGTTTGCAGCAAGCTTGACAATAACCTTCTTCCTTACATGAATCCTTATCGAGATTATCTCTCATAGGGGCTTATCGCATAATTATTATATAGCTTCATCATCTAAATAAAGAGCCTCTCCTTGGTGTCTGAAAGAATTTCTAGATATTGTTTTTGTTGCATATTCTTCTTTGTCTTACATCAAATATGTTTTGGTACAACGAAAGCTTGATAAGCGAAGTAAAGACAGTTTAGTGAAACCTCTCCTTTTTTCTGTTTGTTTTTTTTTTTTTTGAAATACTAATACCTTTTACTATCTTTGTTTTTAATATCAACCTACCTCATCTCCCTTACACTCCTCTCTCTCTCTCTCTCTCTCTCTCTCTCTCCCCTACTTTAGAGTTTGGCATAAATACACTGATGTTACTGATTTTCTGTGGATGCCACCACTTTCGATAAATATGATGCTGCTCATCCTTCATATACCTATGTATGTGCATGGGCATTTATGATGTATATGTATGCATATATATCATTATCATCATCATCATTATTTAACATCCATGTTCTGTGCTGGCATGGATTGGACGTCTTGACAGGATGCGATGAGTCCAAGGACAGAATCGTGATCCAATGTCTGCTTTACCGAAGGAATGATGAGAGAATCATAAAGAAGTAAAATCTGAAAATTTCATCGATCTCTTTTTCTCTATTAGCTCTACTTCTCTTCATTTCTGGGGTCTTTTTAAATGGATTGTTACTTAAGTCTAGCCAGTCATTTTAGTCTTCATTCTAAATACGGTGGCGACTAATTTTGTTAATGCCCACCTTGCAGCACACTCACATAGTCTGATGGAATGAGACCATATACCTATAAAGAAATGTGTAGTAATACCAAAACAACATTTTTACGACAATTGATCGCATTCAAACAAAAGTAAGATAATTTACAATAAAAAAAATATATATAAGAAAATGTTAAACAAACACTTCTAAAAATGTTGCAGTGCATTCATATTCCTATCGTTTAAATATAT
>NC_068983.1:161027514-161032401 GCF_001194135.2 Octopus bimaculoides
TATATATATATATATATATATATATTATGAAGTTCTTCACGACAAGGAGTGAATATCAAAGGATAATGTAAGGAATGATTTGCTAAATGATGTGCGCCAAAAATTTTCAAAATGCCATTTAACCGAAATTTCTTTTTTGGGGAAAGAAACTAAGAAAGTTTGCGTACTTGCCTATTGTCGTTGTCACTCAGCTCCTAAACAGTTCCATTTGAGTAAACCTGTGATTAAATATATTCAATCTATGACCGTATCGATATTTTCTCAAATGTAGTGTAACTTGGACAATATTATTGAAATTCTTCTGCTTGTAAGACAATAAGGCATAATTCGAGGAAGATTTAACATATATTTCTAGCAGGTTGAACAAGCACATAAAAGAGAGGTGGGGAACTTTTACAGTATCAAGGGGCGAGTAGCGAAAGTAGAAGTACCCGTGGGAGTACATATCTGCAACGATATGTAACTTAGATTAAATTACTGTTTTGGTCTTAATGCTTAAACCGTTTTTTGCAAATGGATTTTTAGAAACTTTGTCAGCGGGCGGTTTCGAATTTGATGCAGGCGAAATTTCATCCACAACCGAGGGGTTCCAGACACTTACATACAGGATCCCTCGTTAGTTGCATTGTGTTACGTAACATCAGACAAGCAAGTAGATGTAATTCTTTCTGTTCGCTTAGATCAGCGGTTCTCAAACTATGGGTCGCGACCCACATTAGTTTGTGGCATATTTCTGAAAGAGTCGTGAAAACAAAAACAAAAACTTTTACTTATAAAATATTTTGTTAAATATATAATTTTCGTGGATTTGTTATTCAATAAACTGAAGGGTTTTTAATAATATATATTTTTTTAATGCAGACATAAGAATACAACATAAAATCTACAAGACATTACAAAATGTAAGAATCGATTACAATTGTCGGTTATGATTCTACCTTTCCTGCGTATTATGATACATTTGGTCTCGAAGAGTTTCCTGGTTTATTTTGAAGCTCATCCAATACTTCAGCTAATATGATCTTCAACTAATTCTTTCAAGCGATTTTTAAGAAAACCGAAACCTAGCCTTTTCATACACATAGCCTCAAATATAGAATCTGTTTACTATTTATATACAGTTAAAAACACTTTAGGACTAAACCATAAGTATGCTTTTTATATGAATATAGATATATAAAAGGATTAATGGTCGCAAAGATATTTTTCTGAGCCGTAAAGACAGGAACTCGATATATAATACACAGATAGTATAATGTTTTCTACTCTAGGCACAAGGACTGAAATTTTGGGGGAGGGAGCCAGTCGATTAGGTCGACCCCAGTACGAAACTGGTGCTTAATTTATCGACCTCGAAAGAATGAAAGGCAAAGTCTACAGACGAAATACCGTTAAGCATCTCGCCCGGCGTGACATATAGTATAATAAAGCAGCTTGGGGTGGTAATATCTATATTATATCGTCCAACTGATAACTCAAATCGTGACAGTAAATTAAAGAAAAACTTTAAAATGATAAAAGAAGTATTAACGAAAGTGAATGAATACATTAATGCATTTCTGTTGGGCGACTTCTTCAACTTTCCCAACATCAGATGGCCTGAAGACAACATACTTCCAAGAAAGTCTCTCAAAGAACAGAATCAAACAGAATCTTTAATTGATATCGCTAAAGTGTTGTTTATGGAATAAATAATACTGTTCCCGATCAGAAGCAATGACATCTTAGGTCTCTGCTTTATCAATAACGTCGAACTTATCCACATTGTGAAGGTTGGGGTTGTCTCGTTTACAACTCCTTTGAGCATAGATCCTCTCGGACAGAGTTAACCTGGGGCTAAGTAAAATCTTTTTTAAAAAAATAGCAAAATAGCTTATGCCGAGCGGATGTATTACACATCTAATATCGAAGTGGTTAAAAATAAACTTTATCTATTTAACTGGCTAACTCATACGTGTGTGAAAGAATATCTACAGATTTGCAACAGTGACACCAAGATATTAACCATTGTTCATGTAAACGGTACATTACTCTCATATTTCTTATGCTTATGTTTATTCCTCTTTATTTTCTCTGCTGCAAAGGAAATGCTCTTTGGCTCATATTTCACTTAAAGATCGCTGCGAAACTTAAACCGATCATTTGGCAACGAAAATAATAACAACAACAACAACAATAATAATAATAATAATAATAATAATAATAATAATAATAATAATAATAATAATAATAATAATAATAATAATAATAATAATGACAACAACAACAATAATAATAGGAGAAAATAAAATAAATATAATAAAATAAACATAATTAAGCTAAAGAAATTATGAAACTTAATAGAACTGAAAAAATACATAGGCAAAATATAAATAAAATGTAGAAAAATAAACTAAAGAAATACATTTATTTAATAGACTAAATTTTTGCTCGGATATTTAGTGTTAATGTTGTTTTAATCTTCCACTGTTATAGGTTGACAACCCGTCCGAAGCATTGGATTTCAATAGCGTCAGAATGTCGGTAAATGGTGAATGAAAGAATTTAAAGCAAAACAATATTTCGTCTTAATATACGTGGGAAAGTCGGAAAGATAAAACAATATTAAAAAACATTATATACATTATTTTTATCTTTTATTTTCTTTCTTTATTATTTCTTTCTTTGTTTATTGTTTATTTATTTATTCATTTTTTGAGAAAGAAGATACAGCAGCCGTAAGAACACTCAGTTGAAGAACTAATATCGTTTTATTATCTTTTCCAATTCTCACATATTGATTGCTAAATTAATTGAATAAAAACTTTTTTATATCATTTTGCAGTGTTTGTTTTTAGTCATTCAACAGTGGTCACACTATAACTAAGTCTGTAAGTATTTTACACAATCAGAGTAGGAATTTCAGCTTGGTACACATATTATCAATCTTCATTTATAGGAAGTCGAAGTGTCTATTTAGGACCAAAATTCAACACTCCGATTTGCAATGTTAAGCATAAACACACGTATATGCAGGCGCACATACTTGCCTATATACGAATAAATTTATGTACACAAAACATATACATACATACAGACACACACATCCATATACACACTCACTCATATGTATGTACGTACGGAGGTATGTATGTATGTATGTATGTATGTATGTATTTATGTATGTATATTGTGCATTGTTTGCTTGTTTATATGAAACGTATTCAGTTCAGCGAGAGATAAATATCATTTAATGAATACAAGAGTTATTCGTGAGCTACTTCAAGTTTCGTGTTGCAATAATACAATAACTGAACAGGCTTGTATGGCGTACTGTGATCGATTTGGCAATCTTTTATACTCAGATGGCATGGTTAGACCATAAGAAAAAACGAGAAAAATTACGAGTAAAAAGTGAAAACGCTGAGAAACTTTTTAAGGGAGAGGGAAATAATTCCTTTCATTAAATCTAGGTTGTATCCCTTTAACCTGTTGAATGAAAAATATTGTTCATGTTGAGTGTTTACATCTTTAAAAAAGTTCGGTTTATGAAACTCACATATATACATTAAGAGACTTGTCACCCCTCTCCTACATTATTTAAAAGCGTGACAGCAAACATCAGTTATATCTAAATCTCTTCTCTTCAAAGGAAATATCTGATAAAAGTGTCTATTTTTATAACAATACTAACAGCAGCTTCAAAGATATCTTACAACCAATCCTTCAATTGAGTATAAGAAACCTAAAAACAGACCTAGGAAAATGATGTGGTTTGTCCTGCTCTTTCTCTTTAAATGTTAAAACTAACATAAGCAAGAAATTCCCGGCGTTATTAGAGAAACATTTAAAGCGGTGAATTGGTAGATTCATTACCGGCATTTCGCCCGTCACTACGTTCTGAGTTCAAATGCCACCGGAGTCGACTTTGCTTTCATATTTCCGGAGTCGATAAAATAAGTACCAGTTGAACACTGACGTCGATGTAAACGACTTACCCGCTTCCCTGAAATTTCTGACCTTGTGCCAAAATATGAAGCCATTATTAGAGAAGCATTTCCTAGTAAACCATAAATAGAAATTTTTTAATAAATGATCGATAAGAATTTTATACAACTGCTGCCTCAACATGAAGGACATTATCATTCCCAAGCCTCATCAGAAACCGACTCTTAATTGTAACTAAAGCTGTCCCACTCTATCAGACGTGCTTGATAAACTCGATCAGGTGTGCTTGATAGACTCAGTCGTTATTGCTACTGTACTCCAAGATAACGTAAGCGAAAAGAAAAATGACGTCGGTTTATGTGAAGACAAATTTAAAAGACGATGTGCAAACCACCAAGCTTTGCGTAGCAGAAAGAATGAACATTTATTTTAGATCCAAGAGTTTCAACTGTCTACTTAATTCTAGATCCAAAAGTTTTAGCAAATGCAAACAGATGGACCAATTTGTTTTGTCGAACTGGTGGATATCGCCCTCACCGAATGAAGTAATTGTCTCACAAACTTTGCCCTCCCACCGTTGAATTATATAACTTTTGGTTTTATTTCTCGTTTTCTGTTTTTATTCAGCTTTTGTTTTCTTGTTAAACTTCTGGCATCAACCTTCTCGTTTTTTCTCGTATTTTATCATAGACTAGCGCTCTGGTTTTCAAAGAGGACTAACCATGTGTATTGAGCCGGAATGCTTGCTTGGAGTGACAAGACACTATATAAATAAGCTGAAGTATTGAGTTTTCATGGCATGAAACTATTAGTAGTTCATATTTAAATATTGTTTGTGTGTGCATGCGCGCGTGTGTATAAATATATATACACACACACACACACATATATATATATATATGTGTGTGTGTGTGTGTGTGTGTGTGTGTGTGTGTGTGTGTGTATTTATTTATATATATA
>NC_068983.1:161033718-161040063 GCF_001194135.2 Octopus bimaculoides
AGCTTTTGTTTTCTTGTTAAACTTCTGGCATCAACCTTCTCGTTTTTTCTCGTATTTTATCATAGACTAGCGCTCTGGTTTTCAAAGAGGACTAACCATGTGTATTGAGCCGGAATGCTTGCTTGGAGTGACAAGACACTATATAAATAAGCTGAAGTATTGAGTTTTCATGGCATGAAACTATTAGTAGTTCATATTTAAATATTGTTTGTGTGTGCATGCGCGCGTGTGTATAAATATATATACACACACACACACACATATATATATATATATATGTTATTTTAAATCGGCAGAATGTTACAAAAGTGACTTGAGCTTCAAGAGTTTCGTGCATGGCATATATTATGTAAGTATGTATTGAATACATATTTATTACGATTAAGTTTAATGGAGAAAAGAAATTTTAATGGAAAAAAAAATACTTGATTCGAAATACTACAGTAAAGCAATGCAAAGAAAAAAAGGAAGAGATTAGTTTATAGCAAAGTATGCTTGTAAGAATACTAATTTATTTAGTGATATTAAATATGTTTTAAATACAGCATTAAGTACTGTGAAAATGTTTAGGTACATTGTATTGAACTACAAGTCACCTCAGTATTTAATGAAATGGCTGGGACACTTAAGTTTCTGGATAAACTGATACATTATAAATCAGATAAGCTTGAGTAACGGCAATGAATTATTAACTTTAGTACATAGCTTATACGTTGCAATTGTGTGTGTGTGTGTGTGTGTGTGTGTGTGTGTGTGTGTGTGTGTGTGTGTGTGTGTGTGTGTGTGTGTGTGCGGGCAGAGCTATGGCCGAGCGGTTAAGTACTTCGCTTCACTATCCCAGTGTCTCACATTCGAGTTCAATCTCACTATGCGGTTTCTTGATCAAGTGTCTTTTAATATAGCTCTAATTCGACTTGATCCCAGTAAGTGAAACTGGCGAGGCAGAAACGGAGTGTAAGCCTGTCGTGTTCAAGGTACATATACTTGAAAGTGTCGCTTTGTCACGCACTATGTAATGATGATTTCACTTGGGAATTACATTTAGGTTGCCTGTATCTGTAGAATGCTAAGCTACTTTAATGTGAATTTAACAAGTAGGTAGTTCAGCTGACCAAACGCCTTAGTTCTCATAGATTTTGATAATGTGCACTCAGCAGTCGGCAGCTGTCATGTGTTTATATGCGTATATATGATTGAGTGTTTTTGTGTTTTCTTATGTATATGAATTCGTTTATCCGTGATATTTCACCCCCAAAAATTGAGCACTCAGACACACATTCAGTATTTTCTTCTTTAATTATTTTACCTGGTCTGTGGTTTGCTCAGCTCCCGTCTCCTAACGTATATTCAACATCATCTTCTAGTCATTATTTTATCGACCGGAAAGCCAAAATATATCAGGGCGAAATTTGAAACCAAAAGGTAAATAAATAGACTTGACCAACTAAGACAGGCTGTTTCATAAGAATAAAAGCAACTAATGTTTAACTCTTTGACTGTTCTTTGCACTATATGTAATGCAACGAACATCACCTTCAAAAATTTGTGCTTATGTATGTGGTGGAAAGTAACAAATTTTCCTTTTAGCATGTATTAATTTATGTTATTACCTTAATTATTTGTGCAATCTTACCTGCGCACAAAATATATGGTGGAAATTTTGATGGAAGTTGTATTGTTAGTATTTTCACTCACCAAATAAATCTTGTTTTTCATAATGTAGACTAGATACAAGTATTTTAATTGTAATATTTCTTAAAAAATCTTATATGAATCCAAAAGCAAAAATGAAACCATTTAGGAAATCTTTTCTTCTTTTTCAAAATACAGATCAAATTTTTGTTATAGAATATATATCTACATAATTAAATATTTCTTGAAATAAGAACCTTATCGGTAATGCCAGAACAAGGTACTGAAAACGATCCCTAAATTCCCTGAGGTCGGCTTGCCTTTTATTCTTTCGGGTTCGATAAAATAAGTACCAGTCGAGCACTGGGGCCAGTAATCGACATCAATACCTTTCAAAAGTGCTGGCCTTGCGCCAAAATAAGAGAAGATTATTAACACATCATGTTTTATAACCCACATTTCTTTTATTAAACCGCTACACTTTTTGTGAACTGGTAAACAAAGCAGCTGTTTGATTGTTTAGACAAAATGTGGTTGCGTATTTTTGATATATTCGCTCTGGCTATTCTATGATAATATAGATATATATTAGAAGACATCTAGTCTAAAAACACTAAAATACAACACCCGACGTTTTTTTCTATTCTTAGCGCAAAATAGAGCTACGATAAGATAAGAAAGTCTTCCGTCATTGTTTTACCATAGGATATACATTGTTTTACCAAAGGATATACAAACAGGTTGGACTAATACTTTCTAAGTAATGCTGATATCGGCCTTAGTTATAAAATATAAATTTATATCATTATAAAATTTAAAGAAACTATTGCATTACTATATTTGGATAAGTCAGTTGGCAAAAATGTCATGACGTCACTACTATGAAGGGTTAACTTGCATTAATAAGTAAATTTTTTGTAAATACTTTAGTCGTGTTAAAATATCTCATCATGAAAGCAATGTATAAACTTTGAAAGTTACAGGAGGAGAATTATTCATAGAACTTAATTTTGTTCACCGTACATGCTTTAATTATTGATTCCTTTCCACCAACGCGAGGACAAACTTCGCATGAATGAGGAACGAACTACTCAGATCTGAAGAGGGTAGAACATGAAAGACTGAAATATGAAACTAAGGCAGATGATCACAATATAGTTTCAATCAAAGTCAACAATAGATATGTTTAAAACTCGGCGTTAAATACTGTATGTAATGCATTGAGACTACAGCCGAATTAAATGAATATTAACGAGAAAACCTATTCTGTGTAATAAGCATTTATTGCTTAATGTATGAACGGAAACATCTTGTGGGTTGAAGATAGACGAAATAGCAAAAACAATATGGAAAGAAAGAAACATGAGTGGATGAAAATAAGAAGGAAAGCGAGGAGGTAGGAAGAAGTGTAGAAAATAGCTAGGAAGAAGAAAGGAACAGAAGTAGACAGAAAAGATATGCCAGAAAGTATGTGCGAGTGATAAAGGAAGAGAGATGGAAAAAGTAATACGAGATATGAGGAATAGAGAAACGAAAAAATAGAGAAACGAAAGAAGGGGGAGAGAGGGAGGGGGAGAGAGAGAGAGAGAGAGAGAGATGTAGACCAGTAAATGTCGCCAAAGCTGGTAATCTTTCGCTTCCTATTTTGATCCACAACTGACAATTTAAATCAGAACTTCTTTGAACGCAGGAAAACCAGTTTCGGCATTCTTTGCTCTACTCTAATCCATTAATGGCTCACTGGCGCCGTCCAGTGAAAGCTGGCGTCACAAGAACTACCAAGTGCGACAACGCATTGGCCAACAGGGAGTAGAAATGTCTCGTTCTAGCGAAAAGATGCTGCATAAGTGGCCGAAATCTGATTCCCCCACCCCTTACATTACTTTCCGTGCTATCACATCTGCAGACACCTTGACTAACTAGCATAATTATACATTTCTCATTTCCCTCATCACCTGTATCAAAGATTGAAATCCTTTCCTAGATTGTTCGCCTCCCAAACTTCAAAATTCATCTAAATTCGCACTGAATGATCTCCCAAGAGTTATTTGCAAATGATTTTTAAATTGGGCGTCATCCTGTTGTTAAAGCTTAATTAGGAATGTTCACCTGCAAATAAAACCTTATGGAAAAGACGAGACTGTTTCTCGAATCCCCTCTGCAGTTTTTCCTTTTCTCTTCCTTTCTCTTTCCATCTCCCTCGTCTCCCTCTCATCTTCTTTGTTGTCAAGATTTTTGGCTCCCACTAATATCAATAACACGTTCCTATCCTTAGGTGGATGTATGGCTGAGAGGCGTATTGCCAGATATTTTATATAGGAGCTGATATCGAATGCACTGACTATCCACGATATATAACATCCATTTTAGGCACGATGTAAATTTCTTTCTTGTCGCCATAAACAACATAAACATTATTGTATTGTCTAGTAAACCAAGACAATAAATTCAGCCATGAAATTCTTCTTAGATCCCAATTTAATTAACCTACACAAACATTTATCATTGTCAGACGTAATAACCAAGCAAATTAGGTGCCAGCTCATATGTTTGTATAAAAAGACCGGTTAACTTTATGGATTACGTGTCATGGGTTCGAATTTTGGTGCTTGGTATAGCATTTAAATTCATTTGACTGCGCTTAATTAGCAGAAAGTCGAAAGCAGTCACTTTGGTAAAGTGATCTGCAAAAGGTTAGCACTCCTACCATATGAATGTTTCGTTCATAATAATTGTTGCTAAAAATAACTTCTTTCGTGAAGCATTTTATTGTTGCTGTTGGTGTTGCTTATCTTTGGGATAGCCCTGGTATAGCAGATCTCTGATCAAAGGTACACACTCTTGACCAATCTGAAACGTCCTGTTTTTAAGACTAAGTTCGGAAGAAAATTTGGTTGTAATTTTCAGCAGGTCAGCATAGAAGCCATGTTCAAAGATAATGTAATATTTCCCGTGCAATTAGTTCCTGCTTAGTTCCTCTTGGCTCTTAAATGTTAGGCTAGTGGAAGATGGCAATCTTTGTGTGGTTTTACTGGTTTCAGTCACTACAACGTTTTCCTTTATAATTTTAGTGGCCTGATACATGGTGCGTTCACCATTGTTTTCCAAGAGACACGATTCAGTGGTTCGGTTCATGCTGTTACTTCTTTGTTTTCTTCTGTTTTTTTTTTTTTTTTTTTTTTTTTTTTTTTTTTTTTTTTTGATGTGTTGTTATTCAACAAAATTATTTTCGGATCTTTTCCTTTTGGCCGGCACATACAAAAAATATTTTTTTGTAACTAAACACTTCTAAATTTCGTATACTGGTAGAATGTGTCATTTAAAACATCATTTACTCTTGGTGTTTTTAAGAGAATTCTCTATTTTCGAAGTTATTTCGTGTTAAAGTTGTCGTATTTTGGTAATTTCAACCAATCAATGAAGTCTATTGAGGTGAAAACAATTACTGCTGTTGTTTTTCAACAAGACTTTCCGGCGGTGTATATTTAGTTTGTCATTTTTATTTCAGATATATTTACATTTGAGATACTCGTGTATATAGTTTAATCAATTCAGTTATTAGTTATTTAAAAAGTTTTTTTCAGTTTATTTTGTTTGTGAAAATATTTTCGTTTTGTTTTAGCGTTTTCGAAATTATTTATTTTGGGATCTTTTCCTTTGAATAAAATTACTGCCGTTGTTTGTCAACAACAACAATCGGCGGTGTATATTTCGTTTGTCACTGTTATTTATGACATCGTTCGTGCGTTTGTACTGGTTTTAGCTTTAGGGTTTTAGGGTTAGGTTTCGGGTTTTAGAGTTAGAGTTAGGGTTAGGGTTGTAGGGTCAGGGTTAGGGTTTTAGGGTTAGGGTTCAAGGGTTAGGTTAGGGTTAGGGTTTTAGGGTTATGGTCTTAATGTTAGGGTTAGGGTTAAGGTTTTAGGATTAGGGTTAGGGTTAGAGGTTTAGGGTTAGGGTTGGCGTTTTAAGGTTAGAGTTAGGGTTGGGATTTTAGGGTTAGAGTTACGGATAAAAATGTGAAAAATGAAGAAATTATAGGGGGAGGGGGAAAAATATTTTTTCCGAAAATAGTAGTTGAAAAAAACCCTAACCTAACCCTAAAACCCTAACCCTAACTCTAAAACACTATCCCTAACCCTAAAACCCTAACCCTGACCCTAAAACCCTAACCCTAACTCTAAAACCCGAACCCTAACCCTAACCCTAACCCTAAGACCCCAAAGCTAAAACCAGTACAAACACACGAACAATGTCATAAATAACAGTGACAAACGAAATATACACCGCCGGAAGTTGTTGTTGACAAACAACAGCAGTAATTGTTTTCACCTCAAACACGAAATAACTTCGAAAATACACAATTTTCTCAAAAACGCCAAGAATAAATAACGTTTTATGTGACACATTCTACCAGTATACGAATTTTGAAAGTGTTTAGTTAAAAAAAATATTTTTTAAATGTGCCGGCCAAAGGGAAAAGATCCATTTGCCCTCATCCTGCTTGTTGTTAACACAACGTTTCGGCTGATATACCCTCCAGCCTTCATCAGGTGTCTTGGGGAAATTTCGAACCCGGGTTCAGATTCCTTAGGTATTTTTCAATGTTTGGCACCTCGAGTGCCGCCAAGCTCTCACCGCCCTCAGTCAGGCGGGCAGTGCGATCGGTAGTAGATCCACTCTAGCTTTCTATAGAGGGTTAGTGGGAGAAAAGTG
>NC_068983.1:161040580-161045644 GCF_001194135.2 Octopus bimaculoides
GCTCCCGTGGTTTTATGGGTTTTTCCACGTGTAACCTTTCCTTTTTCGAAGCGCCTCCCCCTTTGGGAGTTCTACTTATTTATTTATCTATTTATTTATCTATTTATTTATTATATCCTTCTCCGTTTTCTTCCTCTGTTTAGACGAACTTTCCTACCTTTTCGGACAAAACCTTTTGTAACCTTCGTCCTGTCTTTGTCCTTATATGTCTTTAATTGATATTAGCCCTTGTGGCCAATAAAACGAATTAATTATTATTACTATTATTATTATTCAGGTCACTGCCTGAAATCGTTCTCGCAATCTTGGGGTTAGAAGCCCTCACTCTTAACTACTACGCCATATGCCCACGGGCATATAGTGTAGTGGTAAAGAGTGGTTATTTCACGCAGAATTTACACAAGCTGCTTGAAAACGCACCGCCTATGTAGTAAATGGGGGAAGCATAATATGCCAAACATGCAGACGTGTATGTTTATCGAGAGCCGGGTTCATTAGTCACCAGTGGAATCACAAATGTAAAGTATAATTTTTTATGAGTGCACAATGACATAATTCGTGACACTTCCATATATATACACTTTTGAAAATCTAATGCCAAACCAGTCAAGTGTACTTTATTTCAAAATATAATTAAATGCTAATTAATACTGATATATTCTCTGTGCATTTTCAAGGGACAATGAGATAACAGCGCGGATAACAATGTGCTCTTCAGAGATGGCAGATAAGGAAAAATATGCTGACTGCTCTGTTACTGGAAGAGGAAAATTCACATGCATTTAGTGGGTGCTATGAAAAGAGGAAAAGAATCCGGGGGGGGGAGAGGTTTATCAAGTGTTATATCCCCTGATTCCATAGTATTTCAGATGGCTGTAAGGTCGCAAGAGTCTGGTAGTTGAACATATATGTAAGGTATTAAGGGAGTTTTATATTTGGAGAGTTAGCATATGTGCAGGAGCCTTTTTTTTTTTGCGAAAAGGGGGCTTGGATTATTTCCTAAATATTTAAGCCCAAGTCTGGGTGCAAATGCACATGTTTGTTCATTTGCGTATGGTTTGGTTAACTTAGCTGCGTTCTCAGAATGTGAGGGTAGAAGGGTCGAAAGTGGAGAACCTAGTAAATATAGTCATGGTAGATAGAGTTCATAGGTAACTTAATATATATACCTTCTCTCATGTAGGCAAGGGTTGAAAAATCTCGGATACTGCGAATTTTATAATGATTCTTTCTCGGCTACACATAATCTGGAATTTCTAATGCTCTTAAAATTAAACCTTGGACTTCTCTAAGATTTTTCCACTGGTTTTCTGCATTGCTTTCTTTTAACCCCCAGACATGCCTAATCAGAGTTGTAACATCGCGTCTTAGGCATGTTTGGGACCCTGTGACGTTATCTCAATTGTTTTAGTGTTATAGTGACAGTGAAGAGGATATTTGCTGGTATCTCTACATGAGTATCCTAGTTCGATCTTAGGTGTACTCCCAATTAGGTCTTAGATGTACCCCCATAAAGACAATATTACGAGTGTAACTAACCGCCAAGAAACAGAGCAATGGCAACCATGAAACTTAAATCAAAGCTGTGGCGTGCTCAGTTGTCTTCCCTATATCTACAGAGTGAAAGTGAAAGACTGGTAAGACCGCAATGTGAACACAACATTCGTGGTTTCTTCCCACATATAGACATAATTATGTATGAATATATTATATATAAATAAATAAATGTGTATACATATATACATACAAAAATATATACATATATGTTTGTGTATATGTATGTATGCGTATGTGTGTATCTATATATGTAAACACACATATGCAGTTACACACACATCTTATATATATATATATATATATGTGTGTGTGTTTCCCAAAGATTGAAAAACACCTTCATGAGTTTTGTACAAAATCTAATGTCATACGAGAAAGGTCTGTATCTCGACTTTGGCTCCAACAAGGCGACCTTTTTTATAGCATGATTGTTTTGTTAATAATTATCACAGATGATACAATTCTAACTAAATGCAATAGCTTGTCATTTGTGGAGTCATAAAATGAAAGCAATATAATTAAATATTCTGGTGGCGGAACTAGACAGCTTAACGTTTTTTTAGTATATTATTATATATTATACAATTCCGTCGACGCCGTCTTTGACTTTCATTCTTCCGTGGCGGATAAAATAAAGTACCAACCAAGTACCGAGTTGATTTTATCGAGAGTTCTCTCCTCCAAAATGTGTGCCATTATACCTTTGTTCGATATCGTGTGTGTGTTTGTGTGTGTGTGTGTGTGTGTGTGTGTGTGTGTGTGTGTGTGTGTGTGTGTGTGTGTGTGTATGTGTGTGTGTGAAAGCCTATGCATTCATGTATATATGTGTTTATACATATAGGGATACATGCTATATGTCATTTCATAATTATATTTATCCTTGGCTTCAACGGGATTAATGATTGTCTAATGACTTATGCATGCTTTTGATTAAAAAAGAATGGTAGAAGAAAAATATAAGTAGGAATTCGAAAACCCTCCTTAGAAGGGTCAATAGAATTTTTTTTTTTTTTTGTCACTCATTGAATATTTGATATAAACGCCCTTTATTATCAATGGTTAGCCAAGTTCTCTTCGTTATGTTCTGGTCATTGGCAAGTGCTGTGGGCTGTACAGCTCATACCGGCAGCACTTTATAACTGCAAATTAAAAATTTCGTTAGTTTTTCATTGCAGTCCACACACTCCTTGTGAGTTACTTGAAAATTGATAGACACAAGATCACGACAAGAAGTGAACTTTCCAAGTACTATCCTCATGTCCTACTAAGTAGTGGAGTAACACAGTAACTCACATATATTTTATTTGATACATTAATCGTTGCACTTGAAGAACTATTGAAGAACTATTGGTCTCTGACGAGACCAATACAGCCCGAGGGCACCAACTGCAAGAGAAATTCTATTCGAGTTTTCTTCTGCTGTATCACGACTGTCTCCTTCATTTATCCTCAAGGCCAGTTCGCGAAAAGACTATGCTGACGAATAGTGTGTCGTATAGAGTCTGAGAAATGACACGTTAATAAAAGCATCCAATCGAATATTTTATTTTATTAGCTTCAATTATTGCCGGTATTCCCTTATTAATGTCTGAATATTCTTCTACAGATTTCTGCACCCCCACCAGAATTTGGATGATCAAAACTTTCAGGAAAATGGATATTTTTTAATGAAATTTTCTACGATTATGTGTTATATCATTTAAATTCCGAATATATAAGATTTTTAGGGAAAAGTGTTTTAGGAGGGGGTGAGGTGGGGGATTTCGGAAAATTCACTGGAGTCTACTTCAATTCGTCTTAACTTTCAAGAAAATGGATATTTTTTTGTGAAATTCTCTACAAATATACCTCGGACTATGTAGATTCTTAGAACATAGGAATTTTGGAGGAAAACTGTTGGGGGTTATTTTTTGAGAACTGTTCCCCACTTGGGGGTGTTTCGGGACAAGTCGTCCATATTTATTTCATTTTCTCCGTTTCGTGTGTTTGTGCATCCGTAGATTTCTACTGAAGCATCAAACAGGCAATAAAGTCAAATGAAGCCCTCACCAGAACTCTCGTAATGCTAAAAATAACAGCTAAAGGCCTGGCACACAGAAATATGCTATTAAGACGACTTATCTGTTGTATACGATTTTTTTTTTCATTTAAAGTAAATTCCTAGGCAACGTTTCTAACAGAAAGGCAGAAGACACAAGAAGCAAAAATAAGGAATATATACGCACAGTTAAATATAGAAGTGTAAAGTATAATTTGTTACATAATCTCTATAATAAACATGATATTGAATGAATGGTTCCCCATTTGGACTTTTTTAATTACATGTGTATGCGTGTGTGTGTGTGTGTGTGTGTGTGTGTGTGTGTGTGTAGAAATCTACGGATGCACAAACGCACAAAACGGAGAAAATGAAACAAATATGGACTTGTCTCGAAACACTCCCGTGTCGTGAACAGTTCTCAAAATTAATCCCCTATTGTTTTCCCCCAAAATTTTCTATGTTCTTAGAATCTACATAGTCCGAGGTATATTTGCAGAGAATTTCATTAAAAATATCTATTTTCTTGAAAGTTAAGATGAATTGAAGTGCACTCCGGTGAATTTTCCGAAATTTCCTACCCCCACCTCCTAAAACACTTTTCCCATAAAATTTTGTACATTCGGAATTTACATGATATAACACATATTCGTAGAAAATTTCATTAAAAAATATCCATTTTTCTGAAAGTTATGATCATCCAAAGTCAGTAGTTATGCCTATTCTTTTGCGCCATATCCTTACCATTAACACCCCAAATATTCCCTTCATTCTAATTCAAAATATTCTCCTTAATTCTGATTAAAAGTTTTGATAATGCAACAAAATCCTTTTTGGTCGAAGACGAAGAAAATGTTGATTCCTATCCCTGAATAAAGTCTCAAATACGAATGAAAGGCAAAGCAGGTTGTATATGAATTCCATTCCTTTGCTGGTACTTATTTTACATTTATTGTTCTGAATGAAAATCAAATTCGATAAAATTTGAACGCAAGATGTAAAACTATACAATAAACTTCACAGGCATTCTGTCTGTCACTGATTCTGTCAATCTATCTCGTTAATAACATCAGAATAACACTGGCGAGTGCAACTAACTGTTACTCAAAAAAGAGGAACAGCAGTTGTAAAACTTCAATCAAGTCTGTGACGTAGTCAATTGTCTTCACTAAATCTTCCTTCTTTATCCTCTTCGCAGAGTAATAGTGAAAAGATTGGTAGAACTGCCATGTGAACTTAATTTTCGTGATTCTTCACAAAGTCGATTTCAAGACTGAAAGAGAAGAAACTGACCGTAGTACTTTCTGATAATATATTTACAAACCCCGAATTGATAAAAGGCAAAGTTGTCCTCGGTGGGATTTGAACTCAGAGAGCCAGAACGAATATTGCATTTAACCGATGTCCTTAATGAATTAGCTAATTCGCTGCCTTTAAAGAGACACTACAGCTATTGTTATACTGAAGCATCA
>NC_068983.1:161045789-161048067 GCF_001194135.2 Octopus bimaculoides
CACTTAAGGCTCCACGAGGCTCCGGCAGGGCATGGTGGCGAACCCTGCTGTACTCTTTCACCACAACTTTCTCTCACTCTTTCTTCTTGTTTCTGTTGTAACTGTAATTCAAAGGGTCAGCCTTGTCACACTGTGTCACGCTGAATATACCCGAGAACTACGTTAAGGGTACACGTGTCTGTGGAGTGCTCAGCTACTTGCACGTTAATTTTACGAGCAGGCTGTGCCGTTGATCGGATCAACTGGAACCCTCGACGTCGTAAGCGACGGAGTGCCAACAACAACAACATAATCAAGATAAAACAAAATGCATTTTGAACCTTACTAATCCAGCAACTTTGGGAAGAGATAAATGCTTCAATAGGGTATTATCTGAATCAGTAATGCTTAAGGTAAAGAATGGAAGAATAATGGATCATTGACACTGATGCAACTTACAAAGGGATCAACTTAACTCACACTTACTTGACTTCTTTATTGCAAAGTGTTTGCTTTGTGTTACAAGTCTACTGTTTTGTGACACAAAAATAAGCAGATAAGTAGAAAAAGAAAAGACCTTGGACCAGCTGATACGTGTAAAACATTACGCAAAAAGCAATAATATGATAATGGTTTCAAATTTTAGCACAAGGCCAGTAATTTTGGGGGAGGTTTAAGTCTATTGCATCAACCCCAGCATTAAAGGAAATGCCGACCTCGGCAGAATTTGAACTCAGAGCATAAAGACGGACGAAATGCCGCTAAGTATTTTGCAGACGATTCTGCCAGCTTGCCGCCTTAAGCAATAATATTTTTACCTTAACTATTTTTACCTTAACTATTTTTACCTTAACTATTTTTACCTTAACTATTTTTACCTTAACTATTTTTACCTTAACTATTTTTACCTTAACTATTTTTACCTTAACTATTTTTACCTTAACTATTTTTACCTTAACTATTTTTACCTTAACTATTTTTACCTTAACTATTTTTACCTTAACTATTTTTACCTTAACTATTAGTGTAAATCCATTTCTAAAATAATTTTATGTTCCTACAGTCACTTTTTTCTTTCTGTTATTCTCAGTGTCTGCAAAATATTTCATAAATTTCGTTGTTCTTTAATATCCTGCACCGTTGATTTTACTCGAGGCTGATATCACATATGTGCTCCTCCTTTATAATATCATCGAGGGCTACAACTTATATAGAGTTGTTGTATTAAAGAAGTAATTTGGCTTACTCAGTTGGGCTAGTACTACATACTCTTTTCTCGATTTTTCCGTTTTTCACTTTTTCGCTTACTTGCTTCAGTCAATGGACTTTATATACGAGGTGCGTTCAAAAAGTATCCAATTTAATTTTTTTCCCGCCAGAACTATTGCCCAAACTCTTTGGGTAGGTGACATCACTCTTTCTGCTCATGCGTGAACATTTTCGTGCTAGTAGGCCATGTTGGTTCCCGACTGTTATGCCTAGAGTACAGACGTGTAGTGAACGCTCGCCAGATTTTCATTTTCAAGCAAGATGAGCGAACGCATCGAGCAGAAACTATAAACCCATCTCTCATCACCTACGATGATGGTCTTCACGAAGTGTGGATCGTGGTTTGCACAGTCCAGAATGTCCTGAGCGGTCTCCATGCGAAGTTGCGTATCTGCTCCGTCAGCACCTTGGGGACGAATTTCGCTGGCACTCTCCGCATGAACAAATCCTCAATTAAAATAGAATGCACTGATCCTGTACTTATTCCCATTTCGAGAGCAATTTCCTGGAGAATTCGGAGAAAAGTCTTCCATGACTATTCTCCGAACCTTCTCAGTCGGTTCCTCGCCTCAGCTGGAGGATGGCCTACTTGAGCGTGCCTGGTTCTCCACTGAGATGCTGCTATCTTTGAAGCGGTTGTACCACTGCTTGATCTGAGTTTTGCCTATGGTATTATCGTAAAATGCCTATTGAATCATCTGGATATTTGAACTTGATTATCACGAAAATTTGGAAAAAACTTGGTGAATCTCTCCTCGATGCATTCGGTTATCTTTCGTGAAAACGAAAATATGAGCTATGCGCATGTCCATATTCTAGGCAAAACAGACGGAAACTGACGCAGCCTACCGACATGAAAGTTTTCATGAGTGCACAGAAAGGGTGGTGTTGCATCTCACCCAAGCATTTGGTCCACGCGGTATTAGTTGGATACTTTTCCAGCGCACCTCGTATATATCATGTATCATATATATGTGTGTGTGCGTGTGTGTGTGTATACATATATATACCTATATATATATATATATAT
>NC_068983.1:161049648-161052441 GCF_001194135.2 Octopus bimaculoides
TATATATATATATATATATATATGCATACACATATATACATAAGGACATACATACTCTTGCATATATACAATATTTCTAATTTTGGCATTAGGCCAGCAATTGTAAAGAGAGGGTGAAGTCTATTACATCGACCGCAGTAGTCAACTGGTATTTTATCGATCCAGAAAGGATGATAGGCAAAGCCGACTTCGGTGGAATCTGAACTCAGAACGCAAAGTGCCGATAACATGTGCATACATGTGTATGTATGTTTACATACATAAATATATACATATATGTGTGTGTCTGTTTGTAAATATGCATATGTGTGCTGTTGTGTATGCGTGTGAGTATATGAACATGTGTGTGTGTATGCGTGTGTGTGTGTGTGTGTGTGTGCGTGTGTGCGCGCGCGGGCGTGTGTGGGATATACATATCTGCAAAAGTAAATATGTAAGTGTATAAAACGCATATATTGCACATGCACACACGCATACACGCACACATACACGCACACAAACACACTCTCTCTTTCTTTTTCTCTCTCCTTTTCATTCTCTCTCTTTCTCTGTCTTTCACTTACCCCCTCTCTCTTTCTCTCTCTCACTCACACACACACATACGTATACACGCACATATTTAAATTAGGGTGCATGTTATTGGAATAGTCAAATGCTCGTTTACATGCATTGACAAAGTTAGTAGAAAGAACTCATAGAAATTCGTGTGTGTGTGTGTGTGCCTGTTTCTGTTAAACTGTGTCTAACCGTCAACATATGAGCTCCTTTCCGCCGAGGTCGACTTTGCCTTTCATCCTTTCAGGATCGATAAATTAAGTACAAGTTGCGTTTGAGGGTCGATCTAATCGACTGGCCCCCTCCCCAAACATTTTTGGTTTTGTGTCTAGAGTAGAAAAGAATATATGAGCTCCTTTCAGCTCGTGTATGCAAACACTATCTACAGGTGTTGAAATCTTAAGAATGAAAAAGTAACATTTTTTCGGTCATAGCACGCATGTATGTATGTATGAATATGTGTGTATATTAGTATACATACATACACACACACACACATATGCCTGTAGAAATATGTAAATATATCTATGAGTATGTATACCTATGTATGTATAAATAATGCATACTAATATACGTGTGTATATATAAGCTCACGCATATATATATATATATATATATATACACACACATTTGTATATATCTATATGAATGTATATTTAGGTATGTATTTATGAATATGTATATGTGTGTAAACGTAAGTATGTATGCCCTCTATAAGATTCATAATGTTGAAGAAAGACACTCGTTTCATTCATATATGCGTGCGTACTCACGCAAACATATATACTTGGACGAAATCATATATTCCATGAAATACATATGCAAGAGACAGACATGCACACATACTGTTGCGCTCGTTTGTTCATACTTACCAATGAAGCAGAAGCGGCCGCAAGTTTTTCGTCCCCTCACACGAAGAGGGAGAAAGAAGCGAGAAAGAGAGCGAAAGTGTGAGAGAGAGAGAGAGATAGAGAGAGAGACAGGCAGAAAACTGAGTCTTAGAAAGTGATAGAAAACGCATGTAATTGAGAGAGAGAGAGAGAAAGCAGCTGACACGCCCGCAAATACATCTTGACAGAGCGACTTAAACCAACAGACAGGCCTCAGACGACATTACATTGGCTACAAAGAAATCCTAACAAAGGTTTCAGAGACAGAAAGACGCAAGTATGTTTACCTCAGCTTTTGTTACTCACAGACACCGACTGAATGTGAGCGTCCAGGGTTATGATCTCTAGTCAAGACGGCTGCCTCCCCCTGAGACATATGACGACGCTCTGGCTAATAACTATTGGTGTTGTTATTGTTGTCGTTGTTCACTGTTCGTCGTCATTATTGTAGTCGTTGTCGTTGTCCTTGTCTTCTTGTTATTGTCGTCGATTTCGTGTTGTCGCAGTTGTCGGTCACTAGCGATCTTCAATGTCATTATTTTGGGCTTTGCACTTGCTGTTGTGAAAGTAACAATTTCCTTTACTACTACTACCACTACTACTACTACTACTACTAGACTCTGTGTGTGTGTGTGTGTGTGTGTGTGTGTGTGTGTGTGTGTTTGTATAAAGTAGTCTGATATAGTCACCTCTACCACTACCACCGGTCGATGTGTATGAAGTATGTATTGCATGTACGCTTAGTGAATGTGGTTGTTTGTACATCACTTTAACCATGTGTTACTAATTACATACAACATTAGTCATCATGTCATTTTCTTGCAGCAAATTCCCGTGTCCTACATTAATATGTAAAAGTTTAAACATCTATTGCTCGCTTTAGTTGCAATTTAGATACGACTTTCTCTCTCGTTCTCGCTCTCTTTCTTTCTTTCTCTCACTCACTCTCTCTCTCTCTCTCTCTCTCTCTCTCTCTCTCTCTCACACACACACACACACACACACACACAAGCAAAAGTTTATAAATGCATAACTCATAAAAAAAAAACAACTTAAAGATCCTTTCATGTTCATTATTTTAAATTTTATGCTGATGAAAGCAATCATCAGACGGCTAATCAATATAATGACATATGAATGGACTGAGGATCGTATGCGACAGATATTGGTAAATGTTTATGTTTAGATTTAGCTTAGTTTATTTGCCTCGAGTTTATACAGTGCTGGCGAATCCAAATAAGAATGAAATAGAATTATATATGGCTACCAACGAATAGAAACTCAGATTTTTATTACGTGTAAAATATATATATATATATATATATATATATATATATATATATATATA
>NC_068983.1:161052832-161054621 GCF_001194135.2 Octopus bimaculoides
CACAGACACGTGTACCCTTAACGTAGTTCTCGGGAATATTCAGCGTGACACAGTGTGACAAGGCTGACCCTTTCAATTACAGGCACAACAGAAACAGGAAGTAAGAGTGAGAGAAAGTTGTGGTGGAAGAGTACAGCAGGGTTCGCCACCATCCCCTGCCGGAGCCTCGTGGAGCTTTAGGTGTTTTCGCTCAATAAACACTCACAACGCCCGGTCTGAGAATCGAAACCACGATCCTAACCACTGAGCCATTGCGCCTCCACACACACACACACACACACGCACACACACACACACATATATATATACATACAAACACATACAAACACACATACATCAATATATACGCATACATACACACATTCAAACGCACGCAAGCACCCACACACATATACATATATGAAGAAATGAATGAGAGTAAACAAGAGTTACGTAATCACTTACATTAGCAGCGCTGTTTCTGTTACCCGGAACCGATCTCCCAGAATTGAGTGCGAATGAAACGCAGCTTCTTCAGAGCTATTTCGATGAATTTCTTCTTAATGAGGTAAACATGCAAATATATATATATATACCCGCTCCCATTGATTGCACCTAGTATAGCACTAGTGTAGCAATAATTGGGTACCCTCCCAGCAGTATACTGGATAGATACTATCCCTTAGTGGGTTGAACCCCCAACCCCTAACTCTCTCACGTTATATATATATATATATATATATATATATATACGTATGTATGTATGTATATTGGCTCACATAGACACGCAAATAATGTAATAGAATTAGGTGGATATAATAAATTACTGAGATGTAAGTACAGAAGAGACACGCGCACAGAGATACACACACACACTCGGATATATATACACACATGCGCGTGGATGAGTCCTTATCTTCAATACATTTTTAGTTTCTGTTTTGACAGAAAAATTTGTAGCGTTCGCATCACTAGGCGTAGCATTCTTTCCTATTCACTACATTTCAGATTTGGACCTGATATTTAAAGTGTGTTCTACTTACGTTAACTATAACCGCTTCCGTTATTTATTCTATGCTCCATGCAAGATTAGCATTCATCTATTCGTTTTCTGCAATGTAGAGAACTGGTATAATTGTTAGCACTCCTGACAGAATGTTTAGCGGTATTTTTCTAGTTTTGCGTTCTGAGTTCGAATGCCACTGACGTCGAACTTGCCGATCTTCCTTTTGGAATCGATAAAATAAAGTACCAGTCACTAACTGTAGTCGATGTAATCGACGTATCTTCTTCCACAAAAATTTGTGCCTGCTTTTGTGCCTTCTTCCACAAAAATGATTGGCCTTGTTCCAAAATAAGAAAGAATTTACCAGTTTTCTGGGAACTGAAGTTCTAAAAGGGCCAAAATTGATCAAAAGCTTTCAATGCAGTATGGACACAATGTTTCATCACTTTGGATTGTCTAAAAGGGAAGCAATTGGTGCAAGCCCTACTTCATTTCTGAGACGAAAACATTTTATTTTCTTAGAGAATAAGAAAAATTATGCAAAGTTGAATCAATTTGTTGAAAATCAAGAAGTCTTTTGAAAATGTAGTCATTTCTTTTAAAATATTTTTCTAGCAAAAAATATTTTAAAAAGCAATTAGATTACACAAAGCTGTGGAGCGACTATGGTCAATATACTGAGAGCGACGGTTTAGCAATTTAATGGACTGTTCAAGTTCAAACCTGCTTCCATAGTGACGAGAGAGAGAGAGAGAGAGAGAGAGAGAGAGAGAGAGAGAGAGAGAGAGAGAGAGAGAGAGAGAG
>NC_068983.1:161054631-161058972 GCF_001194135.2 Octopus bimaculoides
GACAGACAAATTGACAGAGATTATGCTATGTGACGTGCGCTCAATATACACACAACGCCCGGCCTGGGAATCGAAACCGCGATCCTATGACCGCGAGTTAATTTTTGCACCAATGAAAAAGTTGATAATGTATTACGGGTATTGCTTAATATACAGATCTATACAAACATATACATTTGTAACGAACTGAAAGAATAAGTACTCAACATAAATCGGCGAATAAATTGTTGTTGTTGGCACTCCGTCACTTACGACGTCGAGGGTTCCAGTCGATCCCACCAACGGAACAGCCTGCTCGTGAAATTAACGTGCAAGTGGCTGAGCATTCCACAGACACGTGTACCCTTAACGTAGTTCTCGGGGATATTCAGCGTGACACAGTGTGACAAGGCTAACCCTTTCAATTACAGGCACAACAGAAACAGGAAGAAAGAGTGAGAGAAAGTTGTGGTGAAAGAGTACAGCAGGGTTCGCCACCATCTACTGCCGGAGCCTCTGGAGCTTTTAGGTGTTTTCGCTCAATAAACACTAACAACGCCCGGTCTGGGAATCGAAACCGCGATCCTATGAACACGAGTCCGCTGCCCAAAGCACTGGGCCATTGTGCCTCCACACAATATATGTATACAGCTCATGTTATACTTCTTTGATGCACAAGACATTCAATACCAGATAAGAGTATCATTCATATGCTTTCATGCATACAAGGGGAAATTTCTGCGTAACTCCAGTTTCTGTATATTTAAACAAATCAAATAAAATAACTGATCAAATAAAATTTTAAGTGATTTAATTTATTAAAGATAAATTTTACTCATTTGATCAGAAGCGTGTACCTGGACAGGAATAGTCAGGAGTGTTGTGATCTTTTAAGAGCGGAGTGCAACGAAACTCTAGTCTCTGGACATCCGTTATTCTGACAGATAATCAAATGAATACATAAATGCGCGTGTACGTGCATGAGTGCATGTGTGTGTATGTGTGCGTGTGTGTGTGTGTGTGAGAGAGAGAGAGTGTGTGTTTGTGTGTGAGAGAGAGAGAGAGTGTGTGTGTGAGAGAGAGAGAGTGTGTGTGTGAGAGAGAGTGTGTGTGTGAGAGAGAAAGAGTGTGTGTGAGAGAGAGAGAGAGTGTATGTGTGAGAGAGAGAGTATGTGTTTGTGTGTGTGTGTGTGTGTGTGTGTATGTAGGCATGCGTGTTTGTGCATGTATAAGCACACACACACATACGCATAGGTCAGAAGATATGAGGCGAATATATATTTAACCAAGTGACTTCCATAGGATTATGTATGTGTATACACACACACACACACACACATTTATGACTGTCTGCTTGTCTGTATATATGTGTGTGTGTATGTATGCATGCATCTATGTATCTACGTATCTCTGTATTCATGTGCACACACACATCACACGCATAAAAAGTTTTTTTAACCGAAATCCTGTTTAAATTCCATAATGGCTTGGATTCAAAAATTAATTGAATCCTACAATTTCAACATAAAAAAAACAACAAAATAAATGAATATATAAATAAAAAATTATTCCTAAAAACAAAAAGTCATGCAAAAGATTGATAATGAAGTAACGTTAATACAGAGAGGTTTAATTGAAGTTGTATAATAATGCGAGGGAGTTAAATAATCTTTTGAGTTCTCTTTTCCGAAATTCTGTTAAAACATTCACATCGAAAAGATAAGGTTTTCAAATGTGAAAATAGCATTAATTCTCAACACTGACATATCGGAGACTCCCATTCAAAAAATACTAAAATCATCGAAATCTCCTGAGGAGACAAGATGTCTAAGAATCAGCGACTTTATAATTTTGAGCACATCCACAATTACACAGTGCATACATGTACACGCTTATGTTTATAATATGTGAGTGTGTTTGACCATTGAAATATATAAGAACATAAGAAGGTCGAAAGTTTTTGTATTTCTGTTTGTGTATATCTGAACGCCATACATGTTTATATATGTATATTTGCGTTTAGTTGTGTGTTTGTGTGTTTGTATGTGTATCAATGTATATTGTATTTGCATTAACCTATACTCTGGCACACTTTTCCATTTCTCTTTTCTACATTATTACCTTTACTTTATATTTAAGAAAGCACCTGCCTTCGGTCTTCAGATCTCAGTGCAGACTTACTGACAACTAGCGGCATCAATAGCTGTTCTGTGAACAACTAAGCCCTACTAACTAGTCAGCTTATCCTTGGTAAATATTTTCCATTAAGGTTAATCTCCCCACTTGATCTCTTTTACAGAACACCACATAGCTGACTTTCATTGTAACCGGTAATAAATTGAATCAAGACGCCAGTAACGACTTTTTAAGACCAGTGTAAAGCTCTCAATAATAGGAACAACAATAACAGCAACAACATCAGCAGCAGATACAAGAGCAGAGCAAAAGTAGCAGCTGAGCAGCCAGGCTTGTTGAGAATGCTAACATTTAAGTCTGGCTCAGGTTGGACGGCGGCTGTGTTGAACGAAATGAAAATGAGATGGACTAAGATAAAGACAAATGAATAAAAAGGTAAATAGATTGATAACTAACTAAACAATAAAATACAATAATTTATCATTTCCTTCTCTTTGTTATGGTTCCCTCTGATACAGAAGTGTTTGCCGAAGATTTCGTTTTACTGATATGCCACCAAATCTTTTATGTAAAACCGTTTTGTCTATCAAAATCTACAACTGCACCGGCAAAAACAATCAAAATAATTGTTACTTAGATGTTTTTTCACTAATTAAAAACTATTCCTGCCGTATGAAGGTATGCCTCATTAACCACTTTTGAATGTTGTCGTTGTCATTTATACGAATCTAGGATAACAATGCCGTCTAAAGATAAGGACACGTCACACTGATCAGTTCGCTGAGGATCGCCATGATTCTAGGGGCTCAAGCTAATTTATATGGTCTAGGTATTACGCAGGGATCCCCAGTGTATTACTTGACTCGAGTACTTATAATGCTGTTTAAGTGATCCTAAGAATAGATAAGCTTTTGGTAAGCCAGAACTGCAATCTATTTTCGATTGTTGAGTTATGCTAATTTCTTCTCTCCACATGACAATAAGCAATGAGAAATGTATGAATATATCACAGTATATCTTTTTCTGCCCATATAAATATGAGGTCGTGAATCTTGTCAAAAGTAGATTGCTGTAAGATACGGACAGTCTCATGTATGTAATATAGCGAATAAAAAAAATCTGTGGCGGCTATCTCATTGAAATGTGTATGGCAATAACATGGCTTAAAATATCAACAACTATTGCTTGATTGGAGTTAACTCTATTAAGCTTTAATGTATTCTGATACTCGTTAATTCCTTACTGAATACTGTACTTTCAAACGACAGATGCAACCTTTAATGATTGAAGTACAGAAATAACTAAATCACAGTTATTTTTGCTACGGTTGTTTTTGCTGAAATCAGATTACTAAAAGTCAAAACCTCTGTATTATTTACACCTACTCTTAATGAAATATGTATATTATTTAATTAACCAAGTGTTGGATGTGATGAAAGTAGTAATAGATTTTAGTCTCACTAGCTAAATATTCGCCAAGATCGACACAGTTGTATTTATCCACCTGGGGTTGTTGATCGATTCCTTTTCTTTTATTCGCGACAAGTCATGTGTGCTAGAAATGACAGAAATATTTCACCAAATCGTATCCTAATATATTAAAAAGTGGAGGCGTATGGCCTGGTGGTTGGAGCAGCGAACTCGCGGTCGAGGGATCGCGGTTTCGAATCTCATACCGGGCGAGGTGTGTGTTTATGAGCTAAATATCTAAGCTCCTCCGGCAGAAAGTAATGGCGAACTTCGGCTGAATCTTTCGCCACAACTTTCTCTCACTCTTTCCTCCTGCATCTAGCATCTCAGCTGCGACGGACCGGCGTCCCGTCCAGGTGGGGAACCTATACGCCAATGAAACTGGGAAAACCGGCCCTTATGAGCCAGGCATGACTCCAGAAGGAACAAAACAAAACAACAACATATTAAAAAAGAAGCAATACATAAGATAATGTATTCTTAGATACATGAACCGACTGGTAAGTCAGCGTTTGAACACCCTTGATTGTAAGTATTCTCGATGACAACTGAACGAACACTAAACTACAACAACAAACGCAGCAAACTTATCCGATCCCAGTTTTAAAAGTAAGT
Organism: Octopus bimaculoides; assembly: GCF_001194135.2. Classification (NCBI taxonomy): domain Eukaryota; kingdom Metazoa; phylum Mollusca; class Cephalopoda; order Octopoda; family Octopodidae; genus Octopus; species Octopus bimaculoides. The sequence goes on from NC_068983.1 coordinate 161,058,832, forward strand.
TGATAAACCAAAATTGGTTGATGAGAGATATAGCTGAGCTTTGAGCTGAATCTCTGATATTTTATCACATTACCCTGTGATCTGAATTTAAATTTCACCGTATATATATAAATATATATAAATACATATTATATATATATA
>NC_068983.1:161059689-161066363 GCF_001194135.2 Octopus bimaculoides
TATATATATAAACATGTACTTTTACTTGTTTCAGTCAAATGACTGCGGCCGTTCTTTGCGTATTCAACTCGTTTATTTTCGTACTTTACGTTGTTTACAGTTGGTGACGTCCTGTACCCATATATGCAAATGTATGTGAGGAATCTGCACAAAGTAGATGTAGGAGTTTTTAAATCAAAGCTGGACCTCTTCCTATCGAGAGTCCCAGATGAACCTACCTCGCGGCAGGAGGTGCAAATGAGGGTTGCTAAATCAAACTCCATTCTTCACCAAGTGCCACATATTGTAACAGGCTCCCTGTAATAACAGTGCAGCAACATGGTGGTGCATCAGCATGGCCGCAGCTCTAAGCTGAAACTTTAAAAAAATATTTAGAAGCCTATTAGAGTTAGAATTAGATAGATAGATAGATAGATAGATAGATAGATAGATAGATAGATAGATAGATAGATAGATAGATTCTGTTTAAAAAGTGAAACACCTCTCTACTAATAACTGTCGCTGTTTTAAACTCTACTACTACAACCTGAACAGGTCACTCTTGTTAACTCAACTTACTCTTACATACTGGATAACTCAAGTATTCTTAACTTACATCAACCAACATTGATTGACCTTACCGTCATGCGTAATGCATGAGATGTGACTATGTATGCAATTATGTATATTTGCATATGTGTATGTGGATATAAATTCAGTTTCGTTCAATTTTAGAAAATTTTTCAAATGTGTTGTGTATGTGTGAATAATTATACATAATTAATTGCTATTATCCCAGAAGAATTTTTATTAATTTGTGATAGATTAATATGTTAGTACATGCAACATTTAAACCCTAATTAAGGAAAATAAGCACACATGCAATCATGAGCGCCTAACATATGTGTTCGTACGGGTGTGCATTTGTGTGCGTGCGCGCGCGCGTGTGAGTGTGTGTTTGTGTGGTAAACCACCGAATAATGTTTGCTATTTAGCAAAAGTAGCTTATCCTCTCGCAGTTAAATCGTTGACAGATCTCAGTATAAATGTTGTTATCGAAGTAGAAGTTCAAGAAAGCACAGACTAGATGATTATATCTAATTTGAGTGAGGAGAAACAGTAAACTTCATGTAATGTTTGGTTGCACGTTTTGTGTACAACTACATCAAAATCATTATAGTCTATGGGTGTAGCAATTATAATAGAAGATCCTTTGACCAGCTATAATTATTCAAATATGCCACTTTATCGTTCCATCCCTTCTATATCCCTTTACATAACCGGAAGCATCCTCAGAACTGTCATCTCGGAAATGGACACATTGTTGAAAACGGATCTGAATAAGTAGTGTATAATAGAATAATTATCTTATAAGGTTGCTAAACGCGAAGTTAAAATTTGAGCCCCGAAGTTCAGTGATTCATTACAATTTTATTCGGAATACACGAACACTAACTAATTCAAGCATTCGGTTAGTGGTCTTAGTTCAGAGAGCGTCGATCAATTTAAATGATTTCCTCAATGTCTACCATAATTAATAAATGCAAGGGGCAATTTTTTTCGAAGATATCATTGAGACATCAGTAAAAGAAATATGAGTTCGATTCCCAATTGACGCTCGAGTTTGAGTCACTTATGGTTGTTTTGTGTTTACAAACACATGCGCACACGTAAGCAAGCACGCAAAGACAGACAAACAGATGTATATAGATAAATAGATAGATAGATAGAGAGAGAGAGAGAGAGAGAGATAGATAGATACCCAAGATTCTGTTTAAAAAGTGAAGCACCTCTATACTAATAAAAACATTCTCGTTGAAGTATATTAATACGTACTTATAAAATAGTTTTGCACGTTTAGTGTAATGTATAAATGCAATATTCGATAATACATAAATATTAAATTTGTAAATAGATAAAAGAAATCAAGAATCTCTCACAATCGTTAGACATATATATGGTCAATTGAATTAATCTAGTACGTGACTAGTTTTATTTCAGACTCGGGGCGATAAGTTTATGTTCATCATGGCGCATTTTAAACAGAACATAGAGGACTAGAAATAAAAATATTTTAAAAAATACATTTAATTGTTCCTGTTACACCACTGCGTAATATGACAAATATTAGTAAGTACACATATTCACATGTATTCATGAGGGCAAGAGAGCGCGTGCATAAAAAACAATCATTCGTTTTCTCTTCACAAATTTGATGAATATTGAATAGAACTGAGATAGAAAATAACGAAGAAATATTGTATAAATGGGGATAGAAAGAGAAAAAGATGTGGTCATATGTTGAAAAGAAGTCTTTTCTTTTCTTATTGACCTGACACACCCTGTTAGGAAAAAAATATTACCTTTTGATATAAATAACTGTTTCAAATGTTGATAGAAAGGAGCGTTACAGTGTTATCAGGTGTGTATGAGAGAGAACGACAGAATTTTACATCAAATACAGATTTGTATTCACTGTCTATTGAAGAGGAAACAATAAAAGGTACTGTCGCTGTTTTAAACTCTACTACTACAACCTGAACAGGTCACTCTTGTTAACTCAACTTACTGTTACATACTAGATATCTCAAGTTTTCTTAACTTACATCAACCAACATTGATTGACCTATACCGTCATGCGTGATGCATGAGATGTGACTGTGTAGGCAATGGTGTATGTACGTATGTATGTACGTATGTATGTACGTATGTATGTACGTACGTATATTTACATACGTACGTATGTACGTACGTATATTTACATACGTACGTATGTACGTACGTATATTTACATACGTATATTAACGTACGTATATTTACATATGTGTATGTGGATATAAATTCAGTTTCGTTCAATTTTATAGAATTTTTAAAATGTGTTGTGTATGTGTGAATATATATATATAATTAATTTTTTTTAAAAAACGGAGAAAAAAGACAACAAAAAAAAACAACAACACTAGGATTTAGCACATACAAAGTTTTAATAAGACGCTCAGAGAAAGAATAGGGTGGTTGCTTTACGTTTCGGGAAAAGCTCTTCTTCGGAAACAGGAAACATAGGAGAGTCCGAAGGAAAAGGGAGAAGGAGGAAAAAATCGCCAACAGTCCACGTGTAGGTATATTTTTGAAAAATATATAGGCGCAGGCGTGGCTGTGTGGTAAGTAGCTTGCTTACCAACCACATGGTTCTGGATTCAGTCCCACTACGTGGCACGGGCCGACCAAAGCCTTGTGAGTGGATGTGTATAATATATTGTGTGTGTGTGTGTGTGTGTGTGTGTAATATATTGAAGCTGGAAAAGATTTTACAAACTGTTACTCAGAGTTTCGCGTTGCCGGTCATCAGATAACAGTGAGCAAATTTATAAGCATTTACAGACGTTGAATAATTAATATTTGGTAACTCATCAAATAAATAATTAAAACTCACCAAGCACGCTATCATGGCTATTCGAATTTGCGGAAATTTGTTGCATGGAAAACAGCCGACTGTAACGGGGAAAAAAAACGTAACCATTAAAGTTAGTCGAATTTTTAATTAAAAACAGGTTTATATAAATCGTCTATACCTGTGGAAATTTGTCTAAAGCAAACGAGAAAAATGTCTCCTCTACAGATCAAGAGCGAAAGAAAGATACTGTAAACAGTACAAATTAAAATTAAAATTTTAATTTAAGATATACAGGGATGAATGAGTATCATATACAAGTACAAAACATGCAAAAGTAAAAGCAAAAATAACATAGAGATAAATAAACAAATAAGCTTACTACAGGAGAAGAGGAATGGAGAGAACTTAAAAGAAATGTTTAATAGTTTCTAGATACTTAGGCCTGCATTGGTCAGTTAAGTTCACTTAGTTGTTTTTGCTCTTAATGCAATATGGTTTACTTTATTGTTAGGTCCATGTGGTGTAGACAGAACGTTGCCATACTTTGTTGGAAGAAATCTTAATTTCTGAAGTATATCAAACGTCTAATAGAACTTTCTTGTATGCATTTACATCTTGTTGGGTTCAAATACATTATTTTTGTGGTAATTTATTACGACATGATAGCACTAAATATCCAACTTGTGACAGTACTACATGTTTCATGTGCAAAAAGAAAAAATGGAAAACTTTCGAGAGAACTAGTTAGCGTTTCCATTCTACCTATGATATTTGTCTGTATACTTTTTGCATTAAATGTGTATCATTGCCTTAGCTGTTCATGGAACTTCCTCAAAAGTGCTCGCTCACAGAAAGTTCCTAAAGTTCCTCCTCTGAATCAGTTGTACGTAACCTAAGGTAGTCAACTAGAGACTGCAAGTATATGAAATTGATGGATTTAGTTAAATGACTTACGCTAGTCAAGAAATATCCTGAACAAAAACTAAAGGCAAATGACCACCTTGATTGCTGTGTGAACGTTATTCATGGCATTCTTTAGTAAGACAGCAGCATTCGTTTGCTGAAGCAGAATTCAGTGCCAACCCACCGCGCCGGTCAGCCTTGGAGGTCTGCTCACTGACGCGTCTTATAACTTGATCCACTCACTTTCCATAATTTTAAACTTGTAAGTAGAAAAATCCTGTAAATTTAAATCATACAATGCTAAGTTCATTCGAGCGAAAGTGAATAACAGGCTCAAAGAAAACATTATCGAGCTATATATGTATCGTTAATGGTAATTCAAAGGAAGTAGATGATTGGTTAACTTCTCAGAAGCTAGTTATAAATTCACGTACTTAGACGTTTAACAACTGCTCAACTTAGACAACTATTTAGTTGACACAGTATATTCTTACAATATATTTAACACTGTCGACTTAAGTAACTCGTTTCATTGTGTTATATTGCATCCTGATAAACTATTTACCACTCTCGAGGTAGACGGCCAATATTTCAGTTTAACCATTTTAGTTTTTGTCTTAAAATGTGTGTCAGGTGTTTTCATCAAATTACAGGCATTCTTACTAGTGAAAACAAATTTTAAGACACGTACTCCTATTTAGATGACGTTACAATCAATATTTCTCCTCGGTGTGTAATAATACCAAAGAGGCGCATAACCACAATGTCTCTAAATTCTTATACGTTATACATAAATCTAATAAATATAACACTGAAATACGATAACTGAATTTCTAACTAAATCTGTCTGTATTCAAGGTTATCAAATTAACTAAAGCAAATTGAATCCTGACCCCTCACGTTTAACTCCAGTTAAAGAAATGCTCGTGTCTGCTAATACGCAACTCTTATCTTGTATGCCGAATCTGTTCGCTAATTATTCCCAATGGGTTCCTCGCTTCTCTGAATGAATAAGACATCTAATTAATGCTCATTTTCCACTCTCAGAAGAAGCTGTAACGGCAATCAATGACTTTTAAAAAATGTCTATTACGGAGTCTGCCAAAACTGAAGTAGACAAACATATGTCGTTTGCCATCGAAACGGACGCCTCTGAGGCCGCCATCGAGACTACACTTAATCAAAATGGTAGACCCTAGACTTGTATTTTTAGTTTCTCGGTCACTAAATTGTGCCGAAGAGAATAGTTACGCAGTAGAAAAAAAAAGACTTATGCGATACATGAAGATATCAGAAAAGAAGTGCTAATTTCTCTGAGTCAAACGATTTACCCAAGTGTCTGATCCGAAATCTGTAGCTAAGTATATTTGCCATAAAGCATAAATTTAAGATTAAAATGAGAAAATATCACGTTATTAATAACTTAAGCCGTTTAAGTACGAAATGTTACACTGTCATGAATTCAGTAATACTCTCTATACATTACCAGGTAATATCTGTGGTAGTTTTCGCAGAGTAATCTCAACTTCCAAAGGTTCACAAGACGGATGCATTTGGTTCAGGTACGAAATCTTCTGTATCCGGTGTAGGACATTAACCATGTTATTTCTACATGTCACATTTACCAAAAGTTAGGCACAATGCTATGCATCGAATCAACGTCATGTCGTCAGAGCTGTGCGTATCTTTTACCGAATCGGCAGGTGTGTATAAGACCGTCACCTTCAACATCAAGTACTAAATTTTCGTTGGTTGTTTTTGAAGAACATTCCCATTTTTTCCATTTGATATCTTTTGTGATAATTCTTTATTGACTACTATTTCTTCTTTACCCGTGTTATTTCTATTTTCGGTCGACTTTAGTATATATACACTTTTTTCTTTTTACTTTTTCTACTTTTTACTTGTTTCAGTCGTTAGACTGCAGCTATGCTGGAGTACCGCCTTGAATTTTTAGTCGAATGAATCGACACCAGTACTTTTTTAAAGCCTAATAATTATTCTATCGATCTCTTTTGCCGAACAGCTAAAATACGGGGACGCAAACACACCAACACTGGTTGTCAATCGGTAGTGGGAGGATAAACACAGACACTAAGACATACACACGTAGGTAAATATACATACGTACATATATATATATATATATATATATATATATATATATATATATAACTTTTATAAGTAATATTCTAAAAGAAATATTCTAATAGAATATATAACTGAACTTATATTGAGTGCTCAATTATTTTAAGCAAATAAATGTGTATATATGTGTCTTTATATTATTAATAAATTCATAAACTCATCAATAATATACTCAGGAAATCAATATTTAATATTTTGAAAGACATACATCCAACATGACACGGCAATGGATCATTCTTGTCACATTGTT
>NC_068983.1:161066491-161078084 GCF_001194135.2 Octopus bimaculoides
GTCATAGGATCGCGCTTTCGATTCCCAGACCGGGCGTTATGAGTGTTTATTGAGCGAAAACACCTGAAGCTCCACGAGACTCCGGCAGGGGATGGTGGTGAACCCTGCTGTACTCTTCCACCACAACTTTCTCTCACTCTTACTTCCTGTTTCTGTTGTGCCTGTAATTCAAAAGGTCAGCCTTGTCACACTGTGTCACGCTGAATATCCCTGAGAACTACGTTAAGGGTACACGTGTCTGTGGAGTGCTCAGTCACTTGCACGTTAATTTCACAAGCAGTCTGTTCCGTTGATCGGATCAACTGGAACCCTCGACGTCGTAAGCGACGGAGTACCAACAACAACAACATTGTCTTGCGATATCAGTTTCTTTACTAAACCTGTTGATTTCAGCACAGGGATAAAGCCTCCCTACTAGAAACTAACAAGATCATCTAATGACGCAAAATAAGTAACAGCAAAATATGTGAAAAGAAATAATTAACTTCTTCTCCGGATTTCTAGTTTCAATCAAGAGAGTGAATACATTTACAGGCTTAACAGAGCTGGAGTTTTCTTACACTGGAGATCATGCCAGCATTATTAATATCAACAGGAAAATGCTTACATAAACATACACCAGAAAAGGTTTCGAGGAAGGACTAATCGACCATACTTTATGATATACCAATATACAGAGATTGCAAGATCAAGGCCAAACGACAGAATATTTTTTTTTATTATTTAAGGTCACCAGAAGAAAGTGCTTCCATCCTCGAATAAAGGTCTGAAAGAATGGAAACAACCAGAATGTGGGGACTGAAAACAGAAATAGTCCCTATAATTATTGATACCTTTGAACTGATTAAAAAGAGTTGCAAACAAAGACACATTCAAAGTCCAAGGGCTTACAAAAATCTAAAGAATACAGAACACAACCACTACAAAGCATATACAGCTGTGTCCGTTTGTGCAATGAAAGCACAGAAATAAAATTTGCAAAAGAGTAAGAATCTGCCCAGGTTTACGTAGTTATTCAAAGTATTCAATGTTCAGTATTTTAGCATAATATGAATGTTGTAACCAAGATTATCCCAAATTCATTCCTAATTAAAACAGCACCACACTCTAATCAGAAACATAATAACGGATTTGAACATTGTGACCCATACGTAATTAGTGAAGTATCGTTTATTCGTTCATTTTGTGAGGAAATATTCATAATTAGCTTTCACTACTTACGTCTTTTCAATATCGTTAATTACTAAATTTTTATAATTACATTAAAAATATATAAACGCACTAACCACTTTTGTTTATAAGGTTTTTACGTCTTTTCCAAGACAAATAACTTGACAAAAACATTAACCTGTTCTTCACAAACAATTTCGAAAAGCAGCTCAGTAAATATGTCGGAGTGTTGCGGGTGTCAAAATATCTTATTTTTACGGTTGTTAAGAGACACGACTCTGTCCTGTTGTTGTCAGAAACTGACACTCTCACAGCTCCTCTGACGATCAACAATATTTCATTAATTCCTTATGACTGTTTTATTTGCTTACTTGTTTGTTTTAATTTATGCCTGACTGATTACGTTGCCTGTTGCCTTCTTTTCAGACGAAGACAAACGACTAGCGAGTCCTATAAACGTCTCGAAATAAAAAGTAAGATTCGAGGCGAGGGAGAGAAACTCATGTCAATGAAGCATTGACTAGAATAGTTTTGGCCGGCGCCACACAACTTCAAGTCAATACTGGTTGGGTGGTCTGGCCATAAACCTCGTCTCGCTCTGCTAATTCAGGTGACGTAATTAAATCAGATATGTTTATTGTGCGCTTTTCACATTGTTGTTTCATATCTCATTGCTGTGCTAAAGTTTCTGCTACTGCTGCTACTGTGGTTAGAGATGAGAAAAAGTTTCTACGATTACCAACAATTTATTGTATTGAATCTGAATCAATTACAACAAGATTAACAAATAGTTTTCTGCTGTAACCAACAGCCTGTTTTAATTAAATAAGAACTAACCTCTAACTATATTCGCCATAACAAATAAAACTGGTATTTTTGTTATGATTAATGGTATCTTAAACAGTTAGAAAAGTTGCAATTAATTTCTAACATTTGCCACGAATTAAATAGACTTTAGAACTTCACATTTACTACTTATTGACCCTTGGAATTGAACATAGATCATAAAGGTGCATTAAATTTCTCTGCAAGGATTTCGTTCGGTGCTCAATGAATTCTATCCTTTCATTGTCTTTGAATCTTCCTCTGTTAAAACCTACCAACTAAACTTCAAGGATTCAGATTGAATTATAACTGTATTAGGCTTAAATCATCCCACTAATCTCTAGCTAAAGAGTTTGTGGAAGGTGTAAGATATAATTAATTGGGTCAATAATAATATTTTACTGGTACGTACCCTAGAGATAAAATGTGAAATCGATGACAGAAGTCATAATCTTGCAACAACATAAAGTTAAATTATAATATACACTATCTCACTCCGACCAGCTTCAAAGCATTTCACACTGAAATAGTTATAGCTTGCATACTGGTAACGAGCATTGTAATGTTCATGGTAAACTCCAGCAAACCATGTTTGATTCCTCCTTATGGCAATTTCATTTACTTTGCTAAATCTCTTGGTAAAAGCCACACTCCTTCTTTGTCTCACATGAAGTAAACAGAAATGATCACCTATTGATGGATACTGTTGATTGATCAGGAATAGTGAATCAACTGATTATATCTCACTAAGTCAAGGAGTATATAACTATATATTTCATAGCGTATTATGCTGTAGGATATATAGTTATACTGAATTACAAGTACAACTAATTTTTGCCAGCTGGTATGTTGTAGGGTATATAAGTTATAGGTTTATATAAGTTATAGGTTTATATATGTTGTAGAGCATATATATTGTAGAGCATATATGTTGTAGAGCATATATGTTGTAGAGTATATATGTTGTAGAGCATATATGTTGTAGAGCATATATGTTGTAGGGTATACAACATGCTGAATATTAATGTACGTGAAGTGATAACATGCTGAATATTAATGTAGGTGATATATCTCTGGGAGTAGGCGAACAGTCGGAGAATTTATGCAGTAGCAGTGTTCCGTAGAGTCATGAAATATGTGAAGCAAGACAAGCGATCATAATATTATTTTTTGTGTAAAACAACATTCGCAAATACCAACTTATTGACTCTGAAAGTCTATAAAATTCTGTATTACAGACAAGAATTATTGTCTTAATCAGACATGCATTATGATAATTGAAAGTTTGAAACTTGTAAATAATTACTGAGCGAAAGAGTGTCATCATATCATTCAAACATCTAACACATGAGAGTCAGCAAATAGTTTACTTCCGTGTTGGAAAGATATATCCAAGATAGCAACATCAGTTCCAACTGATGTCGTTGAATACACCGTACCACTACCTTCCGCGAAAGCGGAGCCAGCATACAAACACCCTATTCGACCATGTGAGCCCTTCACAACATTAGCAACACGTAATCTGAGTTACCCAATAAAGGCCTAACACTTAGAATTCCCTTTGAATTTGTTTCAGATCTGCCACTCTTGATGAGATGCACCACGAAACTTTAAGGCATCTGGAGCTGAGTCAAACTATTATCTTAAAGTATATGTAACTCCTAGCAAATGTGTTGAGTGCCACTTTCTTTCTCCACTCGTGTGTGTGTGTGTGTGTGTGTGTGTGTGTGTGTGTGTGTGTGTGTGTGTGTGTGTGTAATATAGATAATTAATAAATACTTATTTATTTAAACTCGGAATTTCGAAGAAAATAATAAATATAATCATATTGTATTTGCGGCTGTGAATTTGCAAAATTGTTAGAGCATCGGAGAAAATGTCTCGTGATATTTATTCCGACAGTACATTTCCAATGCAGCTCCCTCCGAGTTCACTCTATTTTTCATTGTTCTGGGGTCAAGAAAATAAAGTACCAGTAAAGTATAGGGTTCTGTGGTATCGACTAATCAATTCTCTACTCTCAAAACTGCTGGTCTTGTGCCTAAATTAGTAATCATTAGTTTTGCTACATCTCACGGTACTTTGCTACATCTCGCGTTACACTGTTTAGAAACTAGTGGATTATCTGTTAAAGACATATGAATGCCCAACTGAAACAGATCTATGTCATTGAATAGATCTTTCTATTCACTTCAACAATATCAGATTATTGGAAAGGGCATATATAATAATTATAATAATTATAAACGGTACAGTCAGTACTAAACCCAATTGCAAGGAACCCATAATTTCAGGTTCATTGATTTTGGTAATTTGCCAATTTATCTGACGAAGTTGTGTTGCAATGAATATCCGTTGCAATGAAAATTTTGAAACCCAATGCACTGCTGATATTACTAAGTGATCCTCATGTGAATGTAAGTGTACGTACGCACACGTATTAGTGTGTGTGTGTGTGTGTGTGTGTGTGTGTGTGTGTGTGTGTGTGTGTGTGTGTGTGTGTGTGTGTGTGTGTGTGTGTACGTGCGTGTGTGTACGTGCGTGCGTGTGCACGAAAAAATTTACATCCGGTTGTGGTATATTCCAACCCGGGAGGTCTACAATAGGCCTTGAACACTGACATTACATTACTAGGTTAACCAACTGATTTTCCTGCCCTCCCCCAATCTTAATCGTCGTTCTTTAATCTTCTCTGATAGTTAATGAAAACATAAATTACTTGACTGCACCTCATGTTTTCATTACTCATAAACATTCTTTTCAGTGTGGGACATGAATTTGTCGAACAACTCGTTAGACAGATAGGAGCCTGTGAATTTCTTAAGACACCTTTTTGACAGATACGATTCAGCAAATTTGTAAAAATTACTTGTTAGATAAATTCAATGAGACACTTGTCTGACACTTGAGAGGTATTGAATATGTAAAGACTTGTTTGACAGATGTCAGTCAGAGAATTTATTTAGACTTGTTTGACAAATGTGAGAGAGTTAAAATCATTAAGATAGCCTGTTTGATGGGTTTGAAACAATGAATTAGTCAAGACACTTGTCTGGCAAGTGTTTTCCGTCACTTAATTTATTTAAGTACTTGTCTGTCGGTGAACTAACGATACTTATTTAACAGATATACGTCAAATAATTTGTGAAAGGACTTTTATCTGTCATACGAGACACAACGAATTTCATTTAAATACTTGTGAGATGAGAGTCAATGGGTTTACGACAGAAGTTGTCTGACTTTGAGTTTTGACAACCGCCTCGCAATACGCTTGCTAATTTTTGTTTAGCTAAGTCAACTACGGTGAAGCAGACCCATGAGCAATAAGTGTCTTTCCTTTTTTTAGGGTATTATTTGATGGAGATTTGCCTTCTATTTTCAGTGGGTCGAGACACATCGGAGGAGGGTATAGGTCGATGTAATCGACCCCAGTTTTCAACTTGTACACATTTTATCAACCCCGAAAGGATGTAAGGCAAAGTCAACCTCTGCGGAACTTGAACTCAGAACGTAAAGACGGACGAAACATTAATAAGCATTTTACCTGGTCTGCTAATGATTCTGCCAGCTTGCTGCCGATTGTATCGAGTATTGATTGTACAAAAGCTGATTGGATGTTGTTCTTGTCTAACGGTCAGGTCAACCCGGATTGAACAATCATATAGACAAAAGCATTTTTGCCATGGCCATCCCATTCTTTACGAGTGTCTATGATTAAGTGATCTGATAGACTCTTCTTTTTTTAAGTTTATAGCGTATGATTTTTGAGACATTTGCCCAGTAATTATAGCAGGTCGAACGACCGTGTAGAGCAGTGGTTCTCAATCAGGGTCCACATGAACCTTAAGGGACCCATATAAGATTTTGTTGTTAAGATTTATGTGCAACAGATTAATTATACTCTGTCTATGCACAAAATATTTTTTCATGCAATTCCTAATAATATTTAATTATAAAAATATATCATTTTTGAAAGATCGAATGGTTATGAGGGTCCATCCGAGTAAAATAAGAATTAAAGGGGTTCATAGATAAAAAAAATGGTTGGGAACCACTGATGTAGAGGCTTTCTTGTTGATACGTCAGTCTTGATTGCGTGTGTGAATGTCTGAGTAAATTTGATTACTTATGCAGATGTGATATTTATCAAAATTGAAGCGGTAATGGCAGAAGTCTTTTGTGAATAGAAGCATAAAGTGCATCTTTGCCTCAATGTATACAATATATACACACTCATATCTATATCTCTGCATGACCTGATTACACATGATCATATACTGCCTATGTATAATAATATTGTGTATGATAATAATGTCCGTGGGGATGTTATTTTATTTTATATTACAAGTTGGCGAGAATAGCATAACTGCACAACTGACTACAGGCCTTCACTGGGCTAATCACTGTATTTCCATCCACAGGAGTAAGAAAGTACTGTCTGCAAACTTGTAGACCTCTTTGAAAGAAAACAGACACAAGCGCACACGCACACGCACACCCATAAATACATACATTAGAAAGCCTCACTGTAAGTATAATAAGAATGTAAACATATTCTTTCTATATTATTTATGTGCAAAAAGTGGGAAAGCAGTCGGTTTGTTCACCGCTTTTTTAAGAAAACATTCGCGCTTTCCTTCCCCAACAAGTGCATAGGTCAATTGCGATGTAAATCAATCATAAATTAGACTGGCACAACAGGGGATAGCCTATTCGGCGTATTTGCCTTTTTGACGACTCGTCACTAATTTAACGGTATCTATTTTATGCACACTACGGCGTAAATCAGACAAACGGAAATAAATTTTCTTAAGAAAGAGTTTCATGCGTCGTTCTAAAGGATTGAGGCGATATCTATCACTGATGAAGCAAAGTCACACCAAAACACCGTCTTTATCAATTTGTTGACGTCCTTGGTGCGTAGCATGTCATTACACAGTCTATCACCGAGATAAAATTCCGCAGCGAAAGCTATTCACGTAGTAAAGCTGCTGTTGTTTCTACTACTTACAATGGTAAACTGTACCACCCCAATGAATTTATTTGTAATTTGGTGAATTGAAATAACTGAGCCTTTCGTATTTTAACCGAATACTCTAACCACTAAACTATACGTCTTCACTTAAGTGATTACACAATTTGACTAGAGCCATCGTGGCAGATTCTGAGTGCTAGACATGTAGAATAGCATCCAAATCTTCCTCAAATCATAGTCCCATAAAAGATGAAAAATATATGGTAGGGGTCAACGTGTGTAACGGATGGAATATTATTTCTAATAAGGATGCCCGGTGCATAATTCAGAAACGCCATCATTATATATCGCAGGGAGCATCAAAAAACGAGCCTGGAAAAATTTGCGGAGAGCGGAAACTAAATATATTAGTCCTTCACTAATATTATTTTAATTCCTCTACGTTCAAACATGGTCATAAAATAGAGTACCAGTCGAGTACACTGTTTCAATTAATCTACTATAACCTTTTCCAAGGAAAAAGCGACCTTTTGTCAATGCTAAAAAGTCAATATTATTTTAATTCCTTCGGTAAGTTTGGGAGAGTGAAACTTACTGGTATGTTAATACTTCGGCCAAGCTACGAAGGCGTCAGTTTACTGTTACGTAACAAACAGCCTGCTGCATATCCAGAGAGAGGAGGAGAATGAAAGAGAAAGAGAGGAGGAGAGAGAGAAGAAAGTGAGGAGAAAAGGAAGAGAAAGAGAAAGAAGGAGAGGATCAGAAAGCGAAATAATTAGTAACAAAGGAAATATATCTGAAAGGCCCGTAGAGAGCAGTTTATTTGTTTAGTATGTCGTCAACGCCTACAGCTTCGAAATCAAATTAAATTGTTAACTCCAAGGAAACTTACCAAAGCCAACCAAACGTTATAATTCTAACCTTTAACGTAAGCGACAGGCAGAGATAGCGTTTGACAGCCAGTGTCAGTCGAGATACATGTCTAATATATCAACTTGAAAATCGTAATGCTTGCTGGACCCTGCCATCTTACTTGATGTTAGCAGCATGTTGCTGGCATTCGTCTGGAAGCATGACTGTACAAATACACACACACACACACACACACACACACACACACAAACACACATGTATGTATGTATATATATATATATATATATATATATATTGTCTCACGCAGAGAGATAGATAGATAGATAGATAGATAGATAGATACAAACATTTACATACACACAAATACACACACATATATACGCACACATATACACGCACACATATATAAGCATGTGTATATAAGGAGTTTCTAAGTACCATGTAGACGACTTGGTGGGGAAACAATCATCAATGCATTTAGATATGCATGTCTCTGTTTATTTTCAACTGTCTATTGTTTGCGAATGTGGCTATATGTGTAGGTATCTCCATATACGCGTGCATATGCAAGAAAATTTATGACACAAAATTCAGTTAAAGGTATGTATATATCACTTTCTGTTCGTTTTGCTCTAGAATTATTCGGGGCGAATAGTGTTAAAGTCATAATATCAACTTAATAGCACTTTAACTGAAACTGGCGCTCAGTTGGTTACGACCATGAAGGCTCCAGCTGCTCTGTTCAACGGAACAGCCTGCTCTTGAGCATTCCACAGACATTCGTACTTTTAACGTAGTTCTCACGGAGATTCAGCACGACAGAGAATGTGACAGGGCTGGTCCCCTTTGAATTACAGGTACCGCTCATTTTTGCCAGCTGAATAGACTGGACCAACTTAAAATAAAGTGCTTTGCTCAAGGACACAACGCGTCGTCGGGAATCGAACTCATGATCTTACTCCGTGTGCCAAACACTCTAACCACTAAGCCATGCGCCTTCACTTAAATGATAACTAAACTTGACTAGAAGCCATCATGGCAGATTCTATGTCATTGCTCGACCTATAGAAATAGCAGCCAAATCTCCCTTAAAAGAAGAAAAAAATGGCAGGTGCCCACGTGTGTAACGGATGGAATAATATTTCCCGTAAGGCTGCCCTGAAAGAGTTGCTTTGGAGCTACACCACAGCGAGTAAAATTCGAACACCTTATAGTAGAATCAAAAGCGAGCTGATAAACCTACAGCTCCAAGCAGAAACTAGGTGGTCCTATCTTATAATACATATTTTCTCTTACGTTGACTGACGGCACGGAAGTCAGCTGCGACAGTTTTATTAGCATCGTCTAAATTAATTTAAATAACACGCGCTCAAGATGCACCACGCCATCATTCATATACATATGGGCACGCCCGCACATACACATATTCACATCTATCTATCTATCTATCTATCTATCTATCTGTGCATGTATATATTTATTTACGTATGTTTGTATGTAGATAGATAGATAGATAGATAGATAGATAGATAGATAGATAGATAGATAGATAGGGGCGGAGGGAGAGAGGGAGGTATCTCCAGCTTCAAAGGTCAGAGGCAATGTGGAAAAAGGAGAGATGTTCTACGCATATATACGCAACCAGTCATATCATTAAAGTAAAGAAAACTAACGCACTCTCAAAGGTTATACCTCGCCGAACACTATTCAAGTGTGCCCCACCACTAATCCATAGTGGATTGAAGTGCTTCGAACTTCCTGCAGCTGTGGTTAAGCCCGTGATGAGGTTAATAAGGAAATTTCACCACCAAGTAACATAGATTCAAAAAGAGCACTATACGTGTACTATATCTGTAACTCATGCGCGTAGCTGTCATGTTGTTAGTAACAGGGGGGGGGATGAAAGTCATTGCCTGAAAACCTGGTATCAATACGATGTATCTAGTCTATATAGCCTTCGTGGATGACATAACACTTCTAATACTATCAACCCAAGGAACATGGTAATCCCTGAGTTTACTGAAGTAGATGGCTGCATGATCACGTATGAAATTGAAACCAGGAAAATCTCTGAGTATCCTGAATGGAAAGCAGATGAATGATATCTTTAGTATCCAGAAGCCTGAGATTCCAGTAATTCGGGGGAACGGAATCTGATGCCTTGGGAAGAATTATGGCGGATAAAGACAACGGCTAAGATACTTATGGCCCAACTAAATAACTATCTCAAGGTTGTGGACAAAGCCAGCTACTCGGAAGATGTAAAGTGTATTGCTTCCATTACACTTTCATGCTGATAGTATAGTAGTCGTTCTTGCTATATGACTTCCCTATGACTCTCCACGTAGAGGACGTGCAGTAAATTCGTGCGATGATGGAAGAGTGTTCTCCTAACCTCCGGCTCTGTCAAACAGCAAGACCTCGAAGCTCCGCTTACCAATTCATCGGTAAGAGCATTGACTGGAAAGTTGGACATAACATGACCTTAAAAGGCGGCAGGAATTGGAAGTTCCAGGAAGTTGTGAAGTAAGGTTCTCGAAGTACTTGGGTTTATTGGTTGGTAATTTGTCAAGACGGATAGGACTTGAAAAGTACAGTACCAAGAAACAAAGCAATTCCAAAGCGAGGAGCAAGAGAGGACTCAGAGTGCCGAGTTTCCAAGAGGCAACAGGGGAAGATGGCTGTGTTAAAGTGGTAGAGCTTTCCTACCAGAGACAGTGAGTTTAGTGGACCTAAACACTCTAGAGGGATCTAGAGGCAAAACTGTTCACCTTCTTGTGTACTGCAGATAACTCCGAATAACGTTAACATCTGCGACAAAGTAGATTGATACTGTTAGCTGCGTGGAGAAACTGTTTGTACTCAGCAGCATTTGACTTATGGCACTAGGAAAATATCGATCAAATGGAGATAGGATAAGTGCCTTAAGGACTTGCAGAGATTTAATGGCGGCAAGCAACAGACATCACTGCCCAACGGCATCAGATTCCAATCAGAATGTGATAAGGCACCTGAGACAAAAGCATCTGTGATGGACCAGTTTTCTATTTTGCATCAAACCTTTAAATGAGACATGCAAGTGGGGCATTTGCCATTTTAATGACAATAAATATATTTCTAGAAATTAAAGACCTCTTCTCAGTTATCTGAATAAGTTAAGTTTGCTAGAAGATCTAATGGTACTTGAGTTTTAGAACAGTATGCCGATGAGGTCCTATTTTGTTCTAGAAATTATTTTTTTCTTTTCATGTGCCATGCCTACTGGTATCGGCAAACATGGACATCATTGCCAAATTCTAAACATTCACAATTTGTTTTTTAATTTCCTGTTGCATTCTATCGGTTTATTTACAATTCACTCAGCTAGTTTTCTATCGTTCCTAACTTATCCAAAAGGACTGGTTCACGTGACATCATAGCAAGGCCACTTACAGGCTGGTCTGTGGGACACGTCTTGAGGCCAGAGCTCAAGTAGTGTATGCTTTAGCCACGCCGGGCACTACCATCCCGTTATAGAGAGGACTTGGATGTAGTTGGGGCTTTGGAGTAACTCCATATACCTTCAAACTCCTGAATTGGAGCCCCAATAGATGCAAATTAATTATCAAAACTAACTATTAGTTAATGAAATCTCAATAATCTGCCTCACATAGGTAGGCTGAAAGGAAGAAAGATTTTTACTTTCACATATATCGCAGGATTATGATAATATTAAGAAATCTATGCACATATGCACACACACACATGTAT
>NC_068983.1:161081102-161081295 GCF_001194135.2 Octopus bimaculoides
GTGTGTGTGTCTGTCTGTGTGTCTGTATGTATGTGCACATATATATATATGTGTGTGTGTGTGTGTGTGTATGTGTGTGTTTGTGTTTATGTGTATGTATATACATGTATATATATGCATATATATATGTATGTATGTATGTATGTATATATATGTATATATATATATAATATATATATGTATATATATATAT
>NC_068983.1:161081353-161084766 GCF_001194135.2 Octopus bimaculoides
TATATATGCATTTACATATATATATGCATACACGCACGAACACACACGCATACACACGCACGCAAGCGCACACACACGCGCACACACATAATTACATTTGCTCCCCTTTATTAACACTTTCATTTTGTCTAATTTCCTTACAATCCAAATAAATATTTTGAAATACATTCTCCCTATTCATATTGCTAATAAGGTAATAATGTCTTGCAGCTTTCTAGATGTTTCCTAAAGAGGAAATCAAGATGAAATCAATAAGAAATATAATCCACTGAATTATTTAATTATAGATTTTTTTTAATAACGTCGGCGACGAAAGAGTAGACATCTCATAAAAACTGAATTATTGCTGATAAATTAGAAAATCTCTCGCTCTAAAACCGAGCCATAATTCTCTTGGCTGATTATGTTGGAGTTATTATCGATAAGCTTCAGTAGATGGTGCTTTTGTCGCCAGCTAACCTCGCACATCCTAATCAAGAGATATTGCCAAAGTCGTTGATCACGGTCTGGAAATGTTAGACTTCGAGGTTTCCTTTTCTATAACATGCCAATTTCTATTCCGATTTATAATTAAACCTCAACTTTCCTTTCCTATTTTTTAATCATTCTTTATTGATTGCGTTTTATTTTATTGACTTAAAGTGATAATGATTTAGATAGATATTAAGTGGAGTCCGACCATAACCCTCTTTAAAAACGAGAGCTAACATGCCAAGCAATGATGCAATCAGATATTTTACATCCATTCATCGAGTTTGATGAATATGAGTGATATGCAGTTTCGCATTCTGCAGACTTATACCTTCAGAGTAAACGTAGGGTGGGATTATTCTAGGAAGCAAACATTTCTGGTTAGACCATATTTCCAGTCCTGGGGTGTTCAAATATAACAGAAGTTATGAAAAGTGAGTTTTTGGAGTGTTTTGTTAGCGGTAGTGAGCGGCTTACTAGTTCACAGATTCAGAAGCTATTCTAGTACTTCTAGGGGAAAGAGAGAGAGGGAGAGAGAGAGAGAGAGAGAGAGAGAGAGAGAGAGAGAGAGAAAATAGTGCATATTTTTATAAGCATTTGCTGCATTATTTATTTATTCATTTATTTATTTATTTATAAGTTGATGTCCAGATAATGTTCGTAGCAACGGTGTGCTCTGTAGAAACTCAGCAAATTATCTGGGTAGATGAGTTTAATGTATTTATGTGAAAGTCGAATCTTTGGGATAAAGAAACGCATGTTTGTGGAGTTCCGCTATGCTCTATTCATAAGTAGAAAGTGTTGTTAGATTGTTTTTAGGATACGTGTATTAAATGTGTTTTAATTGTTGCGAAAAAGGAAGGCTGTTATGTTCTCAATAGAAGATTTTGCTTCGAATTTTTTTTACCATAGAAGTAGTGCAACTCTAGTGTGTGGTGTCAGGGTGGCATAGGGACGAGTAATGCACGATACAACATGTATCGGAGTACATATGGTAAAAGTAAATGGTCATTAATGTATAAAACAGTGTAGGAGTCATTACCAAATTCTGCAACATACGGAATCCATTGTATGTGGGTCGTAGTGACAAGAAAGATGTGAATCATGATGTGAGAAACAGCTGGAACCCTTAGACTGGTAACTTTGCAAAATGCTACCGTATCAGTCGCAATCAAAGTCTTTATTGTATCCAAAGAGGCAACATGAATTCGTTGATGCTTTAAATGTAGTAGATTTGGCTCTATGTGCACTATATTGGTGATTTTGAAGGGGAAAGACAGTTGTTTACGACTTCAACATCTCTTTTCAGAAGTGTAAATGTGTGATAGTATCGGATGTTTCTACGGGTTAGAGTCGATTCTTTTTAGTGAGAGAGAATAACAGAGAATAAGAGCTTGGTTGGGAGAGGGGAATGGAAGGAACTGGAATCAAAAGAAGAAGCATTGGAACATTATATGCATGAACGATACTACGAAGCCATCTTGACTTGTTTAAGGAGTATTGGACTGAAGTATTCTGCAAAAATTTTGCAAAAAGTTTGCTACAATTTAGAAAGATAGAGAGCCTGTATAACACCACCATTTGCTTTCTTGATGTTCATTTAACAAACGTTGCGATATGTAAACGTTAGTGTTGCTCAGTCATTTCTTGCAAGAGTTGTAGGCAGAGTTCTTCATTAACTGCGTTTATTAGGTAGCTGAGCGTAGGTGAATTTCGAAGTGAGCTGGTTCGAGAGTTACCTCGAACGCGCCTTTAAAAGATAGCAAGAGATGATATTCTTAATGCAAAGTTAAAGATTTAAAGATCAGAGTATTCGGATAGTTAGTATGTCTGCCAAAGATACGGGGCTGGAGGAAATGCTAACCAGAACAGACAGCATGGCAACTGTTTTGGCCTCTACGCTCGTGAAGTCTGTATCCGAGATGAATTTTGCACACCGAAGTATCTGGAGATGATGACGTCAAATATAAGGGACTTGAATTATTTGTCTTCTGTGTAAGGCAAGAAGCGGTGGACTGACTCAACCAAAACGATTTAATTTGTTGTCATTGATGTTAAAATTATAGTAGTAGTAGTAATATTAGTAGTAGTAGTAGTAGTAGTAGTAGTAGTAGTAGTAGTAGTAGCAGCAGCAGTAGTAGTAGTAGTAGTAGTAGTAGTAGTAGTAGTAGTAGTAGTAGTAGTAGTAGTTGTTGTTTTTGTTGTTGTTTTTGTTTTTGCTGATGTCAATGACGATGGACATGATAGCCGTGATGATGTACCTGATGTATTTCATTAATATTTCTAATATTGTCAATGCTTTTGATACTGTATTTTATTTTGTGTAAACATAACAATACCGATTCCTTCTTCCTCCTCTCCCTTCTCCTTCTCCTCCTCCTCCTACCCCAACCTCTCTCCCGCGTCCGCACTCACACCTTCTCCACCAACCACTATTTAAAGAAATGCAAATTTCATGTTTGAAATATGGTGGACAACAAAAAGACAATATAGAGAAATAACAACATCAAGGAAATAACTAAAACTGTGATTATAAAAAAATAAGACGACGACGACGATGACAACAACAACAACAACAACAACATCAACAATGATGACGTGGATGACGAGGGGAAAAATACGGAGCAAAAGAAGCAAGAATAATATTAGTAATAAGTCAACAGAACTAATAAATATCGAATCACATGGCCACCGGTAGCTGAGCATTATGTAGTACCAGGAGACGACTAGCGATCTACAGACAGTATGTCTGTGAATACACGCCAACATATCTGTCAAGCATATGAGTTTGTTATAGGTTACTGTCTAGACGGTGCCAGAGGTTTGGCCGCCACCTTATGGTTTTGTAAATTTTCCATCATCTAGTCTATGTGAATTGTACAAAGTTAGTTGTTCAACGATATATATATATATATATATCAGATATATATATATATATATAT
>NC_068983.1:161086358-161087826 GCF_001194135.2 Octopus bimaculoides
ATATATATATATATATATATATATATATATATATATATATATATATATATACGTATATACATACATACACACACACACACACACAAACACACATATATATGTATAATTATTACGCAAAGTAATTACTCAAATGTAGAAGTGTGCGTGTTTTATAAAGTTTTAAATACCTGCTGCATTTAGTATTAGTCAACTGTGGCTCAAATTTTGTACGCTACCCAATCCAGAAGTTATTTGGCCTTCGTTGTGAATACCACAAAGTCTGGATCGGTTTTCACACTTTACGTCTTTAACTGCATCTCTATCCTTTTTATAAATCAAGTACTTGGTTGATATTTCTTGTTCCTGGCTTACTCTCAAAATGGGAGGTAGTAATCTGGTAATTGGTCCATGATAAACTGCTTTGATAATCGATGTTACTATCATCACGGAGATTTGTAGTAACATATCCATGCAAAGTCTTCTGCTCATATAAGCTTATCTTTTCATCTGATGATACGTTGGGTAAGAGTTGTGTGACTTATTTGGGCATGTTTTCTAGGTTATCAGACAAAGAGCGTTGGTCAAGGAGCTGCGTATGTATGTATGTATGTATGTATGTATGTATGTATGTATGTATGTATGTAGGTAGGTAGGTAGGTAGGTATATGCGAACTTTAGGTTAGTTACAATACGTTTGTTTGTGGAATATTTCAACTTCTAAAGGTAAATTCACTGCAGATACTGTGGAGAAAATTTTTCTCTGGCGGTAAAAAGGTGTAAAAACACCATAATTGCCCGATGCTATTCACTGTCGGATTCCCAGACACGTTTCTGGCTGCTTAGCCGTTATCAATGGGAAATACCTAAGAGAGGCAACTCTGGGGAGACATAACTAAAGCTTTGGCTTTAATTTAACACAATCAACAACATTGTATGAGTCGTGCCATTAGACTGCCAGGTAGAACGAATTTCAGCACCAAGCAGTGTTTGGGCATAAGAGCAAACTTTAGGTTAGTTAAAATATGTTTTACACCTTTTTAGCATAAGAGATGATTTTTCCCCACAGTAACTATTATGAATTTGCTTTTAGAAGTTGAAATATGTCACATACATTCTCTACTAATCTAAAGTTTGGATCTTGTTCAAAACGGGGGCACCAGTTTTCATTAATGTTTTATGTAGTGTTTTTGATACCGAAAGACTTTCAAACTTCGTATACTTATCTATTTTGTGTTATAGAACAGAAAAAAATTTTTGTATTCGAATTTATTTCATGTAAAAAATTGTCTTATTTCGATAATTTCAACCAATCACTGACAAGTATTCAGCTGTTTATACTTACTCCTTTGGCAGTTTAAGCGGTGTAAAGCGTATTTAATCTCCATTTATAATTTCGTTAACATCTGCCTGAACTGTATGTGTACAACATTTGCTTTTTTCATTTTCTTTCACGCGTGTTTATTTTGTTAACATCTGCCTGAACTGTATG
>NC_068983.1:161088578-161089504 GCF_001194135.2 Octopus bimaculoides
TATATATATATATATATATATATATATATATATATATATATATATATTGACAGACCTTTGTGACAACAGGCTGTGTGTTTTGCTTTGTTTTTGTGCCACTTAGAGGCACTGTATCAAAGTATAGCTATATCTTGCTGTTCTGACAAGGAGATTAAGCTTGCATAGGTTGCATCTTAATCGGTTTTCTATTCGCTTCCCTGTAGAACGGTTCGTTGATGTAAATCCTGCAATGTTTCTTTGTGTCTCTGTCTTCTCTTTTCCTCATTTCCTTATCCCTGTAGTTCGTGGCTCAATGGTTAGTGTATTCAGCTCACGGTCGTAAGGTCGTAGTGAGTTCGATTCCCGGCGGTGCGTTGTGTCTCTTGAGCTAGACATTATTTCACACTACTTCAGTTCACTCAGCTGGCAAAAATAAGCGGTACCTGTATTTCAAAGGGCCAGCCTTGTCACACTTTGTGTCCCATTGATTCTCCCTGATAACTACGTAAGGATACACGTGTCTGTGGAGTGCTCAGCCATTTGCGCGTTGATTTATCGTACACGCTGTTCCGTTAATCGGATCAACTGGAACACCTAAATTCACAACTGACAGTTATGTATAATATCCACCTTAGTGACGTCACTGTCTGATTATGTATTTGTTTAAATCTGCTTCATTAGACATGGTTCTGTAGCGGACAATATCTCACGGAATTGTTTTCCATTTGGAACAAAATCGTAACACAGGACAACAAAACATCGGGACAGGATAGATGATACAAAGCCAGATAGGAAAAACAACATTTAGAGGGACAAGAAAAAAAAGGAGGATCATTCGTGGCCTTCTTTCGTCAGTCAAGTTACCAGATGTCCTTACAGTTTCAGGCAGTTACACTTGATCACACACACACACACACACACATATATATATAATATATATATATATA
>NC_068983.1:161091879-161092661 GCF_001194135.2 Octopus bimaculoides
CACACACACACACACACACACACACACGCACATGAATATATATGAAAAGGAAAAGCATAATGAGAATGACGCCAGACGACCATTGTAAAATTCATTAGATAGATAGCAGCCTAGAAGAGACAGATTCCACCATTTATATCTAGATTGACCCATTTACGAGTAAAATCTTACAAACATTTATATTATATATATATATGAATATATATATATATATACCCAAACGCGCGCGCACACAGCAGCGTTAAAATATAATTCCAACAGCTTTTTAATTTATCATTTCTCTATGATCTTCAGTGTCTAGACAGTTGCTTTTACTCTGATGTATTTTGTAGTTTTAAAGCATTTAAATGCATAACAACATTTCTCAACTGTCCTATAATTTAACGAATGTGGTTATTGCTTACTTCATATACATACATACATACATACATACATACATACATGCATACATACATGTGAAGGCGCGCGGCCTAGTGATTATGCAGTTGCCCTCGGAATCGCGAGATTGTGGGTTCGATTCCCAGACCGGGCTGAGCAAAGCACCTTCATTTCACGTTGCTCCAGTCCGCTTTAGATCAAAGGAGAATGTTGGCCTACTCGTCTAACTAGCTGTGTGTCGTCATTCGATGGATAAAACGATGCAAAGCGCATTGCCACCAGCGATGTACAGCATCTGATAGTCTGGTCGGGCACACGGTCACGTGATATATATATATATGTGTGTGTGTGTGTGTGTGTGTGTGTGTGTGAGTGTGTATATATATATATATATATATATATAT
>NC_068983.1:161093219-161096183 GCF_001194135.2 Octopus bimaculoides
TAGCATTTTATTTGTGTTAGTCATTGGGCTGTTACCATGCTAGGGTACCACCTTTTAGTCGAACAAATCAAGCCAACACTTTTTAAAAGACCAATGCTTATTCTATCGGGCTCTTTTCTAGGTAACGGGGACGGACACAAACCAACAAGAGTTGTCAAGTGGAGTTGGAGGACAAACACAAGCACAAAGACACACATTCATATATACATAAAACGAGCTTGTTCCAGTTTCAGTCTACCAAAATCCACAAAGTTTAGTCAGCCCGAAGCTATAGCAGAAGGCACTTGCCTAAGGTACCACGCAGTGGAGCTTAACCCGGAACCATGTATATATATATATATATATATATACATATATATTTAAAATTTTGGCACAAGGCCAGCGATTTCCGGTAGGGAGCAGTAAGTCGATTACATCGACTCCAGTACTCAAGCCGTATTTATTTTATCGGTACCGAAATTATGAAATGCAAAGTCGACCTCGGCGGAATTCAATCTCAGAACGTAAAGTCGGACGAAGTGCTGCTAAACATTTTGTCCGGTGTGTTAATGATTCTGCAACATCACTGTTTCCATTATAAGTTTACGTATATTAGTAGTAATTCCTCAAGTCCGAGCAAAGACGGCTCTACAATTTCCTGGTGAACAACCTGCACATTTGATTTGGTTATAATGATCAAATATTTGTGCTGAACTAGCTCGTTCTCTCCATCAGTTCCACGCTGTACAACACGTTAGATGGTGAAGTGATCGCAGAGCGACGTGAGGTGTAGTGCTCTGCTTAAGAACACAAAGCACCATCCGACCCAGGAATCGAACCCGTGATTTTCGTGACTGTGTGCACAACATTCTAACCATTAGGCCACGTGCTCTCGCTATAGATAGATAGATAGATAGATAGATAGATAGATAGATAGATAGACAGACAGACAGACAGACAGACAGACGGACGGACGGACGACGGACAGACAGACAGCCAGCCAGACAGACAGGCAGACAGGCAGGCAGGCAGACAGGCAGACAGACAGACAGGCAGGCATGCAGGCAGATAGACAAACAGACAGACAGACAGACAGACAGACAGACAGATAGATAGATAGAGAGATAGATAGATGTTATTATTCAGTTTCATTTCAAGATTTCTTGCCAATAGAGAAAGAGTTAGTTTCCAACATAGTTCCAATGCTCATTCATTGGAAGTTCAGCAACATCAACGAGGAATTTTTGTATAGATACATGCATATGAGCAAATTTGTATGTTTTGTTTTATGAATATATTCTCATGCAAATAGTTGCATGTGTAGACATGCTCACATATACTTAAATGATAAACTTCTGGAAAGTTTAACAGATTTTTATGTATGCATACATGCAGGTTTGTATGTTTTGTTTTATGTATTTCTTCTCATGCATATATTTGCATATCTAGACATTCTCATACATTCTCTATAGATTTTTACAGTTCCAGTGTCTATAGTCTCCGAAATTCTCCTTTCTGGTTTCTGAGAAGCCTAATTTCTCAAGATTGGTATTTAGGCACTGTGTTACATATCCCAGTGCCCCAATAATTACAGGTATAAACCTGAACTTGTAATCTGGTTAGAGTAGCTATAGATTCCTCAATAGTTCAGCATAGGTATTTTCTTTTTTGCTGATCTTTAGTATTATGTTAACATCGGCTGGGCAGCTGATTACCATAGCTGTACATAGTTTCTCTTCTCTGTCCCAAATTACTGTCAAGTCTATTATGTTTATATTTTATTGAAGTTTTCACTGGGACATTCCACCAGTACTCTTTTTTATTTATTATTTGTGGCTATCGCTTCTACTATACTGTAAATTCTTATTTCTTTGGCCTCGAGGTTATCCTTCCGACAAATCTCATTATACAGTGTCCTAGCTATGACATAATGTCTCATCGGTAGATAAACCGTGATGACATTTTCGGACAACTGCTTATGATGTGGGTAATGTCTTCGGTGTTAACTTCACAAAGTCTGCGTCGGTTGTCACATTTTGCTGCTTTTCCTTCGTCTTTGTCCCTTTTGTGTATCAGGTATTTGGTTGATATTTCTTGTTCTTGGGTTACAAACTCACACCCTTCAAAGTGGGAGTTAGTAATCCAGTTGTTGGTCCATGGTAGACTGCTTTGAGGATCAATGTTACAATCATCCCGGATCTTTCTACTAACACAACCATGCATGGTCTTCTGCTGATATTCGCTCATCCTTTCATCTGACGATACGTTGCGGTTGAGTGCAACTTCTTCGGGCATGTATTTAAAGTTATCAGACAAGGGGTGCTGCGCAAGGAGCTGCTTTCCAAGTCTCATGATGTTATCAGCTTCATGTATGCAAACTTGGTCAAGGAATGCATGTATGTATATATGCATGTATGTATGTATGTATGCATGTATGTATGTATGTATGTATGTATGTATGTATGTATGTATGTATGTATGTTTGTATGTATGTATGTATGCATGTACGTATATATGTATGCATATACAGATAAACACATAAATGCTAATATACATATATGCATATATATAATTTTCTCTTAATACACACACTCACACAAATACATATGTCATACTGTTAACGAATATTCGTTTCAAATTTTAGCACAAGACCAGCAACTTGGGAAAGAAGGGTAAGTCGGCCCCAGTGATCGACCGATACTAACAAAGTCAACTTCAGTGGAATTTGAAATTAGAACGTAAGGACAGACAAAATGCCACAAAGCATTTTGCCCGGCGTGCTAACGATTCTGCCAGCTCGCCCGTGGCTGCGTGGTACGAAGCTTGCTTCGCAACCACACGGTTCCGGGTTCATTCCCACTGTGTGGAACCTTGAGCAAGTGCTTTCTACTATACCTTCCGCCGACCGAAGCGTTGTAAGTCAATTTGGTAGACGGAAAGAAGCCCGTCGTATATATATATATATATATATATATATATATATAT
>NC_068983.1:161096536-161099764 GCF_001194135.2 Octopus bimaculoides
ATTATCCTCCATTTTCTAATTGTTATACAAATTTGGGGTAAAACCTCCACTTTTACCCGTTCCCATTGATTGCACTTGGTATAGCACTAGTGTAGCAACAATTGGGTACCCTCCCAGCAGTATACTGGATAGATACTATCCCTTAGTGGGTTGAACCCCCAACCCCTAACTCTCTCACGTTATATATATATATATGTGTGTGTGTGTGTGTGTGTGTGTGTGTGTGTGTGTGTGTGTGTGTGTGTGTATAGAATATATATATTGTGAAGGCGCATGGCCTAGTGGTTAGAGTGTCGTGGTTTCAATTTCTAGACCGGGTGGTGCGTTGTGTTCTTGAGCAAAACACTTCGTCTCACGTTGCTCTGCGATCATCTCAACACCTGACGCGTGGTAAACGGTGCACCTGTTCTAGCAACGTCGATTTGATGGAGAGAGTGAGATAATGTGGGGCACGAACAAATGTTCGTGCCCCACATAAACAAATCATTAGTGCAGGTCGTTCGGTAAAAAGGCTGAATAATCATACGTCGTCTCCGACGGGAGAATCCATTATATATATATATTAAAATTAATCAAAGGACATACTGAGTATATCTACCTGCTGGAAATAAGAGTTTTGACTGCTATTTCCAGCAGGCAAACTTACTAATTATGTCCTTTGATTAATTTTAATCCTTCAGCTATTTAATGTTTTGTGGGCGGGGGCTGCATTCGCCTATATTATTGATTCTGTTATTATCATTTTAAATTATTACACTAGATAATAATAAAGTCAATGATATCTTCGCAAATTATTTTTTCGTGAATTATTTGCTCCTTATATACACATATATGCACATACATATATACAATAATTACACATACATGCACGCATTCATGCATACCTACTTATCGTCCTACCTACATGTATGCATGTATATTTTCAATTGCAGTTCCTTTTATGACTGCATTTCTTGAAGAGCAGCAGCAATGGAAAACGCATCTGTGCAAACTACCGTAGAATCACCACTGCTACTGCTATATACAATATTTTCATGTACAAGAAAAGAGAGATCATCTGAGTTAATTTCAGTCGTCTGTAGGAATTTCTGTTAGTGACTGAGGCACTGTTTATAAACCCCACTAAAATTCAAGGTTTGATTAAATTGCTGTGCCTTATCAAAGGAAATTTATAAGTAAATTACTGAGGCTCTATCCGATCTTTTAGTCTTACAAGATTTCAAATATATCAAATAAAAATAATGGTTTCAGAAAAGGCCAGCAATTTTAGCGGGGAAGGTAGGTCGGTTACATCTACTCCAGTGCTCAAATGGTGCTTACTACATCGACACCAAAAGGATGAAAGGCAAAGCCAACCTCGACGGAACTTGAATTCGTAATGTAAAGACGGACGAAATACCACTAGGGCATTTAATTTCGTACTGACAATTTTGCCAGCTCGCCGCCTTAATGTAAATATATAATGCTTTCTACTATAGGCACAATGCCTGAAAATTTAATACGAGGGAACTAATCGATTACATCGACCCCAGTGTTTCACTGGTACTTAATTAATCGACCTCGAAAGAATGAAAGGTAAAGTCAACTTCGGCGGAATTGGATCTCAGAACGTTGAGACAGACGAAATACCTATTTCTTTACTGCTCACAAAGGGCTACACACAGAGGGGACAAATAAGGACAGACAAACGGATTAAGTCGATTATATCGACCCCAGTGCGTAACTGGTACTTAATTTATCGACCCCGAAAGGATGAAAGGCAAAGTCGACCTCGGCGGAATTTGAACTCAGAACGCAGTGGCAGACGAAATACCGCTAAGCATTTCGCCCGGTGTGCTAACGTTTCTGCCAGCTCGCCGCTTTTGATGTATAATTAAGTCAAGTGTATAATCAAGTCAAATGGAATATGCATGATTAAGACACAAGTTGTGAATGAAGTAGTATTCAGGGTGTCTAATAGATGCTTATTTTAAGTGACCAATAAAGCGATGGCTCGTATTTCAATCCCTCCTTCACTTTGATTTATCGATTAAAGATTCGGATCTCCGATTTTAATAAGCTCCCATAAAAATAGAAATTTTCTAAATTCTCACTTTTTGATCCCTGAGATTGTAAAACAGATGGGCTGGTCATACCTGGGATGCTTTATATTATACCGCTTATTGATCAGAAATGACCTGAAGGATTAACCTATAACAACAATAAACGTCTTTATGTTATTCTTTCTGCCTACATCACTTCCTTCTCTCCCCCTCTCTCTGTCTCTCTCTCTCTCTCTCGCTCTTGCTCTCTCTCTCTCTCTCTCTCTCGCTCTTGCTCTCTCTCTCTCTCTCTCTCGCTCTTGCTCTCTCTCTTTTAATTGTATGTTTATCTTCTTAAAGCCAAAACAGTAGAAATAGTCAGCAGGTGTAGTAGTGAAAATGAGAGAGGGGGAGAAGAGGAGAGAGAATAAAAGAGGCAGTCAAAGCTAGAAGGATAGAGTCTTACTTTTATTTCCATGAGATCCTTTGATTAAATAAACACAAACATAGTCCTTCCCCTGCCATAATCGGTTCAACGTTCTTTTCAGCCTTGGTTTTTTGTTTTTTATTCTAGGACACTTCTTTTCTTTATTATTTATTTTACTCCATCCTACTCTTCCCCTCTCTTCTCCGCCACCACGCGTGTGTGTGTGCATGTTTCTCTTCTGTCATTCACACTCATTCTCTCTCTCCCTTTCTCTTTATATATAAGTGTATGTATGTATGTGTGTGTATATATATATATATATATATATATATATACATACATATATATATATGTGTGTGTGTGTGTGTGTGTGTGTGTATGTGTGTGTGTGTGTATATATATATATATATGTGTATGTATGCATGTGTGTGCGTATTTATGTGTGTGCGTATGTATGTGTGTGCGTATATATTTATATATAATACATAAACCCGCACACACACACACACACACATATATATATATACATATATATATAATATACATGTGTGTATGTGTATGCGCACGTAAATATACATATATAATGCAAATGTATAAATTTGTATATATGTGTCTCTCTCCTTCTTTCTGTCTCTCTTTCTCTCTCTCTCTCTCTTTCTCTATATATATTCTTATATATATATATATATATGGGAGAATATACAAAAAATAACAACAGACGAGGACAGGTGGTGTAAATAACAAAAGTATATATTAGTATGACATAGACACACACACACA
>NC_068983.1:161099800-161105291 GCF_001194135.2 Octopus bimaculoides
ATATATATATACAAATGCACATTATATACGTATATAGAAACAAATAATGTGTGTCTGTGTGTGTGTGTGTGTGTGTGTGTGCGTGAGCTGATGTCTATTTATTTATTTATCAAGCAGTCTATGAGTCGCAATATTCGCTTCCACAAATATTTTTTTAAAAGACGTCTTTGCTATTTTGTTACATTTTTTTTTTTTCAAATCAATTCTGTCACTGCTTCTTTCACTTGATTTCCCTCTAACCTCACCTTGGTCTTATGTAAGGGTCAAAACATCCATATAACGTGTAGGCTGAAGGTAAATAGTTGTAACAAAGTCTTGCTCTTTGTGATCTGTTGTAAAGGTAGCATTACTGTATTCTTTTTCTTATTCTTTAGCTTACCTCAATATTTGTATCAGTAAAATATGTTATAAAAGTCCCACGAGTTATTAACCCATTAACTTCCATGTGGTGATTCTGTATCTAAAATGATTCTGTTTTGGTTCTTTTGCTTTTCGGTGTCCTTTTTTTAAAATTAAATTTCAGATTAACATTAGTATGATAGGCGTTAGCTCACACGGTTTGCTGTTCGTTTCACAGTCAACACGTACCTGGTTTCCCTCCCCAATCAACAACTAGAAACCTCAGCTCCAAGGTAAAACCATACATAGCTATACAATATATATATATATTTAAATACATAAGAGGAATCCACTCATGGGATCCCTTAAGCTAGAAAGAACTGCTAGGTTCTAGAACCATAAAATTAGGGATAAAATCCCGAAAGGAACGAAATGAAAAATAAAAACTTTTACCATCTCTTCTCCTGGACCAATTGGTTTCTGACTTTTGTTTCGCAATTAAGATAATTTTCTAGGTGAAGTCGTTTTCAACAGGTACACCTAAGACTAAAATATATAAACACGAGGCAATCAAGTCCATGCCTCTCGTTTATACATTCTAATTTTTTCATATCTACTGCGCAGGCACAGATCCTTGCCGGCAATAAAAAAATGCCAACTTTTAAAATTCGAAAATTATCCCCCCCCCCCAAATTATAATACTTAATCATATCAAAGGGGAAAATTTTTATTAATTTCCATTTCTTTTTGATATGATTAAGTATATATATATATATATATATATATATCTTATCTATCCTTGTAAAAAGCAAAGTTTGTTTGTTTGTCTGTACGCTGACCGCTGAAAACACTAAATAAAATTGATAATATTTCAGGTTTTTTATGTCATTTAAATTAATTTGCCCATTCCGCACATAACTGTGCACTTATCTCCGAAAACGAATTGATGGCGGGAGTTGGTGGTGCATTGGTTCCTATTTCTAGCAATCCACGTACTGTCTATTTCACCGTAATACTTCTTACAGAGTGAAAAAATACTCCATCTATCACTCAATCTATCTCCAACTTTCTCTAAGTTTATACATTACATTTATTCCTTTGAAGTCGTCTCCAGACCTCTGCTCTTCTCTCTCTGTCTATATGTTCTTCTCTATGTCTCTATATCTCTCTCTTTCTCTCAATCTCTACCTCTACCTCTTTTTCTCCCTAGAGAAAAATACGTGAGACAGAAAGAAAGGGGTTTAGGGAGAAAAAACAAGTGAGACAGAATGAGAATGGAGACAGCTACATCTATAAATCTATCGACAAAGTTGTCGACAAGGACGATGCTGTTCATTATCCTGTTGAATTCCTCAACAGTCTGGTATGCCGCCACACAACCTTGACTTGAAGATGGGAACAGTCATCCTGCTTCTCAGAAACCTGGATCAGCCAAAATTGTGCAATGGTACAAATATGGTTGTGACTGAACTATAGCCTCACATTATCGAAACAAAAATCCTCACTGGAAATATTGTACTTATACCTAGACTACTACTAGTACCAACAGATGTCCCCTTTCGTTTCAAACGATTGCAAATCCCAGCGAGATTTAGTTAGGTATTGGCCATTAACAAGTCCCAAGGTCAAACACTGCAGGTTGTCGGTCTCCATTTAGAAGAGGGATGGGATTTATTTCAAAACGGGACACCAGTTTTCATTTATGTTTTATGTAGTGTTTTTGGTACCGAAAGACTTTCAAACTTCGTATACTTATCTATTTTGTGTTATAGAACAGAAAAAAATTTTTGTATTCGAATTTATTTCATGTAAAAAATTGTCCTATTTCGATA
The DNA here is from genome assembly GCF_001194135.2 of Octopus bimaculoides. NCBI lineage: Eukaryota > Metazoa > Mollusca > Cephalopoda > Octopoda > Octopodidae > Octopus > Octopus bimaculoides. The sequence goes on from NC_068983.1 coordinate 161,101,972, forward strand.
ATTTCTACTAATCACTGACGTCTATTCAGTTGAAAACAGTTAGCGCTGTAACGGTGTATATCGTATTAATCCCCTAACCCTAACTAGACTGTTAACCCTAACCCTAACCCTAACCCTAAAACTAACCCTAACTCTAGAATCCGAACTCTAAAATTGTTACACACATAGATACGCACAGCGTAATTTATTATATAAACAATATATGCGTATAAATTACGATTAAACCGGATGAAATATGTCACAGGGAATAACATTTTTATGACCGCCCAGCAGTAACTCTATTCAGCTGAATAGACGTCAGTGATTGGTTGAAATTACAGAAATACGACAACTTTAACATGGAATAACTTGCGATGTACGTTTTTTTGTTAAGAAGACTAAAAGTAAAAGATGTTTTATATGACACATTCTACCAGTATCCCAAGTTTCAAAGTGTTTCGTTAGTGTTTCGTTAAGAAAATACTGGCGCCCCCGTTTTGAAATAGATCCGAGGGATGTTTCTCACATGGTCAATTCTATGTAGGTTGTTCCAATGTAGGAAGCCCACAGAAATCATTCATATATATCCCAAAGAAAAAGTTAAAAACATTGTATGTACTAAACTTCTGTAAATATTTTTATAATTTGCGTACAATACATTTCTTTATTGCGATCTATATTGCGTTCTGCATTTAGATATTCTAAATAAATTTGTAAAAATATTTAATGCAACATTTAAATACTTTTAACGACTTTTATTGTAAGGAAAACGGGCATTGCGATAGATGCCAATATGTGCCTTATAAATACATTTCAACACCGTACAGACCGGGCCAAAGGCCGGGAGGCCCGCTAGTGTATATATATATATTTCTATTTTCTATTTTCTCTCCTTGTTTATTTCTGTGTTCCTTTCTATCGAAGAGGGTAGGCTCCAAACGTAAAAGGCTTTCTCACTTTCCGAGCGTTAAACTAATACATCTGTTTGTTATTTACACACCCGTCTTCGTCTTTTGTTTTTGTTTTTTTTGTGTATTCTCACCATATATATATAGATATACATATGCATACACACACACACACACACACACACACACATATATATATATATACATATGTGTGTGTGTGTGTGTGTATAGCGGGTTGTATGTATGTATATTGCATACGTAACAATGTAAACCCATCCGAGTATCACACTTAATGTAAAAATACCAGGAAAAGACAAATTAACTGCTGTATTCGTACTCAGATAATATCTCTTATCGACTTGCAATGTTTACAAGCATAAACATATCAGTAGCAGAAGAAATGTGTCCAGTGGTGGCGGTGAGAATGCTAGTTGCGTATTTTTGCTTCTTTGGTGTTTGTCAGTAACATGTGCTCGCTGTCAATCATATGCTAAGACAAAATCGTCCGCTACCGAAATAGGAAAAAAATCGCTGATCGCTGATATAATTAGTTGCCCGGCTGAACAACAATCCGTTATATGCAACAGAAGCAGTATTAGGTTAAAATAGCCAGCTGTGTATTATACTTAATGCAAATTACATATCATTTAATCAGAATTTCGAACCCATGAATGTGTTCATGTACTTATAGCTATACTAACCACACTTTTCAATAGTGTAGCTAATAATAATAAATCTTAATAGGGCGGTGAGATGGTTGAATCATTAGCACGCCGGACAAAATGTTTAGCGGTATTTCGTCCTTTAGGCTCTGAATTCAAATACCACGAGGCTGACTTTGTTTTTCATCCTCTTGGGGTCGATGAAATATGCACCAGTCGAGTTTTTCCTGTTGTTGCCACAGTATTTTATTTATTTTAATTTTGTTCCAATTGGTTTTAAATTTGGTGTACTGATTTAGTTTTGAATGCTAATTATGAAAATGAAATCCATTTTTGATACAAATTAATAAACAAAAAGTTAATAGAGTTTAAAGTTTGCAAATGTTTAGTAATTTTGACCAATTAAAGGCTACAGACACATTGATGCCTGTTTCCGTAGTTACAAGCAAAGCTGTAATCTGCTTAAACGACAACAATGTGTATTTTCTATACCTGTGCCTATTTTTTTGACCCTCTGTACCTCACTTCTGTCATTCTCACCTGTTTTTTTTTCTTTTTTCTTCCTTCTGAGAAACGGATATTTTTGGTTGCTCTCCTGTCACTACATTATTTTCATAATTGTGAACCTTGTTTCCCCTGAACATTTTAAACCTAAATGCAAGTATGACCGCAACAAATTCGTTTAATCTTTTGAGTATGACGGAGAAAACCGAGTAAAGTGAAAACCGAGAAGGATACGGTTTATTGCTTTCAAGAGAAAGGTGTTATGCCTAAAAGAAAATTGTATAAAGAGAAGCTCACTACCACGTGTATGTCCTTTTAGCTTATTTCATTTCTGTGATAATGAGTCAAACGTTAACTCTAATTCCTAACCCTAACGCATATTTTGTTTCTTTTACGTCAAAAAATTTTCTTGAGCATTCTTTCCTTTTAAATTATTTACATCAAAGGTGTGGCTGTGTGGTAAGAAGCATGCTTCTCAACCACACGGTTCCGGGTTCAGTCCCACTGCATGGCACCTTAAGCAGGTGTCTTCTATTAGAGCCTCGGACCGACCTTGTGAGGGGATTTGGTAGATGGAAACTGAAAGAAGTTCATCGTATATATGTGTGTGTGCGTGCGTGCGTGCGTGCGTGTGTGTGTGTGTGCGTGAGTGTCTTTGTATGTGTCTTTGTGTCCGTGTTTGTCTCCCCACCATCACTTGACAACCGATGTTCGTATGTCTACGTCCCCGTAACTTAGCGGTTCGGCATAAGAGACTGATAGAATAGTACTGGGCTTGCAAAGAATAAGGCCACCGAATAAGTCCTTTGTTTCATCAAAAGCCTTTCAAATGACCGAAACACGTAAAAGAATAAAATAATAAAAGAATGACTGTTCGAATGTTTCACATGACTTTATTCATTAAAACTTACGAAAACTTCTTACAATTTTTGTGGTAAGTTTTCATTTTGTTCATTAAAACTTGGTCGTCAAAATGTTTTGCTTCCATTTTATGATAGCCATCGTGCAGAAATGTCCAGCTTCCAAATCTTGTTTTCTGATTGGGTAAAATTTATCAAACTTTAAAACCCTGTAAAATTTTTCTAAACCTTTTCGGGAACAAATGAATAGCAAAATCGGATTCAGCGTAAAAAAAAAAAAAAATTATCAATATAGACGCGGGAGGGGCTGTGTGGTAAGTAGCATGCTTACCAACCATATGGTTCTGGGTTCAGTCCCACTGCGTGGCACCTTGGGCAAGTGTCTTCTACTATAGCTTCGGGCCGAC
>NC_068983.1:161105421-161108209 GCF_001194135.2 Octopus bimaculoides
GTGTGTGTGTGTGTGTGTGCGCGCGCGTGTGTGTGTGTGTATGTTTGTGTGCCTGTGTTTGTCTCCCCAACATCGCTTGACAACCGATGCTGGAGTGTTTACGCCCCCGTAACTTAGCGGTTCGGCAAAAGAGACCGATAGAATAAGTACTAGGCTTCCAAAGAATAAGTCCTGGGGTCGATTTGCTCGACTAAAGGTGGTGCTCCAGCATGGCCGCAGTCAAATGCCTGAAACAAGTAAAAGAGTATACCAAATTTGAAAATTTTCCCTTCATTATAAAATTTCAAAATCTGTGACAGCAACAGAAAGGACTCACCAGTCGTATACTGGTGTCGGTGTAATCGACTTACCCTCTAGCCCCGAAATTGCTGGCCTTATCCCAAAATTTGAAGCTAATATTAAATATTATTATGGAGGCGAGCTAGCCGCATTGTTACCGCATCGGGAAAGTGCTTACCGACATTTCTTCCGACTTTACGTTCTGAGCTCAAATGCCACCGGGGTCGAATTTCCTTTTCATCCTTACTACTCTGCCTTTCATCCTCGGTGCCATGTGGTAGGGAAGCAAGCTTCTTACCAAGCAGCTATGACTCTCTCTCTCTCTCTCCCTCTCTCTCTTTCTCTCTCTGCTATATTCTTAAACAAAATTCTTAAACAAGAATATTATTGAGAACGACTTCGAAGTCACTGTCAATATTCTTGTTTAAAAATAGTAAAAAATTTTTTTGTTAGAAATAATAGATTTGTACTCTACAAAAGTATAGAGTGACTCATCGGATTAATGCAGAATTGTTTTTATTATAATTGAACCTTAAGGTAACGAGCTGCCAGAGTAGTAACTATACTAAACAGTAAAGCCAGTCGCCACATCAAAATGGCTATTGAATGTTACTACTAGTTTAACCCCAGGCAGATTCTCCACCAGCTGGTTATCAGTGCGAATACCTATATGTATACACACACACATACACACACACAAATATATATACACACACACACGCGTACACATACACACGCACACAAAGAAAACAAGAAAACACATACAGATACATAGACATACATTTAAGAGATTAGCTTTTTGTTACCTGAACTAAAGAAAAAACGTTTTAAAATAAAACTTTGAATAGTAATAGGGTAAATCAATTTCTAAGGAACTAATAAATAAACTTCCCTGTACGTATTGAGTTTTGTTTCTACAATTTTTACAACCAAACATATATTAGCTTATATTTTCTTTACATAAACTTTCAAAATTGTGTGGCTATATATTAGATACTGTTTCTTCTCGTTTAGATGAAGTTGGGTGGAGAATAATCAACACAAAAGTACGCAAATAAGCAATAAAAAAATTGGTTAAGTCTCTCCTTGCCTTGATTGACTGTGTATTTGTAGAAGAGACCGGTTGGTTGACTAGTCTTTCTTTATCGAGCGTCTGTCTATTATTATTGGGCCCCCTTGTCTGCCCTGTTGTCATCATTGTTTGTATTTTCAATAGTGTTGGGCTGGTCTAAGGCGACTGTGGCTCCATGAATATTTCAGATTTTTCATGCTTTAGTCAAGCTGTCGCTAGCATTTTGCCCATTATTTCACACTGCAACACTTCACAGATACTTGTTGAATTTCTTTTATATTTTAGAAACAAAAAATGCATTTTCGTCTTTTAACATCAATTTACCCTGACAAATTGTACCATAGAGAAGAAGAAAGTTTTTTTTTCCTTTCCTTTCGAGCTAACTCGGCAAGAATGTCTAGCCAACACTTTAACTGTAAAGCAAAGTAATAGGAGCACCGTCTTTGTTTATATTCAACTCTTCAAATGTGTGTGTGTGTGTGTGTGTACATACATACATGCATATATATACATACATACATACATACATATATACATACATACATACCACGTTTATTCCCAATTGATCTCTAAAAGTAGTTAACTTTTATTGAACAGAAGGAGTATAATCGTTAAGATAACCTTCAATACCTTATTGGTTTCGAGTTTTAGCACAAAGCCAGCAATTTTGGGGAAAGCGATAAGTCGATTACATCAGCCTCAGTACTCAACTGGTATTTATTTTATCGATCCCGAAAGGATGAAAGGCAAAGTTGATCTTGGTGCAATTTGTAACTGAATATAGAATATTCTATCCAGTATTATTTCAAATTTTTTGTATCCTTAAATATTTTCTAACTACCATGCTGAAAATATCTTTTCCTTCGACAACTTCAACAATATTGGTTTCAGCATAGTTTAGCAGCAAGTTAAAAAGGTGTAAGAGTTACATAGGCAGAATGTCGGATTTCGGACTGAAGAGAATATGGTTTCACCATCTTTTTTTTTTTTTTTTTTTTTTGATTAATACATGAAAACTTTGCCGGTCATTTACCTAAATGAAGAATAGAATGTGTAGAGAAAATACTATTTGTCAATGATAAAGGGCAAAAAGATGACCGAAATCTTGATAGGCAAATGCTCTTTTACCACACCATATTGATTCGTAGTTTAAGTCTTTCCATTGAAACTACGATTCACAAACTGAGAGTCTAAGATATAGTTTACGTTTTGTTCTAAGCTTTAAGTCATGTGTTCGTAGGATATTTTTCTGGATCCAAGATAATTTTTCTCCTATCAGTCACAGAAAATTGTAACGCAATTTTTTGTCACCAACATCTGAAGTTGCCAATGTATTTTTTTGCAAGCCTGACGGAGTGCTAGTTCTACACACACACACACACACACACGCACACAAACATATATATATATATATATATATATATATATATATATATA
>NC_068983.1:161108641-161111168 GCF_001194135.2 Octopus bimaculoides
TGTGTGTGTGTGTGTGTGTGTGTGTGTGTGTGTGTCTGTGTGTGTGTGTGTGTGTGTGTGTGCACGAAAAACATTACTTTGAAGTTGATAATTACCTTCGCGGCTACCCCAAATCTCTCAATCTTGTATATTTGTTTTCTTTGTTGCCAAAACAAACGCATAAAAGCAATAAATTCAGGATAGCAACACGGTGAGCCATAAGCTTCGAACAAATAAATAACCTCTACGGTAAGTATTGAGTACTTTTTCTGTTGTTTGTACAACGGTATTTACATGTGTATGCGTGTGTGTGTGTGCGTGTGCATGTGTGTGTGTGTTTGTGTGTATGTGTGTTGGTCATTCAAAATCCCCAGGTAATATGAGAACAGATTATCTCTGGGGTTTTTTCTATTCTTTTACGTTTAAAGGTACGTAGAATATTAAAAAGAATAGAGTTACAATTTCTAATTTATTTATTCGTGTAAAACATTCATTTTTTTATTTATTCACCTCTTTCTACTGTAACAACCAAGGCTTTCAGACAATACTATCAATACAGAAATTCCAAAGTATCGAAAGTTACGAGCTGAGAAAGGGAAAGATATGTTCGTGAATTTAACTACAACAAAAGAATATACCTCAGAAAAAGAATGAATGGGTAACATAAAGGTAAAGCATTGTTGACAGAAACGAGTCATATATTATATCCACTTAATGAGAATTTCACTGTAAAGAAAAAGCTTTGTAGAGTTATTGCTGGCAAAACTGCTGGGAAACCGCAATTATTTGATAAATTTCGAGAAGCTGGTTTCTTTGTATTAAAGCTTAGTGTTGACATTGTTATTTATTGTCCTATACTTTAATAGAGCGTGAGTAAAGCGGACAAAGTAGTGTCTGGAGCTCCTGAATTATGAGTTCAAATCTGTTTTCCGGTGTTTCATTGTATCAGATTAGAATACTTCGTTTTATAAATATATATATATTTTTAATTGTCATAGATATGAAGATCATGATTATGTGCCGTAACTTATAACGTTTTTCTTTAATAACAATTCTTCTATATCGAAAAAATATATGCATAAAAATGTACTAAACCTTGTATCCTCGAGATATATATACAAAAAATTATACATGTATATATATATATATATATATATATATATATATATATATATATACATATATAGTCACAATGAGGATATTTAAACCTCTTATAGGGATATTTTATCCAAGATACACTGGTTTAATATTGTATATTTTGAAGAGATATTTCTTCAATGAATATATTATATAAAAAATCGTAAAATATCAAACATTATCAAGTTAGAAAATAGAGATCTAATGGATACAAATTAATTTATGAATTACTTACTATATTCACCTACAATTGTTTCATTTCACAAACAAAATTAAACTTACAAACATATATAGATATATAATTTTACATTTTAAATACCTTGTATGGAAAATCATCAGGGTATACAAAGGACAATAAAGATTACATTACGATACGTTTGGTATACTTAGAATATATCGACATGTTTATTACTATAATAATAATATTATTATAATAATATTAAACATGCCTATATATTCTGAGTTTTACACACGTATCCTAATGTAATCTTTATTGAACTTTGTACACCCTAATGATTTTCCATACAAGGTATTTAAAATGCTGAATTATATATTTGTATATATTTTGTAATTTTAATTTTGACTTTGAAATGAAACAATTGTAAGTGAATATGTTAAGTAATTAATAAATTCATTTCTATCCATTAGCTCTCTGTTTTCTAACTCGATAATGTGTGTGTGTGTGTGTGTGTGTGTGTGTGTGCGTGTGTGTGTGTGTGTGTGCAATGTGAAGTTCTCTGATCACGTGACAATCCCTAGAAATACGATAACCTATATCTTATAATATTTTCATCACTCAAAATTAACTGAGGGACATTCGCAATTTTGATTTAATATATTTTCGTAAACTTTTGCACAGAATTGTGAAATCTGTTTTAAATTGGTAAACGAAACTATTAGCCAGCCATTTGACAGAAGCGGATTTCAGTCTCTTTGGAAGCAATAAAAAGTTATTTCAAGACATAAATGACGATTTCTTACATTTTCTGGGTTATGGTTACTTTGATTCTCTTACATTTTTTTGTCACCACTATTTAAGACGATATGGACCTTAATCTTTCCCCATGGCTGGTTAATTTCACCGTTGACCCCGCTTTTTTTTTTAACCATAGATGGATGCTAACTTCCCTCCGCCTATTAAAGCATTTCTTTCTCACAAAACATATCTGACAGCAGATTATTCTGAAACTTGGGTCTCGCCTGTTCCTTATCGCTTCCCCACAAGTCCGTAAAATATAAAATTAAAACCTTTGCAGATAATATAAGCGACACACAGATGATTTACGATTATTACATAGAGACGTAAATTGCTAAATATATTCGTCTGTTGAACAGATTCCTGTTAAGATTACAAAAATTGCCCATAGAGTGTGTGTGTGTGTGTGTGTGTGTGTGTGTGTGTGTGTGTGTG
>NC_068983.1:161111178-161112293 GCF_001194135.2 Octopus bimaculoides
TGTGTGTGTGTGTGTGTGTGAATTCATTGAGATATTTTTCATTCATCTTTTCGTTAAGGAAGAAAAATGGAAACCGTAACTCTTTACATCTATCCAAATATCAGTTCTTTAGTTCGTGTGTATATTATTCGTTTATGTAGACAAAGACATAATAAATGATATCAAAACAAAATATATTCAAGACATGTAGTAAAAGGAAAATCGTTGTTTTCAGTAGAATGGTAGTAGATGGTAGAAGTGGTTGTGTGACTTTTAAGATACATTATAAGTTTCAAGCAAACGGAGGTTTTCATCCTTCCTAGGTTTATAAAATATGCATCAAGTACAGATATTGTTAATCGATTGTTCTCTAATAAACGTCTGCTAAGCATTTCCTCCTAAACATCTTCTATCGGTGTTAGAATTATTATTCTCAGCTGTAACCGCCCCATATGTTTTTAGCAGTATGTAGGATTTCAAAGCGGTATGTAGGACAATTATGATCGAGTGGGGGAAGTCTTTAGGGCTTCATAACCGAATGTGATACGTCCCTTGTAAAAGACAGTGTGGCGTGCTATGAGGGTGATGTAGCTGTTATTTGCAATAGATCGAGCATATATGAGGAGGATCCTTTGTTAAATTGGCTGGTACTTAATTTATCTACACCAGTGTGGTGTTATGACTGTCACAATCATCGCCAGTGGTATAACCTGAGGATAATAACGAATGCTATTAAACATTGTCAGTAAGTGTTATGTCAGTAAATGCTGTTCATATTTCGGCAAGGAATTATACCGGAAAAATACGAGTGAAGGGTTCGTTTCTGTTGAGTTTAGAACATAATATTATATTAGTAAATACAGTTATAAGGTTCGTTTCCCGTCCATAGCATACCTCCGCTTATGTTGGTAATTGATTCCAAGATATGCGACTTAACTCAGAAAATGGCGTAATACGAAAAAAACATTTTGAAAAAAAAAAAATCATTATCTTGTATTTGTTTTAATAAATGGTTTGCACATTTTTCACATGTATTTTATATGATTTTTCCACTTGAGTATTGTTTTTAGAAATTTTGCAGAGATACGCTTTCGAGGGTTTGCTTTACGATTAAGCAAAGAAAACAAAGAAAATCT
>NC_068983.1:161112782-161114445 GCF_001194135.2 Octopus bimaculoides
GCTACTGCCAATATGCTTCAGCCATTTTTTGACAAGGAAATAATAATTTTATCACCACCGCGAATCGTTTGTTTACGTAGTCAGCACTTAATTTTTACGGCTGAATGGACGTCAGTCATTGGTTGAAATTACAGAAATACGACAACTTTAACATGAAATAACTTGCGATGTACGTTTTTTTGTTAAGAAGACTAAGAGAAAAAGATGTTTTATATGACACATTCTACCAGTGTCCCAAGTTTCAAAGTGTTTCGTTAAGAAAATACTGGTGCCCCCGTTTTGAACAAGATCCGAATAATTTCTTTTTCTTTTGTTGCTTTTTCAGATTTCTACGTTTGAGAATGTATTCAGCAAAATGCTATCTAAAAATTGTAAAAGAATTACGAGGAACCAAGTTTGCGAGAGTATAGATTGATCCGAAAACAAAATCCATCTCTTTTTTAAAGAATTTTCATTTATAGAATCGCAGTCTACTTCAGCGAAAATATATCTCAAAATAATCTTTTCTACTCTAGGCACAAGGCCCAAAATTTTGGATGAGGGGACCAGTCGATTAAATCGAAACCAGTACGCAACTGGCACTTAATTTATCGACCCCGAAAGGATAAAAGGCAAAGTCGACCTCAGCGGAATTTGATATCAGTACGTAAAAAGAGACGAAATACTGCTAAGCATTTCGCCCGGCATGCTAACGTTTCTGCCAGCTCGCCGCTTTATATCTCTCAAAATAATGTATTTTTAAGAAAGTTAGTATGAAACAAAGTGGGAGGAGTACCAAGCTGTAGCTATGTCAAACCTTCAAAGCTGTAAAAAAGTTACATTACATTTTATTTGCCATTGTAATATTTTTCTGTGAAATAATATGTGTAAAGTCTTTATGAAAGAAAGTTATTAATGGTTTCTCCCATTGTTTTAAATAAATGTTGTTCTCTATCATTAATAAAACTATTGTCGTTTTTGACGATACAGGAATGTTGGTTATTATCATAATTATTAAGCTGTTTTGTGGAAAATTCGAAATAGCACTCTACAAGATACAGTTTTTTGTTACTTTCCCTTTTTATTATTTTTAAAATTCCAATTTCATTGAGTTTAACGCTGCTCTTTTATCCGCTTTAATAGGTATCATAGTTACTAACCAACGGGGAGTCAATATAATGGATGATTCTATCTCAAAATTACATAACTTTTTAACCATTTCAGTAAATGATAAATAAACAGAGCCTTTATATGTACCATCATTCTCTCATGTAACTCTTCCTGCAAGTAAAATTCAATACACGATTGGAAGTCAACGGTAGTCGGCCATTCGCTCACTAAAATACAAACGAAGAACTGAAAATGGTAGTGAAGTACGTATGACGTTTAATGCATTGTGTTTGCTTGGTGTATTTCCGTAGTCGAATTTCCAATAAAATAATCAATCGGAAAATAATTAGGATTCATATTCTTTTCATTTTGCTCTAAGCCTTCTCTGACCAAGCAGAACCTTAATCAGTTATGTTCATGCCAGTATTATCTGCTTCGCATTTGTGGTGTGTGTGTGTGTGTGTGTGTGTGTGTGTGTGTGTGTGTGTGTGTGTGTTTAATGGTGTAGAGAAAAATGAAAATACTGATATCTTTCTTCCTTTCTTTATGACAATGAAAAGCGATTTTGTTTATT
>NC_068983.1:161114865-161122163 GCF_001194135.2 Octopus bimaculoides
ACACACACACACACACACACACACACACACACACACACACACACACACACACACACATATACACACATACATACAAACACACAAACACGCACATGCACTTATTTGTTTACTTTACGAAACAAAATACAATACAGAAATGCATTTAGAATTACGTCATTATGTGACATGAAACGTAGAATTTAATGAGAGCTAAGATACGTAAATCTCTGAATCAGATACTCTTCGATAAATATACATTAGCATAAATACGAATTCACATACGCATGCACACACAAACTCAGATATATGAATATATATATAAATATTCGTCTTTCTTACGTACATAAATGTAAGATTAAGTATTTATGCATATCTTCGTCTAGTTAACTCAGTGATGTCTGTGTGTGTATGTGCGTGCATACACACACATATATACACAGAGATACATGCATTCATACATCTTTTTTTATCTTTTTTATCTTTTTATCTTTACTGCATCCAGGGATTTTTCTAGTCTTGCTTCTGGTGAAGTAGCGAGTTGAACGTTGCCCCTCTTCGTTGTGCTTCCTGAAGGACCTAACGATCTAACCTGCCACCCGCCTGCATAGTGTTGCCGTCTGAGCAATGTGCACATGGAAAGTTGCGTAGTTGCTCATGCGGATTCCCAGGTCACCCACCGACTCTAACACTGGGATTACATTGTCTGCTGGTTCCGTGTACTTCAGCTGTATTTTGTTTTCAAGCGGAGTGCTTGAAATTTTGCGCCATTGAACTGCATCAGCCCATTTATATATTGCGTTCAAGTCATTCTGCAGTCTTAGGATGTCAGTAGGGTCCTTGACTGCCTGCGATACTTTTGTATCCTCAGCGTAGCTGGTGAGTGTGGCTGACTCCGTGGTTGAGGGTATGTCGGAGAGAGCAACCACAAACAGTAGTGGTCCCAGCACTGTTCCCTGGGGGACTCCACTGAGGATTAGTGTCACTTCAGAGAGAGAGAGAGAGAGCACCATTTGCTGTGACAGCCTGAACTCTGCCCTTCAAGAAATCATGCAGCCACTCTCCCAGTCTACCAGCGATACCGAAGTCACGCAATTTGTGACATATCGACTTTGTCAAAGGCCTTGGCAAAGTCATGATATATCACATCAACATTTGAATGGCTGAGCTGTTGTTTTAGTACCAGTCGAAGTGCTGTAGTAGCTGTGTTAGATAGTTCCTTCCAGGACGGAAACCATGTTGTGTGTCTGTAAGCGAGTCATTTTACTCTAGGGACGTGGTCAGTCTTTTTCTGACAATGCGTTCCATGATCTTGCTGACATGTGAGGTCAGAGAGATAAGTCTGTAGTTTATAGCATCTGCTCTGCTTCCTCCTTTGTGGACAGGGCAAATTATTCCTTCTTTTAACGTTTGAGGAACTCAAGTGAACTCTGGAAAAACATTTGCAATGGTTTTGCAAGAGCTTTCTTGCATGTTTTTAACAGAATTTCTGTGCAGAGTTTGGATTTATCTCATCAATGGCCAACAATACATCCTCTTCTGTAATTTCAATGTAATTGATAATCACTTTTCTGTCTTGTAGGTTAGAGGTGTTGAAGAACTCATCAGGTCTACTTATTTTCATGTTTTCTATATAAATGTGTGTGTGTGTAGTGTGTGTGTGTATATATATATATATACATGTGTATCTTTTATATATGCATACATATGTGTGTATGTATACATACACACACACACACACAAAGATACATATCTCTATATATATTTGTATATATATATATATATATATATATATATATATATATTCCAGGAAAGGTTTGCTCGTATATATTCTCACGGTGAAGAATACAATCATAATGTTTTACTTGCATCGTACTTTTCACAGAATATTTTTTTGTCAGTTTTTCGTCTTCTAAATACTCGCAGTGCAAGTGTAACCTCATTTTGTAAAGATGGCGTGTCAGGAGTATAACCATTCATATATAGCTATTTGTGCGTATGTGCGTATGTGCGTTTGTGTGTGTCTGTATTCACACATACACGTGTGTGTGTGTGTGTGTGTGTGTGTGTGTGTGTGTTAAACTAGCATTACCCAATTCTCTAAAATATTATATAGCAAACCAATTTCAACATTCAATTTCAATTATAATAAATATATATATTTAAACACATAATATACAAGAGTTGATACAATAAAGATCATAAATAAAAAATATACATATAACACTACTTATATAAAATAATCGTGATACTTTAAAAACTATTAACATATCAACAATTAATAATAAATAACGTTTATACTATGTGTGTGTCTGTGCGGTGTGTTTCTGCGGTGTTGTTTATGGATTTATGAAGCTTTAAGTATATCACTTTGATCTACTTAACCGATGATCTCTCTCTCTCTCTCTCTCTCTCTCTCTCTCTCTCTCTCTCTCTCTCTCTCTCTCTCTCTCTCTCTCTCTCTCTCTGCCTCTCTGGACGCGATACAAATTTCCTCTTGGTAAGTCCCAAGTCATAATGTATTGTTGTGGCTGTTTGGTTAAGCCGTTCGATTTAAAACCATGAGGCCATGGGTTCGAGTACACAAGGCACCTTGGCCTAAGAAGGCACTAAAGCCTAAGATCGATCTATACCATTTGGCAGAGAGGAGGCAGTGCAGAAGTCTGTTATATGCGCGCACACACACACACACACACACACACATACATACACATACACATACAAAATGGATGGGAGACAATGATGAGTGAATTCAAAGTCAAAATATCGGGATGCGTCGAACGGGAATATTAACTTCTGTATGGTTTAACCAAGTTGACTTCTCCCTCTGCAGTCGTGGTCGATAAATAAATACTCAATAAAGTACATTGTGTGAATGTGAAAAAGTCAACCAAAACCAGCATGGCTTCCAGACTAATGGCTGAACTAATAAACTAAAAGCAAAGGGGAACTATTATGTTAGAACTTCGATGACCATCACAAGACTTAGCTTCATAATTAATTACCGTGACAGGAGTTTCAAGTTGAAAGCAAAAGCAATATTGTTGGCCTTCGCACCTTATTAAAACTCTGCTGTTAATGTTGGTTCTATGTAACTAAACCCAAAGTTAGTTATGGAAAATGTGATATATCTTACCTTGGACACTCGACTCATTGATGAAGCCATAGCGATACCATCATGATTTAGGGCATATCTTGGATATTTTAAGACCTGGTGCAGCCCACCCATCCGCCATCCAGATAAAGAGACAGACAAATTACCAGCACGAGAAAGAGTTTATACTTCATTTATCGACCCCTAAAAGATGAAAGGCAAAGCTGACTTCAGCAGAGTTTAAATTCAGATTGCCAAGAGCCGGAACGATTACTGCAAAAACTCTATCCAACATTTTTATGACTTAGCAGATTGACCATCCAGATGAACATATATAGCAGGTTGAATTGATCTGATAATGTTATTAATACTTATTTTGTAAGGCGTCGGGCTAGCAGAATCATTACCGCATCGGCTAAAATGCTTAGCGGCATTTCGTCTGTCTTTACGCACTGAGTTCAAACTCCGTCGAGTTTGACTTTGGTTTTTATCGCTTTAAGGATGTATAAAATAAGTACCACTGATATAATAATACGCCGTAAGATATTTTCACACAGTTATGATTTAACTACACATTTTCACACAGTTATGATTTAGCTACATTCTTCAAGCAGTAAAACCCTACCACGAAGAATTGCTTTACATAACCTCACCAGCGCTCACCAATCTTTAGAACTCTCTCTCTCTCCCTCTCTCTTCTCTATTTATAATATTTCTTTTTATTTTACTGAACTAAAGCTTGTAAACAAGATTGATAAAAGCATACCATGAGAACGACCAATTATCCAAAACGAAGAAAATAAGTTATCCTGTACATCACTATGTGGTTACTTCCGCACTAAATTCACTGATAGCTTTAAGGTTTAGAGTTAAATGTTATTATATACATAACACATGTTTAATGCTATGTGTTTTTTTTTTATTACATTATTCAACATTAGTAGCCAACTTTTTTTTTATTAATTTTATCGCCCCTTAAAAATGAAAAGTAGGCAGTGAATTAATATATCATGCTGTATTTGTGAGGCTTAATGTCTTAACTGAAGACTTGACATAATCTCATTTTCAATCGGCACCACAACCATTAAATTGGAAAAAGAAAAGAAAAAAAAATCATCTGTAAACGTGGGCTGAAATTTTGAAACCTAGAGCTAAATATTTATCTAATTAGGCAAGTTATACAAACATTCTTCTTAATGACACCAAACTTACAATATTCTTTAATTTCAATGTCGCCGCTGTAAGAGACCAATAAATCCAACCCCTATCGGCTGAGTCGCCACTATCAAACTACCACACCCACTCCACCAACAGTGACTAAAAGAAAAAGACCCTACATACTCTCTAGACCTGCTAGAAGTAGTAAGCAAATCTCTTTCAAATGGCATTGTACTAGAAAGGATAACACATTAGATAATGTAGTCTTAGATAATGTAGTCTTATTTGTTGTTGGCACTCAGTCGCTTACGACGTCGAGGGTTCCAGTTGATCCGATCAACGGAACAGCCTGCTCGTGAAATTAACGTGCAAGTGGCTGAGCACTCCACAGACACGTGTACCCTTAACGTAGTTCTCGGGGATATTCAGCATGACAGTGTGACAAGGCTGGCCCTTTGAAATACAAGCACAACAGAAACAGGAAGAAAGAGTGCGAGAAAGTTGTGGTGGAAGAGTACAGCAGGGTTCGCCACCATCCCCTGCCGGAGCCTCGTAGAGCTTTAGGTGTTTTCGCTCAATAAACACTCACAACGCCCGGTCTGGGAATCGAAACCGCGATCCTATGACCGTGACTCCGCTGCCCTAACCACTGGGCCATTGCGCTTCCGATGTAGTCTTAGATATAACTGAAAAAAAAAAATACATTTCGATCGTGTTTATTCGATCAATACTGACCTGGAGCAACAAGATACTAAAATAATTCGAAGTAAACCTATGTGGTTATATTTTTCTACTGCCCTATGTAGCTACCAAATCTTCCTCAACAAATATCTCACAATTTTTAAATTAACAGTCCTAGAATTTAAGATACATAAATTTTGGGACATCTTGGGATGATCACTATGAGAAATAACTGAATAAATGTTTCTTTCTGATCACTGCTGAACAGAATCATCGATCATTATGGCATGTTTATCATGTCATATGGCATTACTTCCTAACACTGGTTTAAGGTCTCTACTAGGAAGAACAAACACTAACAGACTGTGGTGATGGTGGTGGAGGAGAAGGCGGTGAAGTGAAAGGTATTGATGGTGGTGTTAACATAAGTCTGAATGGTGTGTATATGGCAGCTGTGGTGGCGATAGTGGTGGTACTGGTGATGGTGATGGTTGAAAACAATCAACAAGAGGGGAGAGAGAGAGAGAGAGAGAGAGAGAGAGAGAGAGAGAGAGAGAGAGAGAGAGAGAGAGAGAGAAAGTAAGAAAGTAAGAAAGAAAGAAAGAAAGATTAGACAAAACAAAATTGACAAAAAATGTTTATCATGCAGCTTTGCTATTAGTTCCAAGTTGACAAATTTTATCATTGTTTTGATGAAAATTGTTCATAGTGCAAATAATGTATCGCTCACGGTGACGTTGCAGAGAATAGAGTTTCAGCTGTTTAAGTCGAACCCAATAACCAAGTCCCATCATGCCATTTATTTTTGTTTTAGTGATTGATCTTTGTGGCGCTTCGATCCTCATTATGTCTTGTTTTTTGTAGGGCCACCACAATGGGCAGCAGTAATCGAGGTGGGGCCTAGTGAATGTAGAAAGGAGAAGGATATAATGGTTTCATGATACCTAGATTGAAAAGTTCTGAGGATCCATGAGCACATTCTGCGGGCAACATCGACTTTTTTGTTGATGTGCACACTCCAGCTAAGGTTGCTGTCGATAGTTACACCTAAGTCTCTGATATCTGACGGTTCCAGTAGATCTCCCGACGGTAGTGTATATGGTTGTTTGAGTGTGCCTTCTTTTCCATAGTGGATGATCTCGAATTTTTCTTCGTTCAACTGCATGTTTTTTTTTTTGTGCCCACTGGGTTACTGCGCATAGGTCCAATTGAAGCATCGTTCGATCATACGCTCCCTTAATGACTTTCTGGAGCTTAGAGTCATTTGCAAATATTTTAATGGTGCTATGTTCAATGGAATCTGTAATGTGATTGATATAGACAATAAAAAGAAGTGGACCCAGCACAGTACCCTATGGGACTCCGCTGATGATTTTTGCTGGTCTTGAGTGAATGCCATCAACCACAACATGTTAGGTCCTGCTTGTTGGGAAATACATAATCCATTAATGTAGTTTTCCAGCAACTCCAGTGTTGGATAGTTTCCTTAACAGTATATTGTGGTCGACTCTGTCAAAGAACTTGCTGAAATCAAGGTATATGACATCCGCGTTGGAGCCCTCACTTAGTGCATTTAAGATGTCATGAAATTAGTGGAGGAGCTGTGTTAGACAGTCCCTCTTACCATGAAAGCTATGCTGGTTGCAATTTCGGAGACGATTTTGTTCTAGGAAAGCTGTTATTCTTGATCTCAACACTCAAATACTTTGATGATTTATGAGATGAGTGAGATGGGACGGTAGTTTATAGGGGGCGATTTATTCTCCTTTCTAAAGATAGGAATGATTGACTGGGAGAGAAGGTTTTGAGGGATAAAACCGGCATCCAGTGATTTCCTCCAGAAATTTGTAAGAGGAACTGCAATTTGCTGTTTGCATTCCTTCAGCACTCTAGCAGGGAACCTGTCCAGACCCACTGTTGAATCTTTTATTGCTGCTAGGATATCAGTGGCGTCGAAGGTTATGTCGGAAAGGACATGTTGGAGATTGAAAGAAGCAAAGCTGCTTGAATCGACTCTATCAGGATCACTGAAGACAGAGCAGTATTGACTTTGCAGGATCTCAGCCATGTCTTTGGCATCACTGTGAAGGATGCCGTTTTCATCAACCAGTGGGCTAATAGAGGAAACTGTGATCCTACCTGTTGCGGCAAAGGCACAAAAGACCTTTGCAAAATACCGAAAGGAACTTCACCTCTTATATCGCACCTTTCTTCCTCCTTTAACGTCGATGTGATATAATTTCTTGGGAGAGAAATACTTTTGCGGCTGAAGATAGCTTTGTATTGGCAATTATACACTGATATAAAGCTTGAAACACGTGTACCGCAGAATCCTTTGTGTTTTTGTTGTTAATTTTTGCATTTACAATTTATATATATATATATATAT
>NC_068983.1:161122724-161125223 GCF_001194135.2 Octopus bimaculoides
TACTTCTTGTATTAGCGTGTGATGTGGTCAAGTATTCCACATATATATATGTGCTCCTAATGCAATGCTGACCTTATGAATTACAGGTATAATCCATCCGAAGGGCTTCCACACATTTTCTGACTTTACAGTTTCATTTGACAGTCATGGTTCGATCCGTGACTATGGCAGGAGAAACTTGCCCGAAATATTTCGCAGTAGAATTCTGAGACATCATTATAACGGACTGAATTAATAACTACCCACCCATGTCACACACACACACACACACACACATACTGAACTAATAATTCCTGAAACGAAGAAAAAGAGAGAGAGAGAAACTCAAATACTTTTTAATATTCCTGTCAATTATAGGTACAAGTCTCGAAATTTGGAGGGTATCGACTCCGCTGCTTCACTGCTCTTATTTCATCGACTCCGAAAGGATTAACTGAATTTCAATTCAGAACGTAAAGAGGACGAAATACCGCTAAGCATTTTGTCCGGCGTGCTAATGATTCTTCCATCTCGCCACCTTCGTATTACTTAATATCAATTAAAGTTTTTCTTGTATGCCTTGAAGTAAAATCTGTTAATTAAAAAAGAAAGTACATCAGCCAGCTGGCAGAAGCGTTGGCAAGTCGGGCAAAATGCTTAGCGGTATTCTGTCCGTCCATATTTTTTGAATTCATATTCCGCCAAGTTCGACTTTACTTTTCATTCGTCTGGGGTCGATAAAATAAGTACCAGTTGAACACTGGAGTCAATGTAATCGACTTAGCCCCCTTTCCAGAAATTTCGGCCTTGTGCCAAAATTTGAAACCATTTGAAACCAAATAAGAAAGAATATGGCCAAGGATTGGACCAAGTCCACAATTCAGTTTCGATTCCTGAAGGAAACCACGATATGGCTTCGATTTCTGATCGAAACGTATGAAGGTAACGAAATCCACTGTACCCAGCTTTAGAAATTGTGGCTATTCATGCTTAGTTAAAAGTAAGCACAATAATTTTTATTCATTTCTAATTGAATTTGTTGCGCGTAACTCTTATTACTCTCTTTGGGAAGTACTTCAACATCAATTGTGATTTTTCTTCTTCCCTGAAATGCAAGAAGGCGGCTAGCTGGCGGAATTCTTAGCACGTTGGACAAAATACTTATCGGCGTCTTTTCCTGTGCATTACGTTCTGAGATCAAATCCCAGCGAGGTCAATTTTACTTTTCATCCCTTTGGGGTCGGTTAGGTAAAGTACCAATGAAGTAATGGTGTCGATGCAATTAACTTGTTTCTCCCCTACTCTCATCATTGCTGGCTTTGAATCCTGCATCCGTTCGGTAGAATGTTGTGGTCCCTTATACGGGAAATCGGATAACGAGCCCTATGAGTCATAAGGCAAAAACAAAACAAAGAAGTCATAATAAATAAAATACAAACTATGTACAGCTTATCGAAAGGAAAATATTTGTCTAAAATCGCAACGCGAAAACCCTTGGAAAAAAATTTCATAGTCAAGTCACCCCATTTTTCCATCACATAAATATTGAGCATTGCGTCTTGTCAGATTTTTTTTTAATGAAACGAGTGCCATAGACCAAAATGCTTGCTCATGACAAGTCGAATTCATTACGTGGTTTCGATTACCGAATTACAAAAAATTCATTTCATTTACGCAGCTAATGTATTTGAAAGAAAACACGAGAACCACAAGCGTGCAGTTTTGTTTTTTTTACTCAATTACAGGGTTTTTATACCATAGCCGAAAGGAACTAAAATTATTGTCCCATATTCCTTACTTCTAAAATCCCCGAGAAAGGCATAAACGTCACCACATTTCTTTGTACTCGCTCAAAAGAGAAATCAATATTACTATTCTGTTTTAATTAGACAAGGCAACAAGAACACATAAAACAATAGTTAAGACGGCTAAGTAATAAACATATTTGGTGTATGGTAATTAGCTTTGGCGACGAGCTCCAGAATGTAATAAGGCGCCAAAAGAGAAACGCTACTTTAGCTAGCCGAAATCAAATATGTAAAGAAACATTTTGTTGCTTTTCTTTCTTTCTTTCTTTCTTTCTTTCTTTCATCCATTATTTATTTATTTATTTATTTACTTATTTGTTTATTTACTTATTTGTTTATTTTCTTGTGTTTATTGGTGAGATTATGGTCTCCTTTAACTTTGTTTCTGTTTGTTTCCGTTTTAATTCTAGTATCGTAAAAAGAACAGACAACAAACACTACTACTACTACTACTACTACTACTACTAGTAGTAGTAGTAGTATAGTAGTAGTAGTAGTAGTAGTAGTAGTAGTAGTAGTAGTAGTGGTAGTAGTAGTGGTAGTAGTAGTAGTAATCTGTTCTTTGTACAAAGCGAAAATACATTACAATATAGTCTATTACACTAAAACATAAAATAGGGCCTACTATAAATGTATGCGTGCGTGTACGGACCTACAGACATACACACACACATGCACATATACACACACATACATACATACATACATGCAT
>NC_068983.1:161125756-161127651 GCF_001194135.2 Octopus bimaculoides
TAATAAATTACGCTGTGCGTATCTATGTGTGTAACAAATTTAGAGTTCGGATTCTAGAGTTAGGGTTAGTTTTAGGGTTAGGGTTAGGGTTAACAGTCTAGTTAGGGTTAGGGTTAGGGGATTAATACGATATACACCGTTACAGCGCTAACTGTTTTCAACTGAATAGACGTCAGTGATTAGTAGAAATTATCGAAATAAGACAATTTTTTACATGAAATAAATTCGAATACAAAAATATTTTTCTGTTCTATAACACAAAATAGATAAGTATACGAAGTTTGAAAGTCTTTCCGTACCAAAAACACTACATAAAACATAAATGAAAACTGGTGCCCCCGTTTTAAAATAGATCCCTTTCCTGCACTATATTTATTGTGAAATCCCTTCCCCATGAAATATAATAATTAAACACCAACTTGAAGATACGAAATGCGAGGCAGAACATTCACGTCACACGAGTGAAAACGATATCAAAATTCGATATGTGTTTGAATAAAAGATAATACTGTGGAAAGTGTATTTCTATTAAAGTCGCATAGTATACTGTTCATCACAACTAGAACATCCACAAGAAGACATGGGAACGATTCACACCAGATTTTCAAAAGCTTGTTTGCTTTCATACACATATAATTTATAAAAGCAAGCTTCACTTCGTTTAAGATATGTATACATGAAGTCGACATTAATCCTCGTTTAATCAACAATGAATATAATTCAATTGAAGTATAAGTGGAATTTTTAAACGAATAAGAAAATGACAATCACACTGCAGGCTTTAGAGCGACACAAAACCGTAAACAAGCTTCCTTTTCAGCCTTGGACTAAAAATTATAAGAGCGAATTTTTCAACTTCTACGAGGTCGCCTGCTACGACTGCTACGAGGTCGCCTGATCTTACAGAAATAGCTACCAAATTTTCCTCAAAATACATCCTACCTTGTAAAGGAGAAAAGGACGAAGAGCCTAATGAGGCTCTGGATGACTGAAATGAAATTTAACGAGATGATCACAGCAAGAATGCTTTTCATTGTCAGCCCATACAATAAGGTTTGAGCTGATGCCAAACAACATTTCGTAAAATCCGTACGCGGAGACGGAATTTTTCGGTAACTCTTTTTTCTCATCAAAGGATGATAAAATATTTTGAGGAGTTTTCTCTGATAAGAAAAAAATGGAGTCAAACAATAATTGACTCTTTTCTACAAACGATAACTGCTTACTAGGGTGCATGACGACATACACCAAGATAACCACTTCAAATTTAAGCTGTCATAGATGTTTGGTCATTCGTTCTGCCAGGAATAACATTCAAATCTTTAAATCCATCATGTTACAAATAAAGGACGCGTTTATAACGTAGTCCTTGATATAATCTCTGGAAATATGGGATGGTTGAGGTTGTAAAACATTTGATAACAGATAAAATTATTCCTGGCATCTTGAAGCTAATCAACAATAACTTTTGACAAATTTTGTGTCAACTCACCAACAGTCACAAACTTGGTGGCCGTTTCACTATAATGCATTTAAACGACAGAAGAGAAGGGAAAAATACCTTGATACATTCTATAAGCTCATTCGTTTCCTAAAATACAGTAACACCATTTGATTACTTGCCAAGAAGATCTTTAATTTTGTAGACCCCCACCTTACTCCTTATTTGTTGTTCTTCAGTCACAGAAGATGTGTAAGTAGCATTACGGCTGAAAGAAAAGCCAAGTACATCTGATGGTTATTTTGTTTCAAACTCCAAACAGCACAAAACAATTGCCCTCAAAACGTTCCTTCTCCACTCCACCGTCACTTATGAAACATTCGTTCACTTTAACTCTACAAAGTAATCAACGTTATGGTGTTTCATCTCCTCCCCCTCTCTCTCTCTCTCTCTC
>NC_068983.1:161127760-161137682 GCF_001194135.2 Octopus bimaculoides
AGAGAATTCCTAAATTAACTTGTATTGTCACCAAAAGCTTAGTTTTAATCTTTCTCTTTCAAATTACAACCCCCCCCCCACCAAAAAAAATTATTTAACATATGGACTGATACTACAACATACTCCGTTGTAAAACTCGAGCAACTCTCTCAAAGTGCCATCTATCAGTCATCTGTCTCCATTCATCCTAAGTTCCATCTTACAGTTAATGGAACTAGGCGTTATCAACGACCTGTTTTAAGTCTTTAAATCTTTTTCTCTTCTCAGTTATCACAAGTAACTCTTCTGTAGAACCAGCTCAACTAGAAGCTTTGCAAGATCACACCAGTTGTTTCTTGCTCCTGAACTTAATGAAAAGAATGTCATTACTCTTGAAATCGACAAAAATTTCGACTCCTTAACACAGTAACCTTCAGGCTAAACTGCTCGCAAATGGCTTCCACCTGTCTTAGATCGAGTGTTACCTATCAAACTGCACCATTGCAAAATGCACTGGTTCTCTCTATATTACCTCTCTCTCCCAACTCAATCAGTATGGGTGTGCAACAACAATCGGTAATAATGTCTCCCATAAACTTTTCTCTGTACATTAATGATCTACATGATGGTACTTATAGCTGATTACACTCTTATACAGATGATAATCCACTTCATACCTCCTTAAACCTCAGTACACAGGCGTCACTCACACTTAAGTGAGACACCTCATACAGCGTATGTATATATTTCTTGTTCAATGACCTCAAAAAAATCCTCCAATAAGTACATGATAAACTTGTTTCCTTCACAATTACTAAACACACCAAAGAAACTGTGTTACACTACACTTTCTCTTTGGGTAAATAATATTCAAATTAAAGTCAGCAAGATCGTTTAGATTTCATAATCTCTGATAATCACTCATGGTGACTTTGATATAAGAAACGGATCGCGAAATGTTTGCCAAGGCAAGCTAGACGATCATAAGGTAATTTTTTTTTGTTTTTTTTGCTGTATTTTTTTTTTTATGGCCATGTTCAAAGCGAGATAGAAAACCTAAGACAATGGAATTTCAAAATAAAACAACTTCTTCAATTCAGAAATTGCTTGTGTTTTATTATATGACATATGATTGTGGTGGATGTAGTTTTGTTTGTACTATAGAGTTAGCAATGTGTGGTTTTATTGTGTAGATGTCAGTCTTCGGTTGGCAAGCTCATACTGGAAAGAAGGCATTCGTTTAGACCATATCAATACCCTTGATCCCGGAGGTGTGGAGATGGGGAGCAACCTCTCCCTCTCCATCTTTTCCTTCCGCTTCAAGAGAAAACTTACAGAAAAAAACTGATGAGGGACTGATCGAAAAGGAAAGTGTTTTTATTAAAGCTAAGTATAAAACACGTGTCAAATATGGCGACCTTTACACACAAGATGGCGGAAAAGCCTATATTTTGATCGATCTGTTTCAAAGCTTACTTCGGAGAACTAACTGCTTTGTTCTCATTTTCATACAGAAGTGGATTCCTTCAGTGGCGAACTTCCTACCGCCTATGGGTACTTGGTGGGAAAATATTCAAAAAAGCTACTTCTCCAAGTTAATCCACCTAAAGCTCTTAAACTTAAGAATATCTTTCTGTAATTCTTTTAAAAATCTTAACAGTCAAGTTGTTGTCCATTCAGAGAATGTTTTTCAGACCATTATTATTTGCTTCAGAACTGAAAATAGGTAGCATTTTCTGGTTTTTAAACAAGGAAATGTCGGACCAAGCCAAAAGTCCTAGACAACCAGCAGACACACATAGCATCCTCTTGATATTGTGATCCTCTTGATACAGGAGGACATTAGCGCTAAATGTCCTCCTATATCAAGAGGATCACATCAGTATCATTCTTTGAAGATATTATAACTTTTGAATTATTATTATTATTATTATTATTATTATTATTATTATTATGACGCGAGGATGAAGAATCGCTAGCAGGCCGGGCAAAATGCTTAGCGGCATTTCGCCGTCTTTACATTCTGAGTTCGAATTCCTCCGAGGTTGACTTTGCTTTTCATGCTTTCGGGGTCAATAAATTAAGTACCAGTTGAGTACTGGGGTCGATGCAATTGACTATTCCCCATTACAAAATTTCAGGCCTAGTGCCTACAGTATTGATAGAAATGTTACCGCGCTGGGCAAATTCCTTAACGGTATTTCATCGATTTTCACATTCTGAGTTCAAGTGCCGCCGAGGTCGACTTTGCCTTTCATTGTTTCGGGCTCAAAAAGCAAGCACCAGTGGAGTACTGGGGTTCATGTAATCGACTTACACCCCTCCTCCGAAACTGCTGGCCTTGTGTCAAAATTTGAAACTAATACTATATACCATGTATTTTTATCATTCCATTCTCTGTAAGTCCCCATACTTTATGTCCCTCTTTGTATTGTACTCTTCATCTGCCACTCTGGCGACAAATAAAAGAATTCATCGCATCGTCGTCATCATCATCATCATCATCATTATCATCATCATCATCATCACCATTACTATTGTTATGTTTAGTATTGTAAATGAGCTTTTTGTTTAGGATACGACCTTTCTTGTGGAAGTTCAAAACAAAACAAGCAAAAACTGGGTAACATAGGAAAATATTGAACAAAAATAAAAGATGAAAAGACACAAAATGATAGAAAGTTTAACGGATAAAATTACTACAACTATTACTACTAAAATTCTGTTACTAGCAACAGTTAGCATCAACCTACTATATACAAGTAAAATTAACCCACACACTTGAATTTTTAAACGAAACCCTATCTATTACAAAATAAGCATTAAAAATATCAAAATCCATTTGAAAATAAACATCAAAATGATCAGGCTTCTAATATTGTATTATCCTCAAGTAGTCAAATGGTACCAGATTATAACTGCATCATCACACCGAGTTGATTCACAAGACGAGTGAGTTATTATTGAGTGAGTCAGTAATTAAGAGAGAGAGAGAGAGAGAGAGAGAGAGACAGAGAGAGAGAGAGAAAGCGGTGAGGAAAAAGATGAGAGAGAGACGGTGAGAAAAAGCAAGAGGTGTGAGGGAATGGGAGAAATAGAGAAAGATAGACAGAGAGAGAGAGAAAGATAGACAGAGAGAGAGAAAGATAGACGCAGAGAGAGAAAGATAGACACAGAGAGAGAAAGAAAGTGTACGTAGTAAAGAGAAGATGAGAGAGATGGTGAGAAAGAGTAAGATAAGTGTAAGAGAATGAGAGAAATAGAGAGACGGGACAGAAAGTGGTAAGAAAAAGAGAGAAATAGAGAGAGAGAGAAAGAGATGCAAACAGACAGAGAAAGAGAGAGGGAGACTAAATCAGACGTAAATCAGACGTATTACATGCGATAGTAAGGATAGGAAGACGGGTAGAGACATTACCAATCATTTGTAAATTAATGCGAAATTAGCAGAAATAATGTAAGCACATCCGAAATGAAATTGAAATAATAACAGAATAAAGTATAGCACATA
Source organism: Octopus bimaculoides (assembly GCF_001194135.2). Taxonomy (NCBI): domain Eukaryota; kingdom Metazoa; phylum Mollusca; class Cephalopoda; order Octopoda; family Octopodidae; genus Octopus; species Octopus bimaculoides. The sequence continues at coordinate 161,131,251 of NC_068983.1, forward strand.
AAAAAATGTGTCTCGTGTTGAAATCATATAATATCTGTTAAATAAAGCGTCCATAGTCAGGGCGTCTCGCTGTTGGTGACCAAGAGCCATTTCTCTGGGAATTTCACTTAAAAACCAATTTAGATGATATGAAATTGACCAAAGGCTACTACCTCATTGCTTATGTATATCTGCATACATTACACACAAACACACACACACACACACACACACACACACACACACATACACATCTATGTACGTGTGTATGTATATTTATACATATACTCACACATATTTATACGCATGTACATGCACATATATGTGTCTGTGTATTTAACTTCATGTGTATATGTATATGTGTATGCAAGCGCACTTGTATGCATATATATATATATCCCGATAAATATGTGTATATGTGTGTGTACTGGTAACACAAGACGATGATGACGTTGGTAGTAGTAGTAGTAATAATAATAATAATAATAATAATAATAATAATAATAATAATAATAATAATAACAAAACACTTTCAATACAGTAACCATAAGAGCATCACAGCAAACCACAGCACATACCCAAGGCACACAGAGCTGCGCTCGGTAGTGAAGTGAATGCACGTTATAAAAATAAAACTACTGAACAATAATAATAATAATAATAATAATAATAATTGAGAGTCAACCTTAGGAATAAGCAAGTGCCTCCGTTGTGCTGCATCTGGAATAGAGTGAATGAAACCATTGCCCATATCACGAACAAATGCCTTAGACTTGCCAAAAACCACTACAAGTTGTGACGACACGACCAGGTAGCGAAAGTGCTACATTGGTAACTGCGATCATACCAGTAGTAATTGGTGCGTTGGGAATGCTAAAGAAGGGAGCTGAGAAGTATATTAAGCAACTCCCTGGAAACTCCAATCTCCGTGAACTACAAAAGATAACCTTGATGGGTACAGCCCATATACCACGGAAAGCACTTTCCATCTAAAATGGAATAAATGAGGTGATAATTTTAGCATCCATAGCAAAACAAACGTGCCTTTGCTACTCTTGTCCTCCGGAGGACGCCCTGTACTAAGCTGAAATAAAATTATAATGAAAAGAAACCATTAATAATGGCCACGAATGAGCAAGCGTCTCCATTGTGCCGCATCTGCAATAGGGTGGATGAAACCATTGCCCATATCACGAACGAATACTCTAGACTTGCCTAAAACCATTACAATTTGTGGTGACACGACCATGTAGCGAAAGTGCTTCATTGGAAACTGTGCGAAAAGTGGGGACTAGGGAGATGCAAGACGTGGTATGAGCACAAACCGCAGAATGTGGCGGAGTCGGAGACTAGCAAAATCCTCAGGGATTTCCCAATCCAAACAGATCGGGTACTAGGGAGCATAACAGACCGGACCTAGTGGTGATGGACAAGGTGCACCACATATGCTATATACCTGATGCTGCATACCCCTTTGACTCACGAATTGTCAAGAAAGAAGGCGAAAAGATAGATAGATAGATAGATAGATAGATAGATAGATAGATAGATAGATAGATTAAACCCTCTTAACTACTAAATAGCCCCGTTATGGAAAATGAAGACGGTGAAGACAGTGCCAATTATTGTTGGTTCCTTGAGGACAGTATAAGAAGGCACCAAGAGGAATATAAAGGAAAATGGAATAGAGTGCCCAGTAGAACTGTTACAAAAGGTTTGCCTCCTTGGCACGGTCAGAATAATCAGGAAAGTACTAGATAGCCGAAAAGAATGGATAGCATAGTGCCATAGACTGCAGGTAGCAAGCCCGCGACGCATGCAAGACTCTAGGAGCTCCAACAAAACCTGTGACAAAGAGAGAAGAAGAAGAAGAAGAAGAAGAAGAAGAAGAAGAAGAAGAAGAAGAAGAAGAAGAAGAAGAAGAAGAAGAAGAAGAAGAAGAAGAAGAAGAAGAAGAAGAAGAAGAAGAATGGTTTCAAATTTTGGTGCAAGGCAAGCAATTTCGGGGGTGGGATTAAGTCGATTTCATCGATCCCAGTGTTCGAGTCGACCTCAGCGGAATTTCAACTCGGAACCTGAAGACAGACGTGATGCTTCGAGCATCGCGCACATCCTACGTAAAGCACTTTGAAAATGAGAGCACCACAGCAAATCACAACACATACCCAAGGTACACAGAGCTGCGCTCGGTAGTGCAGGGAAAGCACGTGATAAAAATAAGACTACTAAATAATAGTAATAATAATAATAATAATAATAAATGCCCGGATGCAGTACCAGGCAGTGGCTCTCATGGCTTTTGGTCTTAACTGATTGGAAGTGTTATCGTGTACATTGTTTTGTTACAGTAAATATTCTGCTCAGTACCACAGATTTGCTTGTCAGCTGCTTGACCTTTATCAGCTGAGCATGTCTCTTAGTGTTGTAGCAGAAAACGTGGGAAGAAGTAGTGAGTGAGAAGCAGTCAGATTTAAGACTAACTAGTATTTTAATGAGTAGACTGTTAGGAAAAATGCCGAATTGGAAGGGCCTAGGACTAGATTTAATACGATGATCAGGCCACGCTCCACGCTGGTACCTTTTTTTGTTCTTTTTTCCCCGTCTATTCACACGGTTCCTTGCACGCACAACACTCGTGCTACATGCTTCCATCTCTTTTGGAACGTACACTCCGACAGAATCAAGAATCGTTCAAACATTTTTCTTGCCTGGAACAAATTCTTATGAACATAGTGGTTTTTAGCATCCTGCAGTTTCATTCTCATAAACAATAACGATTGGTTATGTGATCTAGTTGCAATCTTTTCAAACAAGTAATGCTCTTCAGAATTCCACAAGTTATCTACTTACATTATACATTATACATTATACTTACATTCCACGTTATATGACAATTTTATATTTGTAGCATGTGGGGAATAGACGAAGAGAATTTATATTGTTCTAAATGACTTTTGAAGACTCATCCACGACGAAGAGCCAGTCATTGAATTAGCATCTTTACAAAGTACAAATAATATCTTCATGAGAGAAAAAAACTGTCTTTAAATCCTAAACTATGTCCTTTAGATCTCATTAAGATCTTGAAATAGTAAGAAAACGTTAGACTTATATATCTGTTAATTTGCAATCATCTTTCAATATATTTATTTCAATGTAACTCACATCAACAGTACAGATTCGTGGTGTAGAGGTTCGGATGTTGGGATCACAATCATTAGGTTGCACGTTAGATTCTTGGTATTTGGAGACGCAATGTGCTCTTGAGCAAAGCAAGTCATTTTACATATAGTCTCTCCAAGCAATATTGTGATTAGGGATTAAGCCTATGATAGGCATTTGTCTTGTGCAGGGAAGTGTATCATATACTCATTAGTTTAAACGGCTAGGAGGCCCGGATCAAGACAAACTTAACTTTTGGTTAATATCAGCACCTGCTCTGTATACGATCTACAGGTATTACGAATAAAATATTCTCCTTTAAATAGTTCTCTTTTCTCACTTTCATTTCCTATTTCTTTTTTTTTGTTGGTGGTAGTGGTGGGGGTGTAGATATTTTGGTTTCTGTTTTAATCTCTGTTACTCCACCAAAATGAACTGCTTTCTCTCATCCTCTAAAATCTCCCAACAGAAGTCAGTTATTTGATAAAAATCTCCTGCATTGGAGATTTATAATTTCATCATTCTCAATTCTTGAACCGCATTTACACAATTCCAGCTGATACAAAACTGGAAACTCTTACCATCTTAAATAAGTAGTGATATTAAAATAATTAATCACAGTATAATGTTAGCGGTGACAACACTACTGTGATATGACAACACTATGATATTTGTGTTAATGATATAACTTAGGAGTATCAACAATGTGTTGCTATAACAACCTTTGTGACGTTAACGTTGTTCACTGAATAGTTACAACCAAACTAATGTATTGTGGTTATAAAATCCGTTAGCAGTGTCCACACAAACCATATTGTTAACAATGTCAATTGTGATGCAATATTTATGAAGAGAATATTCAGTTATGTCTAATTGTGTATTTGTGTATGTGTGCGTGTAGGTATGCGTGTGACATATCTATGTGTGTGCATCTGTGTGTGAATGCGCGCGCGTTTGTGTGTGCGCGTGCGAGTGAGCGTATGTTTGTGTGTATGAGTGTGTGTAGAATTGAAGAGGTGTAACAAACCTTATATAGGCTCATTGCCATAGTACTGACGTAAGCTCGATGCTGTTGAGTAGAAGCCAGTGAATATCTCTGGCTGCCATTTAGAGCCTCACCCTTCGTTGCTCAGTCCCACTCTCTTGGCGGCTTGTTCACATAGTAAAACGGAGCGCCAGTCTGTCTCAGCCTTTCTACCACACCCGATTATGCTTACCTTTTCTCTTAACCGTCTAGCTTCCTTATAGCCGACCTGATGGCGACAATACCTCCGCCTTCGTCCATGATTTTAATCTTACCACTTTTATGGTACGATCGTTATTTTTTAGTTGAAATATCTACGTATTCTTGTTATTCTTTTAATTCTGTATTTCTCAATCTTCAACTACAAACAGAAGAATCAGGAACTTACCAAAGAAATTCTATGCGTATGATTTGTAATTTCAAACTGTTTGTCGACGGGTAGGTACAGTATTAGTCTACCAATTCACAGGTTGTAAGTTCTCGTTTTTTTTTTTGTTTTTTTTTTTTGCATGCATTATACTGTTTCTTGTGAGTGGGCCACTTAGTTCTTCTATACTGTTATAAATTGAACTAGTTTTAAAGAAAAAAAATTTGCTTTTTCTGTGTATGTGACATCAACTCAAGCGACTGATTATTGCTTGGTCCTTTATCAAAGAAACGAGAACTTTGCAGCATCTTTGTGATACAGTGATTAATGGAAGGGTAAAGTTTCAGGGTGTATCAAAAGTTTTTGCTTTTGTTTTTTTACAAAGGGACCGAAATATAACAATGGAAGATTTGCTTCATTTGTTATAATGGACTTGGCGAAGTAAACGAGAAAGGACGTAGTTTTCTCAATGAAAGAGAAGTAGAAATGGTTATTACTACTCAAAAGCTATAATATTCTGTTTCTGAAGGGCGGCGAGCTGGTAGAATCGTTAGCACGCCGCGTGAAATGCTTAGCGGTATTTCGTTCTCAGTTCAAATTCCGCCGAGGTCGACTTTGCCTTTCGTCCTTTCGGGGTCGATTAAATAAGTACCAGTTACGCAATTTGTCTATCTTTGTTTGTCCCCTCTATGTTTAGTCCCTTGTGGGCAATAAAGAAATAAATATTCTGTTCCTGAGTTAGCTATAAATTTTGATACAAGGCTAGCAATTCTAGAGGAGGAGGTTAGTCAATTACATCGAACCCCAGTATTTGATTGGTACTTATTTTACCAACTCCGAAAACATGAAAAGTATTTTTAAAAAACCCTGAAGAACTGTTGTTAATTATTTTTCTGATGTACAAACGATTCTACCTGCTCACTGTCTTGATAAACTCCGTTCCACTATAAGCACAGGGCCTGAAATTTGGAGCGAGAAGGCTTGTCGGTTAAACAGACCCCAGCACTCCGAAAGGATGACCGATAAAGTCGACTTCGGCGGAAGGATCATTTAATAATAGTACCTATTTATGACCAGAAGGCCTCAGTCAGGAAGCATTGATTGTCATGATATGAAGTGTATTGCTAGTGTGAGAATAGGAATAATAAACAAACAAACAAATACAAACACAGACACACACACAACACACACACACACACACACACACACACACACACACATATCTTTTACTTGTTTGAGTGACTAGACTGCGGCTGTGTTGGGGTACAACATTGAAAAATCTTAGTCAAACGAAAAGACCCCATTACATTTTTTTATGCCTGCTACTTATTCTATCAGAACCGTTTGCTGAACTGCTAAGTTATAGAGACGTAAACACACTAATACCAGTTATTAAACAGTGGTGCGGGACAAATTCAGACACAAACACACACACATAGATATATACAGGATGGGCTTCTTTCAGTTTCCGTCAACTAAATCTACTCACAAGGCTTTGGAATGCCTAGGGCTATAGTAGAAGACGTGCTCACTCAGTTGCCACCCAACCGAGAACCATTTGTTTGGAAGCAAACTTCTTACCACACAGCCACACCTGCGCCTATAAAAACAATTCTTTATTTTAATAGAATGATAATCGTTGGTGACTAAAAAAATTTAAAATTTGGTTTAAGTGTTGATGGTATTAGGCATTTAATCTAGTTTTTAAAGTTCTTATCTAAAGAAGTAACTAAAAAGCAATATATCTTATTGGAATTTATACACTGACTAGGTCACACGCAGGATATTCTAGAACTCTCATATGGTATTATGGTTCCTCTTATGCCTAGAACTACATACGCATGCACCTCTCTCTCTCTCTCTCTCTCTCTCTCTCTCTCTCTCTCTCTCTCTCTCTCTC
>NC_068983.1:161138125-161139504 GCF_001194135.2 Octopus bimaculoides
CCAACGAGTGACCGTCAATGGATTGGCATGTTCTCTGGAAAAAGTGATGATTCTGCACACGAAATCATTCACGACAAGCTTCGCTTCCGTAAAGTTTGTGCGAAATGGGTGTAAGGAGAGCTTACCGAAGTGCATAAGCGCAGTTGTGTGAAGATCTGTCTTTTGTCATGCCGAGGTCTTTAGTCAAAGCAAGTGTTGCACGAAAATGCACGCCAACACACGGCCGCTCTCGCTGTTGAAACCATCGAAAAACAATGAGACTATGTCGGCAAATAACGTAATTGTTCACCCCTTGCTTTTATTTTAATAAACTACAGAAACAAGGGTATACTTTTTGACTTATCCTCGTGTACACACACATACATCACACACGCACAACCTCCTAATTGCATTGAAGGCCCCACCCGCCAGAGATACAAATTTATCATTTTTGTCTACATCCCGTTCTGCCGTGGAAACAACATTCTATACTCAAACGTCACTCTGAACAGTACTACTTGTACACATGTAGATTCCACTATTCCCTCCATTCACTTCTCTCACCTTGATATCAGTAACACGGATTTGCAGTAACTCTGGTTCAAGGATTTGCAATAACTCTGGTTCAAGGATTTGCAGTAACTCTGGTTCAAGGATTTGCAATAACTCTAGTTCAAGGATTTGCAGTAACTCTGGTTCAAGGATTTGCAGTAACTCTGATATTAGTTACAAAGATTTGCAGCAACTCTGGTTCTACTTCTTCCATTCCTCTAAATGCATGTTATTTCTTCCAATGTGCAACAACTATATTGGACTATATTTTTTCGTGCCTCGATGACATCAGTCTCATTTCACTCATTACTGAAATCTTTGTCCTCAGTGACTTTAATATCCCTTTTGGATCTCGCACTCATCTGACGTTAGTCCGGAAACCGAATCAGTCTCGAGCCTTGACTCTTTACGTCAATAAATTTATTCTTAGCTGACACACAGACATTCGAAGTACCTCTTATTTCTTCTTCATTTCTTAACACAACGCCACTTATTTCTTTACTACCCACAAGGGGCTACACACAGAGGGGACAAACAAGGACAGACAAACGGATTAAGTCGATTATATCGACCCCAGTGCGTAACTGGTACTTATTTAATCGACCCCGAAAGGATGAAAGGCAAAGTCGACCTCGGCGGAATTTGAACTCAGAACGTAGCGGCAGACGAAATACCGCTAAGCATTTCGCCCGGCGTGCTAACGTTTCTGCCAGCTCGCCGCCACCTAGTTAGATCGAACCCTTCGCTATAGTTATCAATTGAACTTCTTAAGGACGCGGCTGTCATGAATTTTAGAAAACGTTTTACATATTTCCAATTTAAATGTATGCATTATCAGTGTGTGTGCA
>NC_068983.1:161140452-161143065 GCF_001194135.2 Octopus bimaculoides
TAGGGTTAGGGTTAACAGTCTAGTTAGGGTTAGGGTTAGGGGATTAATACGATATACACCGTTACAGCGCTAACTGTTTTCAACTGAATAGACGTCAGTGATTAGTAGAAATTATCGAAATAAGACAATTTTTTACATGAAATAAATTCGAATACAAAAATATTTTTCTGTTCTATAACACAAAATAGATAAGTATACGAAGTTTGAAAGTCTTTCCGTACCAAAAACACTACATAAAACATAAATGAAAACTGGTGCCCCCGTTTTGAAATAGATCCCAATTTCTGCCGATTAAAAAGGGTGGTATGTACCGGTGGGGCTGGGAGTGTCAATATTAAAAAAAAAAATAGCATATTACTGAAAATATAACTCTGTATTGTAAGTGGTAGGTATGCATGTGTGCAACAGTCTGTTACCTAATACACATATCAATAAAAACAGCTTTCCGCATTCAGTGAATTTTGCGATACATTTTTGCGTATACATCATCAGGGGGTTGACTTGGCTATCCGAGGCAGTGAGAAGAGCTAAAGTTAAAGTACACACAATATTTGCAGTTTTCGTAACAATTGGCCACATATGTAGATAATTTATGAGTGTATGTTACGTGTCTATGCAATTTTTCTGTAGTTGCGTGAAAGTGCCTTGTAATAAACGTACATAAGTATGTAGTAGTAACAATAAAGATCATAGTATAAGAGACAGTCAAAATAAATAAATTTAGTTGATGACGCGGTGTTGCCGATGCTACTGATGATAGTACTGATGTTGCTGAGGACAACGATGACAGTGGTGACGGCAAACAATTGGGAGTAGCGCTGGAATATAAAACAAGCCGGCGTGACAGCATAAGTGAGCTAATGAAAAGCTAATTCGCATTTGTTATACTAACATGTGTACAGACATATCGGCAGACGGTCTATTAACAATTTCACTTTGTCTGCTGCTTCGTTCGTTCTTTTCTCTTTATCCTCTTCTCTTTTTTTGTTTTTGTTTTTTATTTTTTTCGTTCTTCGTTTTTCTTTGTTACGTCTATCTTTATATATTTAGACATAAAAATAAAGCATTCATTCAAAATACTTCACATAACTACAGTTTCACCTCCTTCTCCTTCGGACTACATTTTTTCATACCGACAGATGTTAACTGCAATCGAACTAATAACGATTATGTTTTCTCGAAAGGAACGCTGTACTCTAGCCTCTGTCCAGTCCGATTCAGGTAAACACAAGTTTACTGAGGCTGGCTGGTATTTCACAAACGACCAACAGAATAAAGACTAGCTACGAAACCTACAGCACATGACGCTCAAGATTTTCCCAAAACCCATATTCAGCGGAATGAGATGAGTGCAAAGAATGAAAGCTGAGTAGCTTATTCCACTTGCAGATGGAGTACTACTACTCCACTCTGTTCGGTACTCGTTATAAATATTCGTTCGATAAATTTAACAATTTCTTTTTTTTTTTCTTTATTTTTTTTTTTTTGTAGACTTTAACTAAATATCCGTATTTGTGCATAAAGTATGCAACAAGTATGCACGTGTAGGTGTGTGTGAGTGTGTTTACACGCGCGCATGCGTGTAAGTGTAAATGTGTGTGTCTGTGTGACATATATGTACATCTCTATTATTTTGCGATTGATTTGCGTATTTCTTCATCTGTATACTGGCTACCCACAAATTTCCTCACAAGTAGGTTGGTATATTTCTCTAAAGAGAAATAATACTTTATGTGAAACATCTAAAACAATATTAATATGGTTTCTATAATCTTTAAACGGCGATATATTTTGTACTGTTTTATTTTTAATATAATTCGGTTATGTACACACACTCAAAAACATGCATACAAACGTATGAACTCAGTAATTCAGTTTCAGCTGACAAGTAATCAGTCTTGGCAGAATATTGTCCGCAAACATCTTCAAAATAAACTTTCTGAAGTAATTTAACTGGCACTCCGCCTGTTGCGATGACAAGGGTTCCAGTTGATCCGATCAACGGAACATCCAGCTTGTGGAATTAACGTGCAAATGGCTAAGCAGTTCACAGTCACACGTACCCTTAACGCAGTTCTCAAGGTGATCCAGAATGTGACAAAGCTGACCCTTTTGAAATACTGGTACATCTCATTTTTACCAGCTGAGCGGAGTGGAACAACAAAGAAACAGAGTGACTTGCTCACAGATACAGCATACTGCCAAGAATCGAACGATCAAGGGGATCGTTGCTTATCGGTTTCAATGGTTGATGCTTTGCTGCATTTCTGTTGCTGGGGTTTGAAAAGACCGAATCAATTTCACAAAGTATTTTTTGCTCGGCACACAAATTTATGGACAGTTTTAAGTCGATGCAAGTATGCGTGTAATGCATGTAGTGTATGTATATTTGCACATGCACTCACGCACATGGAAACACACACGCGTGCACGTAAATACACACACACACACACACACACACACACACACACACAAGACTGTGTCGTAAGCAGCTTGCTTACCAGCTACATGCTTCTGGGTTCAGTCCCACCGCGTGGCATCTTGAGCAAGTGTCATTTTTACTATAACCTCGGGCCGACCAAAGCTTTGTGAGTGAATTTGGTAGACAGAAAC
>NC_068983.1:161143127-161152459 GCF_001194135.2 Octopus bimaculoides
ATATATATATATATATATATATATATATATATATATATATATATTATCGAGTTAAAAAACAGATAGCTCGAACGGATACAAATTCATTTATTAATTACTTAACATATTCACTTTCAATTGTTTCATTTCATATATATTTATATGTTTTGTGATTTTAATTAGTATATGCTTCTGTGTCTGTGTTTGTCCCCCCCCCCAATATTGTTTGACAACCGATGCTGGTGTGTTTACATCCTCATAACTTACCAGTTCGGCAAAAGTGGCCGATAGAATAAGTACTAGGCTTACAAAGAATGAGTCCTGCGGTGCTCCAGCATGGCCGCAGTCAAATGACCGAAACAAGTAAAAGAATAAAGAAAAGAATATATATATGCTCACCCCCCCTCCAACATATACAAACACCCCTCCATACAGTTCAGCACAGTACACACACCACACCCCTTTATGCACACTCCCACTCCTACACACATTCATGTGCATATGCATCCGCACACACTAGCACCCAATATCTGCCAACTCCCCTGACCCCTATCCCACCCCTCACCGATATCCTACCTCCCAACCCCTATCTCTCGCAACCCCTTTTCCCACCTCACACTTCTATGCATTCTCCCACAGCACACAGTATTCACTCCAAATGCACGCACAATGCACAGCATGCCTGAACACAGACAATATAGACACAACACGTATAAACATATAGAATTTTTGCACAGAAACATAGACAATACACATGCACACTATAGGGTTACACGTACACATTTACACACGTGTACACACAAGCCGAACAAGCACACACCAACTACTATACACAAGCGTTTGCACATGCGCACACACACGCGCACACACATATACACACGTCTATATGCACATACACACGCGCACACACGATAGCCGCACACATATACATACGTCCATATGCACACACACAAATACACGAAACGCACATCACTCCACACAACGCACACACTAGGTTAGCTGTACGCATACACACGCTCCCATAGATAGACACACAGGCCCATGCATTTGTACACACACATGATAGGCCTATAACCCGAAGAACTTTCTGATGGCTCATGAGTGAACTGAAACATTTTAAGTCAAGACGATCAGTGCAGTACTCGCGCAAGGTGCTATTAAGACTAGTTCCATACTACCATGAGAGTCTTGTAGAGCTATATTGTCTCCTCTCATTCATTTCGATGTCTTCTTGGTGAGAACCATGATCAATGTCCTCGAAGATGGCGTGGTCAAAATTAGCATCTGAGTGGAAACATTGCAGGCATCAGTTTTACTCTTTTACTCTTTTACTCTTTTACTTGTTTCAGTCTTTTGACTGTGGCCATGCTGGAGCACCTCCTTTTAGTCGAGCAAATCGACCCCAGGACTTATTCTTTAGAAGCCTAGTACTTATTCTATCGATCTCTTTTGCCGAACCGCTAAGTTACGGGGACATAAACACACCACCATCGGTTGTCAAGCGATGTTGGGGGACAAACACAGATACACAAACATATACACACACATACATATATATATATATATATATATATATATATATATATATATATATATATATATATATATATATATATATACATATATACTACGGGCTTATTTCAGTTTCCGTCTACCAAATCCACTCACAAGGCTTTGGTCGGCCCGAGGCTATAGTAGAAGACACTTGCCCAAGATGCCGCGCAGTGGGACTGAACCAGGGACCATGTGGTTGGTAAGCTAGCTACTTACCACACAGCCACTCCTACGCCGTTTTGTTGACGACCTTGATAGACTGGCAAAAAGAAAGAGTGCGAACTGCTTTTCTTCGTCAGCTACTTTGGTAGAGCCTCCGTCGAGTTTTGCATGGAAATAATTATTTAAAAATCACAAGAAATGCAAGCTGTGTCGACACGAGAGACATCTCTGTCCAAATATTAGAAACACGGACAGAAACGTGAGATAGTACAAAATTCAATTTTTTAAAAAATGGTGGAATTAACTAATAGAAGACCAAAACCAAAAACTCTTGCAAGAACTGAACACACAGTGACTGCTTTAAAAAGAACTCGAGCCAACATCGAGAGCTAGAACAAGAACATATTCTTGTGTTACCCTCTATTTTTCAGTACGTATGTGAAGTATTTACTTTCATAGTAGAGTCATGGAAATGAGAGCTACAGCAATATCTTAGGTATCTCGAAATTTAACTACCTCACATGGTCTGCAAACCCATCTGGCATCGCATTAGCTCTCATGAAAAACCTTTCCACAAATTTTGAAGGAACTGTGAAAGGGTCGAGTATAAGGGACAGACAGAGGGAAAAATGGACAAATAGCATAGAGGAATGGACAGGCAAATCTTTATTGGAGACTCGAACTCTGATATGCTATCACGATATATTGGAAAGATTGGTACACAGCATGGGGCAATAGTGTCCTTACGATTCCGTCAGGAGTTAAGGGCTCAAGCACCAAGCAAACAAATAAGCCAAAAACCACCGAGCATATTTTGTACGAAAGTATTAAAGCAACACGGCTTTTGAAGATCCAAATAACTATTAATTCAACACCAGGAAAAACTTTCTCGTGTATTTACAGACGTCAGACTTTTATCACCAGCTGAAATAATTGCAATGAGATCACTAAGAAAATAAAATATGTTATTTATTATTTAATACACGTCTAACAAGTGCCCCGCCTCCAAATATCTTGCTGAACCAATTTCGACAAACTTTGGTATATCATCTTTCAGCTGCTACTCACTTCACATGATACTGTCACAGCACCACCCAGAATATACCCACATCCATCTTCCGCTTACTCTATTTGACGTTCCACCCTATCAGCTTTTAAAAAATATTCTACTCTTGATATTGCTGAAATTTTAGCTTCAAATATTGTGGCTTATTCCCACCAATCTATTCAATACTCCACTCTTCCTTTTATTGCTGTTTTAACGTATAAGTTAAAGCTGGTTAATACTCTATATCCAAAGAAGGATGTCACTTCAACTATACAACCCTCCAGGAAGATGGAAATGACTATCAAAAAATACTGGTTGAAGCACTGAATTATTGCTCTCTTCCTTATACATCGTGACGAATTCGGAAAATCAAGATATGTATGTAATGGTTACCCTTAGAAGGTTTTTAGATTTCTATTACGATTTCTGAATCATTATTGACACTTTGCTTAGACAAAAGTTCCAATTTTGTGAGCAGAAACACAAGAATTTCATTCTTTCATTAGTATATTATTTTAGTGTATTTACTTTATCAACTTATTAGAGGAAATTAAAAATCAGCTTTTGTATAATTTTTATTCTCAAAGCGGGGAAAGACGAATGCCTTACTGTGTTACTCGACCTATTTTCGTTCATGTCCTCAGTATTCGTTTTGTATTACTAGAACGCCTTCTGAGTAAAATACATGCTCATTTTACTCCGACTAAAATATTTAAAAAAGGAAATTGTTAGTCTAAAATCATACTACAACACAGTTCTCTCATGAAATATTTGCAGTTACCAATAAATTTTATGTATCACAATTCTCTTTAACTCATTACGTCCACAATACTTCCCCCATTTTACTAAATACATCGAGAAAAATTGGTTTCTAATCCATTCGAAACGTACATTAGCATGGAACAATTTTTTACTTTCGCTATAATGCATTTTAGACGTGTGAAAAGAAAATTGCGGGTTTAACACTATGATAAACTCACAGATACCATCTGCGATAATTGCTATTTCTTTCATTGTTAATATTTATAAGACATTATTCGGCAATTATCATCGTTTAAAGTGAGCAGATATCAAATCAGGAAGTCTAGTTGTAAACAGTATAAGAAGCTAGTATAAATATAAAAATAACGTGAGAAATGCAAGGTCGTTCACATTTTTAATCTTATTACGTGTGTGTGTTTGTGCGTGTGTGTGTCCATATATATTTTTGTATATATACCGAAATTTAATCCAGTCTCCATGACCATATTACTACGATTGGGTATGTTAATTTTAGTTTCAAATTTTGGCACAAGGCCAGCAGTTTTAGAGGAGGGGGTTAGTTGATTTCCTTGACCCCAAAACTCAACTGGTATTTATTCTATTAACCCCGAAAGGATAAAATGTGCAATTAATCTCGGTTGAATTTAAATTCAGAACGTAAAGAACCGTTTAGCATTTAGTCCGGCGTGGTAATGATTTTGCCAGCTCTCCGCCTTGAGTATGGCAATATTCTTTTCTTTTCTACTATAAGCACCAGGCCTGAAATTTTTGGTGGAGGGGATAAGTCGATTACATCGACCCCATTCAACTTCATTGAACCCGAAAGGATGAAAGGCAAGGTCCACCTCGGTGGAATTTGAACTCAACACGTAATGGCGGACAGAATGCTGCTAAACATTTTAGCCGGCGCGGTGATGAGTCTGCCAGCAGGCTACCTTGAGTACGTTAATGTTACTAAACACCAAGGCGGCGCGATGGCCGAATCGTTAGCACGCCGGGCGAAATGCTTAGCGGTATTTTGTCTGCCGTTATGCTCTGAGTTCAAATTTCGCCGAGGTCGACTTTACTTTTCATCTTTTCGGGGTCGATAAATTAAGTACCATTTACGCAATGGGGGTCGATGTAATCGACTTAATCCCTTTGTTTGTCACCTCTACGTTTAGCCCCTGGTGGTCAATAAAGAAATAAGAAACGTTAGCACACCGGGCGAAATGCTTAGCGGTATTTCGTCTGTCTTTACGTTCTGAGTTCAAATTCCGCCGAGGTCGACTTTGCCTTTCATCCTTCCGAGGTCGATAAATTAAGTAATCGACTGGCCCCTTCCCCCCACAAAATTTTGGGCCTTGTGCCTAGAGTAAAAACGAATATTACTAAATACTAACGCCCGTGAGATATCAACGGTTTATCGAGCTGGTATAAAGTTGTGTTGGTCCGAATTATCCAAACGACAAAAACTAGTGTACACTTGAGTACACAGGCAAGGCTGAGGGATTAAACATTCCCTTCGCAATCATCAGGTACCGGGTTCGGTCCCACTGCCCTGTCCTTGTATGTGAAACTCGATAGACGGAAACTGTGTCGAAGCTGGTCAGAGAGGTTGTATCCGTAGTTTAATGGTCCGGTTATGTCACATATTGTATTATATTAATTCTACCTTAGAATTTCATTTGGAGTACACATTACTGTAGATTACTCCACCACCTATTCGTAAATATAACATGTAAATATTTCACTTGACCGAGCAAGTGGAAGTAATCGCCGACAATGACGGAGGACCAATTAAATTAGTGTAACTTCTCGCTGGTTTCTCAAAGGTCGTGGGAGTAATTTGTTCCCATAAATGCAAGTAAATGCAATAGTCGTCAGCAATGCCTTTCGAGAGTATATGTATTTTCAGCTCGATAGACTGAATCTGTAGGAGTTTTAAATATTTACCAATAAACATAGTTTAATGTTGATGAGTGAACGTGAATCATCGACTCTTCAGTCAGTAAAGCCATGCCCTTACCACACGGCTACTGGCAATTCTCTACATGAGATACTTTACAATTCAGTCTATTCTAATTTAAATATTTCTTTTCTGAATCGTAATAGGTTAACGTTAGCGCCAAGAAAACATTTGTCATAGTAACAATAAAAACGCTGTGGTCGTACATAATCATATCTTCAGTAACACACACGAAGAGGGAAGTGGCGGGGAGAAAGCCTTCAGTTCTCAATATTTTTTACCCAACAGGTGGACAGTGGCGAACAGAAAAGAAAATCTGCTTCATAGAAACGTGTGTGTGTGTGTGTGAGTGTGAAAGTACGTTTAGATATGTGTATATTTTTGAGTTACGTAGTTTCTATATTTCTGTGTATGCGGAGTGCATTAGCTGCCTAAGTTAATGTTATCCTTGTATATTTTATTGAAGATTTTTATCTCGTTAGTCTGGAGACGGATCTATTTATGCTAACCCAAAACTCTTTTATTAGCTGTTTGGTTTTGAAAGCTAAATCAGTCGTGATTTGAACTTACATAGATCTTCCCTAAACGACTTCCAGTAGTAAATATGCACCACCAGAAAAGCAGTAAGTCAGATAAGCACTCTATTTATCACTAGTTATAGCAGCTCGTTTTCAACATTAACACGCAGTATGTTTACAATTATTAATACATCAGATTGTTATTATTAGCTTTGTGTGCTATCAGGTGCTCAAACAGGCGACCAGCTGACGCCATAAGGCTGATCTCCACACTTCCCCTATTCTTCAACTTATTCCGGCTTCAGCAGTCTTCGTTCGCTTGCAGATCAAATGAATTTCTGAAAGCACTTTTGGATTCTTACTTTTGGCAACCATTCATGGGACAATGTTTTAATCTCTTTCCAGACCCTAGACAAACCGTCATCAGTTTGGACAGGTTAAATCGTAGGAAATGGACACTTGGGGATTATAAACATATATGAAATTAATGGAAAACAGAAACACGCACAAATATATCATATATACATATATATATATATATATATATATATATATATATATATATATATATATATATATATATATATATATATATATAAACATACATACATGCACACATATATATATCGCATTTATATTTATATGCACATAAGGACACCCGTAATATATGATTTTGTGTGTATGTATATAGTTCTATACATATATATACGCATAGACACACACATACATACGACATACACCCACAAAAAAAAATATATATTTCTATATTCAATTTCAACGTGCCTCATACTTAGCGATACTGAAAGTGACATGTATCAACAAATGAAGTTAGGGATCTGATGAATACAATAGGTGTGTGGAAAGAGAGAGAAGGAAATAGAGAGAGAGAGAGAAACAAACAAGGGCAGAGATAGGGAAGTAGATGGATGGAGACGTACATACATATACACACGACAAATGCATATATATATATTTATATATATATGTATATTCATATATATATATACATATATATTCATATATATATATATATATATATATATATATATATATATATATATATATATATATATATGCATGCATACATATATAGGTACATACATACATGCACACATTCATGTGTGTGTGTATGTATGTATGTAAATACGTATGTGTGTCATTATTCAGTTTATTTCAAGATTTCTTGCCAATAGAGAAAGAGCTGGTTTCTAACCTAGATCCAAGGCTTCTTCATTGGAATTTCAACAACAACAACAGGGTATGTATGTATGTATGTATGTAGGTGCAGATTTGTATGTTTTTATGTATGTATTCTCATGCATATTCTTGCATATCTAGGCATAATAAATAAAATAAATGCGCCCTTTTAAAGCCTGGGCCCGGTTTCCCGGTTTCCCGGTTTCAATGGCGTACGTGTTCCCCAGCTGGACGGGACGCCAGTCCATCGCTGCGTTACTCATTTTTGCCAGCTGAGTGGACTGGAGCAACGTGAAATGAAGTGGTTTACTCAAGAACAACGCATCACCCGGTTCAGGAATCGAAACCTCAATCTTACGATCATGATGCTGACACCCTAACCCCTATGCCACGCGCCTCCACATATCTCGGCATGCTCATATATATTTTAATGATAACCTTCTGGGAAGTTTTACAAATTTTTACAGTTCCAGTGATGGATTGGATCTGTAGTCTTCGAATTAGCTTTCTCCTTTCTGGATTTGAGAAGCCTAATTTCTCAAGATTGGTATTTAGGCAGTGTGTTACATATCTCAGGGCACCAATAATTACATGTATAAACCTAAACTTGTAATCTGGATAGAGTAACTGCAGATTTCTCAATGGTTCAGCACAGGTAATCTCTTTTCCACTGATCTTCAGCTTCATGTTAGTAGCCACTGGGCAGCTAATTTCCACAACTGTACACAGTTTCTCTTCTCTATCCCGGTCACAATGTTCTTCAAGAAGAGTTCAGGCATTAGGAAAACGTTCTTCCTGTGGTTTCACTATTAAACATAACATCTGAAATGGTGAGGTGATTCCTCTGAAACACTTTTGGAGTTACATCAGTAAAAGAAGCCGCTTCAAAACAGGTCATGATACAGATGTTTTATGTGGTATGAAGGATTTAACATTTTCTATCTCTTCTTGATCCATCGGATGCAGCAAAGAAGTGGTATTAGGAAGCAGGAAATGGACTTTCATAAAAATAAAACTCCTGGAGCATTTGATTCATGTGATTAATAACAATAATAAATAAATATATAAAAGAAAAGTAAAAATAAATGTTATTAAAAATCCATACCGCATTTCAAATATCAATCTCTCCATTGAAGATATAAAAAGTAAAACATAAATTACCTATAAAATAAAAATACTTTATTAATATTTTTTTAAAAATTAAAAATTTTAAGAACAAAGTATTATAAATTACACTATTGAAAGGTCACACAAATTCTCACCTAAGTTTAAAAGCTGTTCGACCAAAGAGTAAAATTTTCTTGGGGTAGTCATGGTGGGAAAGCATACCAGTGAACCACATCATAAAATTTCAAGTAACACAAGCATTCTTGTTGGAAACATATTTTCAATGTCTAGAGAAGAATATATAAGCATAAAGCAAACTACATATAAGAAATCTCCGCCAGCGAGAATCGTAGTCGTAGTAAAATTTTATTTAGCATGTGTTGAAGGGAGTATAATGTCTTTTATTAATTTATCAAATGTTTATCCATTATGTCTTTAGATATAGTCTCTATAGAATCTAAAAATCTGTCTTGCTGAGTGCGTCTAATTCATATGTATCCCTTCAAGGTCACATATTTTTTCAGTCTTGTAAGCCCTCAAAATGAAGTGATAAGTGCCTGCTTGATCAGGTTTCTTACCCCTGGTAGCATCTCTGTCAAAAATTATGGTATTACTGGCGTGCATGATAGTGTCAACATCGTTGCCTTCAATATTATTATAGCCATTAACCAATTTTATTGTACTAATGTACATGGGCTTAAAAATAAAGGTGTAACTATATGCCATGAGCGTACCTGCATGTGTGTATGTTCATATATGCATAATCGATATGATGAAGGAATACATTTGATGAATTCTACTGAAAAAAGGCTATTAGTTTATGGTATCCTTTTGTAGTGGTACACAAATTAAACTAATTAAAGTATCCTTTTGCTGCTTTGCTGGAACTTACAGAGCTCTGTGCATAATGCTTACGTACGTACTGCTAAGCATTTTGTTTGGTTGGTTAATTGCTTTGCCAGTTCGCCACCTTAATAATAATAATAATAATAATAATAATAATAATAATAATAATAATAATAATAATAATAATAATAATAATAATAATAATAATAAT
>NC_068983.1:161152469-161158379 GCF_001194135.2 Octopus bimaculoides
TGGATTCTGATCTTAACTGACTGGAAGTGTTATCATGTACATTTGTTTTGTCTTGGTATAAAAGATGGGCTACAGCAAATATTCTGCTTAATACCACATAGGTTTTCTAGTCAGTTGCTTGACATTAACCAGCTGAGCATGTCCCTTGGTGGCTGACGATATGTACACCTCTGATCATGAGCAGAAGTAGTGGGGGAGCATCATGGCCATGTGTTGAGAGGAATTCTTTGGGGTTTGAATAATTCAACTCTGGAAACATGGGTGTTTCGTTCATCATCCTTAAACAAACCTTATTCAGGGACCTTTTGAGCGGGATATGCAACTCAGCCTGAATAAAATTCTAACTGGGCCCCATCTGCAAAGTCATGCACTGTTTATCTCCATATAAGATCACCATATCACGCACATATGATTGTGATGCATGTGCCTGGTGTATCCTTATCAGACGAGTAGTCATGATGGGTATATTGGGCCTTGTATAATTGAACCCCAGTGTCACTTTGATGGCATGCGCTACTCTCTCAATAATAATAATAATAATAATAATAATAATAATAATAATAATAATAATAATAATAGTAGTAATAATAAGACCCCTGCCACCTTCTGTGCGTTGTATATATAGCCTTTCTATGTCAGATTTTGAGTGGTGCATTCTATATCCTGTCATTATTTTTCTTGTTTTACTGTCTATTTTAGATAGTTCGTTTAGTGTCCAGTTAAGGATATTGTAGCTGCAACTTATAACTGGGACAGCCAAAGTGTTAATACCTATTATCTTGTTTTTAGCATTGAGCTCTGTTTTTAGTATTGATCTAACTCGTCTATAGTACTCTTTCTTTATTTTTTCTTTCATATGTGTATGTTGTATCCTATCTAGTTCATTGACTCCTAAATATTTGTATGGTTGGCTTTCGTCTAGTTCTCTTATTTCATTGGCTTTATCTAGTGTGATGTTGCTACTTTTTAACTAATTTTCCTCTTTTCAGGGTTGCTTTGGCACATTTTTCTAATCCGAATTTCATATCTATTTCCTTGGTAAAGCCATGTACTCTGAACAATAATAATAATAAGAGACTGGTCAAGTTAATGAAGACACCTCTGATGATGCAGTACCAGGCAGTGGCTCCTATGGTTTCTGATCTTAACTGATTGGAAGTGTTATTATGAACATTAAATTGGCTTGGTATAAAAGATGAGCCACAGCAAATATTCTACTCAATACCACAGATTTGCTTGTCTGGTGTTTGACCTTAACCAGTTGAGCATGTCTCTTGGCGGTTGACGATATGTGCATCTCTGATCCCGAGCAGGAGTAGTTGGAGAGCATCATAGCCATGTGTTGAGAGGAATTCTTTGGGGGTGGAATAATTCACCTCTGAAAACATGGGTGTTTCGTTCAACATTATTAAACAACCCTTATTCAAGGACCTTTTGAGCACTATGGTGTACTTGACTTGAAGAAAATCCTAACTAGGCCTACCCTGCAAGGTCATGCGCTGTTTATCTTGATATGAGTTCACTAAGTCGCCCGTATATGGTCGTGATGCATGTACCCGATGTACCCTTATCAGACGGATAGTTATGATGGATAGACTGTGCTTCGTATATTTTACCCCAGTGTCACTTTGATGCCATGCACTGCTCTCTTACTCAACAACAACAACAACAACAACAATAATAATAATAATAATAATAATAATAATAATAATAATAATAATAATAAGTTTGGAATTTTTGTACGACGCCATGAAAAGAGTTAAATATTTAGGTGTTAATTAAAAATGTGGAAGATGCTATTTATGTTGAGTTAATAATTCTGCAGGAAAAATTGATGTCAAGGTATATATTAGAAAGTAAGTAAACCAGTTCTCCAATACAGGGTAAGGTTACCCAATGGGCTAAAAAATGGTTTGAAAATATTTTGTTGATTTAAATAAGAATCTATTTTTTCGAGTAATTTTTAAAAGATGTCTTTTGTATAGAACATTTCACAAGTCCCTGCAAAAGTGCAGAGCTTGCCTCGTCTCTTCTTTCCAGTGCGTGATTTTACCTTAGAGAGAATATTTCAATCTAAATTGTATGGTATATTCACATTCTTTCAATTCTTAAACGTAACTCGAAAGTGAAATGCCATTATTTAAAGCACAATTTCGAATGAGTGGATGTTTTCTTGCGAAGAGACAAATGTATATTTTATATCTTAGTAGAAATTGCAGTTTGTGCATTACGGTGGTAAATAGAATGAAGTTTGTAGGTTATTTGCCCGAGGACGCAATTATTTGAGTTGGGAAAAGTATTGATAGCGGGAATTATTTGAATTGAGAAAAGTATTGATATGGATATTGATATTTTAGTTTTGCTAAATTTGGCCAGATTAGTGAATACGATAGTCTGGGCAAAGTTAGGTGCTATCGAATAAGTGATTTTAGAAGTACTTTAAAGATTCTAGAGAAGTTTATATATTCATGTGTTTCTTCATTTCAAAATTGTAAGCATTAAATAACTCAACAAATAGGAACAAACCACAAATTCAAAGACCATAACTCAATCGGTTTAATAACATAGCCTTTCTATCTAAAAAAAATCTATTAAGCAACTCATGCTGTAGACGGAATGTTTTAACAAAAATATGAGATAATATGCTTTTTGTTTTGACAAAAATAATGAAAACTTAAGAATTATAATGAATTCGTGTTTAGATCAAATATGAGGCATTCCGTTGATCGACTGATATTACCTTTTGGGGATGAACTATAAACTCTCGTTAGAAACATTAAATTTGAGTAACACGATAATTCTTTCTAACAAGATTTTAATTTTAAAAAAAAACATCTGGTATTTTAGAAATGCGCTTGAAAATTCGATAAAACTGGGATCTTGTGCCAAATAGATAATAAATTTTACCATAGCCTTGTCTTCAACCCTATCCAATGTTTATATAAGAACACACACATAGGCGCAGGAGTGGCTGTGTGGTAAGTAGCTTGCTTACCAAACACATGGTTCTGGGTTCATTCCCACTGCGAGGCACCTTGGGCAAGTGTCTTCTA
The DNA here is from genome assembly GCF_001194135.2 of Octopus bimaculoides. Taxonomy (NCBI): domain Eukaryota; kingdom Metazoa; phylum Mollusca; class Cephalopoda; order Octopoda; family Octopodidae; genus Octopus; species Octopus bimaculoides. The sequence goes on from NC_068983.1 coordinate 161,155,523, forward strand.
CTATAGCCTCGGGCCGACCAAAGCCTTGTGAATGGACTTGGTAGACGGAAACTGAAAGAAGCCCGTCGTATATATGTATATATATATGTATATATATATATGTATATATATATATATATATATATATGTATGTATGTATGTATGTGTGTGTATATGTTTGTGTGTCTGTGTTTGTCCCCCTAGAATCGCTTGACAACCGATGGTGGTGTGTTTACGTCCCCGTAACTTAGCGGCCCGGTAAAAGAGACCGATAGAATAAGTACTAGGCTTCCGAATAAGTCCTGGGGTCGATTTTCTCGACTAAAAGATGGTGCTCCAGCATGGCCGCAGTCAAATGACTGAAACAAGTAAAGAGTACACATCAGAGCACTTAATAATATTAATGAGGATCTACAGAAGACCTTTGTAAAAGTACAAAGTACTCCCCTTAGACAACGCTTAAGGAACGTAAAGCTAATTTCAATAAAGTCCCATCAATTTAAGTTTTTTAACTCTTCAAAATCTGACACAAATATAACCAGTTCCCAAATTTCAAGTAACATTTTACCGAAAGCTCACGTTGATATCCTTATGGTAAAATACTCAAGGTGTCACTAATTAGTTTAGAAGCTCTCCTAAGACTTATTCTCAGCTCGAAGGTGGTTTCTACTATTTTGACAGCTTGTTATCTGTGAACTGTAATCTTCGGACTACAGATAGAATTTTAAAAAATTCACAGCTTTTTAAGAACCCAGGACCGCTTAGGACTCACCTTAGAAACTAATTTCACTATATCTAACTTCTTAGTCCAATAATTTATACAACCTATTTTATAAACACGCTGAAGCTATAGCTAACTTCTTAGTCCAATAATTTATACAACCTATTTTATAAACACGCTGAAGCCATATCTAACTTCTTTGTCCAATAATTTATACTGCCTATTTCATTAACACGCTGAAACTCTGGACTGTGCACACAGGACAACCATAAATAACCAACCCAGGACAACCATGAATGACTTAGTAGGACAATATCATTTAGACTGTAGAATATTTACACATATGAATAAATATCTGAGAATGTTTCAATGTATTACAATAAATGGTAGATGTTTAAGTGTCTTCCAGAAATCGGCAAGCTTCATGGTCGATGTTTTAAACATCCCTGGGCTGTGCATCTATGAGATAGACATTGGTTGTAAGCAGCGTAAGAATCGACTTAATTAGGTTCAGTCTGTCTGCTGTAAAAGAAAGCATTTTACTTGTGCAGTGCAGAAACTACCGAGTGATGGTCTAAATCTAGAACTTGTCCGCTGATAAAGTTACTCTACCTTTCTCACCTGCACCTGCAGCACTGAACTCATATCTATATACCTCAACCAGTTCTTTTTACTCTTGGTAGCTGCCTCCATCACATATCTATGGCAGCAATCATACACTCCACCTTTTCAACTCTTTTATTCTACTGGTCCCTTCCAGTTATTTTTCAACATAGAATTTAAAGCTTTCTGTATTGTTATACCCCAGTATTGACAGATCCTTAGCCCTCAAATTGAACTAACGCACTATGTTTGAGTATAGTGCAACCACCGAACTTGTCCTCATTTTCAGTAACTCTTCCTTTTTCCAGAAATTTCTAGTGGCAGTTCACTGACGGGTCACCTGTACCAGGACAGGACTCAACTTTACCAGCGAATTTGTTAGCTACTGTTCAGGCTCAGATTGTCCATACATTTCATCAGCTTTGCTCATGAGCTATATGATAGTTACATTGATGACTTTATCGACGTCGCCTCTTTTAATTAGCTCATATGATAGTTACATTGATGACTTTATCGACGTCACCTCTTTTAATTAGCTCACTTCCTTCATTTCCTTCGTTAACTCCTTCTACTCTACCAAGGAAATCACCTCGATCAACTTCATCAAATCCGTCAACTTCTTTGAAAACCAGAAGTTGGTGAAGCAGTGCAGAACTCGGGTTCAGTGAGATCACAACGAGACAATTGAGGAAAACTGCTGGAGCTTTATGGGGCGATTACTCTGCAAAACAATGAGTGGGTTTAGAATTATTCATGCAACAAAGCAAGTGAGGTGGAATAAGATACATTACTAAAGTCACATACAAAGCTACTAAGGGACTTTGGTTAAAGAAGGCTGGCCCATGGCGTTTTCGTGAATGGATGCAAACTGTGACTTGATCAACCTCCGCTAAAATAAATACTGCAAGGACATCACTCATGGTTCATCTTAAAGCATCTCTGTGAGATGTATATTGAAAACACACGCGCAAATACACACTCGCACACACACATATTTAACGAGAGAGACGGAATATGGGATATACGGGAATCTTTATTAATCACTACAATCGTTTCAACCCATCTAGCATATAAGTCCATTATCTTTTTTTTCATCTTCGATCTCATTGTTTGCTTACATCTGACGTCTCGAATACGAAACGTCTTAACAAAATCAGTACTGGCTATAATTTCTATAGAATATCTGTAGAGATAACCTTAACAAGCATATCAAAGTATATTAAAAACGATTAATATAACTTTATAGTAAGGCGGTGCGCTGGCAGAGCGTTAGTACGCCGGGAAAACTGCTTAGCGGTATTTCGTCTGTCTTTACGTTTTGAGTTCAAATTCCGTCGAGGTCAACTTTGCCTTTCATCCTTTTGGGGTCGATAAATTAGGTACCAGTTGCGTACTGAGTCGATCTAATCGACTGGCTCCCTCCCCCAGAATTTCGGGCCTTGTACCTAGAGTAGAAAACAATGTACTTTATAAGTATGTTATGGTTGTATAACGAAATACCGCGTCCCTACAAGTCAATAATAAGTGTATATATATATATATATATATATATAT
>NC_068983.1:161158911-161171773 GCF_001194135.2 Octopus bimaculoides
CACCGCCTTTAGTCGAATCAAATCGACCCCAGGACTTATTCTTTGTAAGCCTAGTACTTATTCTATCGGTCTCTTTTGCCGAACCGCTAAGTTACGGTGACTTAAACACACCAGCATCGGTTGTCAAGCGATGTTGGGGGGACAAACACAGACACACAAACATATACACACACATACACACATACATACATATATATACATATATATACATATATACGACAGGCTTCTTTCAGTTTCCGTCTACCAAATCCACTCACAAGGCTTTGGTCGGCCCGAGGCTATAGCAGAAAACACTTGCCCAAGGTGCCACACAGTGGGACTGAACCCGAGACCATGTGGCTGGTAAGCGAGCTAGTTACCACACACACGAGAGTGGTTTTCAAAGCTGATGATTCATTCTTCCCATTGTCGCTACTCCGAGCTCCTTCCTTGTATACATTCGTTTAATCATCTAAGTATGTACAAACAACTTTGGAGAAGCGACAAATGAATAAACTTTACTGCATGCATTGAGAACTTTTTCTCTTGTTTTTACATACACGCGCAAATACACACAAGCACACACGCACACACACACACACACACACACACACACACACACACACACACACACACACACACACACACACACACACACACACACACACACACACACACACACACACACACACACACACACACACACATAGAAACGTACTAACGCACACGCATTTACATGCATATTTTCAAATCCGTAAACAAAAGTCCGCTCTAGTACGCGTACAGACTCGCCTAAACATGCAAACACACTCATACACACACATACACACATACACACACGCACACACACGCACACACACACACACAAACACACGCACACAAACACACACACATATGCTCACATGAAAACATACGTAAATATTTCACACTCATACTCTTTCTCCCCCTCTCCCTCTCTCTTTGACACTCATAGACAAACTCGTGTACGGTGACCGACACATAATACATACACGTTCACATACATTCATCCAAGCGCACACATAGATGCAATGTAGCACACACACGCACATACACACACACACACACACACACACACACAGAAATACGCACACACACAGAAATACGCACACACACACACTCACACACATACCACGTACATGCACACAAACGAGCGCGCACACGCTCACATACATTCACACACAAACGAAAATGTCTTGCTTGACGCCATTAAAATAGTTCGTCGTCTGCATTTTGAAGCCAACGTTGCCAACAGTTGAGCGGTTGGGTTTCTATCCAAAAGAGCAGACGGATAAATAAAGCTGCTCGGACACCTTAAGTCTTGAAGATTTGCCAAAATATGTTACAATTGTCCCTGAAAACCTACACAACTTTTTCTTTACATTTTCTCACATACACGCATGCACGCACACACACATACAAACACACACACAAACACATACACACATATACACACACATACACACACACACTTCCAACTACACATTCGTGCATGCATACATACATACGAGTAAAAGCAAATCTTTGTATACATTAATCCATACACATACACGCAAAAATATAGATTCATACACCCCACTATACGAAAACACACACATATACAAAACTGCAAACACGCTTACACAGTTCATATAGCTAATTGTTCATATTATATTCTGAAGTATAGTCCTATCAGTTTATGAGTTTATAAAGAATTTATCGTACCCGACGAAGATATAGTCTTTGTCTCTTCATTTCACCTATTTACTCCTCCAATTAATTCTCTTCCTTCTATTCCTCTCCCAATCGTCATCGTTATACCAGCCTTTCTTTCAATTATTTGTTATTAATATTGCTTATAACATAAGAGGTCTTAGACTTCCAGTCTTATTTTATCTAATTTCGTTTATCTAAGCTGGGAGCTACATAGCTTTTATCACTGTGGGGTCGGTGAAATAAGTTTCAGACATTCACCGGAGTCTGCTCAATTAACTCTACTAGCTGCCTACAGTTGTGTGGCCTTGTATCAGTATATGTATATCAGTTTAAATATCATCATGTTAGATCAGTAAAGCAAGTCGTAAGTTCCTTGTGAGTGAAGATTGCGATGAGGTTTCGATTTTCGGATGAGAGAGCTTTAAGCTAATTCAGGCCTTTAACGTCACTAGGAATGAATATCAAAACATTTCGTTGCTTCTTCGCTTGATATGAACAACCTGTGATACTATCTTAATATAACAGACAAAAGTTGGCTAGAGTTACATCTACCTAAATCGTCTAGGAATTACTTTGTTGCTATCTTCTTTTACTGGATGTTACTGGTGTAGCGGTTAAATTATAAACTAGTATACTAATCATTCGTTTAAAATAAATCATTGTACCCATAATAGCATCGTTATCCAACTCATGTAATACATAGTCAAGTAAAATGTTTTGTTGATATTTTAATAATGTTTTTACCTCCACATACATAAATTTCCAAGCAGCTATAACAAAGCCACGAATGAGATTTGATTTACCAGTTCCCTTCTAAATATCAAGTTGCTGTTTTCTTCATCAGTAAATCTTGACAATTTTACATTGTGTGTGTGTGTGTGTGTGTGTGTGTGTACGCGCGCGCGTGTGTACGCGCGCGCGTGCGTGCGTACGTGTGTATGCGCGCATGTGTATGTTTATGAGACACCAACAATGTACAACATTCAAAGTATCTTTTGCGACTTTGTCCCATTTTTGACAGACTATTTTCAAGATAATTTTAGAAGTTAGCTTGAAAATTATCAGGGCTGTCTCGCTTCTTATTATTAAGTGTCCTTCAAGGATCTCAACCGCTAATAGAGTTTTACTACCAGATGTGTTGATGTGGTATCATTTAAAAAGCTGCCACGAATAGCTAATATTTTTCGATCTAACAATCGACTTTTTTGATCTTCCGGTTTATAAAGGTTTTTTGCGGGGTGTGGGTTTCAGTATATTGAACTCATAACATTTAATTCTAAAACAGGTTTCAATACTTTTATCTATAATGCAACAGTGCCATGTGATTAAAGAACAAAGAAATCAGAACGTAGAAAATAGAAAATGAAACATTGCTTAATAGTATAAATGTTTGAAGACAGATAATCATTGAACAATGAAGTTGAAGTTAGACACAATATATAAGGTCATGTCAATAAATGATTGGTACTAGATGATGAGCCTATATTTTTGTAATGTGACTATTTTTATATAGCTTCTATGAAGCTGCTTATTGTTTATTTTTATTTTTGTGTGCATTTTAAATGGTATTTGTTGCTTTCTTGGTTCAGCCATATTCATCAGTGAAAATGAGTCCTGCAGAGTTTTGAATGAATGAAAAAATACTTGTTGCCCTTTAAGAGTCCATAATCATGGAATCAGTATTTGTGACGATATTTGTGTAGTAGGTATGTCTTTCATAAGTCTATGAAGAAAAGGGCTGTGGATTTCATTCTTGTTGCCGCAGGGTCCAAATTTGCATATGCCTTGGCATGATATCAGTATGCTTTAAAGTGTTTTTATTTGTCTGAGCTGATGGATTTGTCAAAGTAGAACTGGGCTGCTGCTACTGCTGCTGCTGCTGCTACTGCTGCTGCTGCTGCTGCTGCTGCTGGATATCAGCCTGTTGGAAATGCTCCTAACGCACTGAAATGAGTGTTAGATGAAATGTGATCCGATAAGACGAAGATTTTGTGCAAAGTCCCGATGTTCGTTGTATTCCTTGGAGCTGTTTACTTTAATTATTATTGCTAAAAGCATTCCACCATTGGTTCAATCACGTGGGTAGCAAGTTTCATACTTGAACAATGGCACTAGGCGTAATGCAAACATTGTTACACAGGATTAACAAACTTAAGTTTTTCTTAACATCTTAATCACAATTAAAAGTCGTTGTTTTTTGTGATTTAATATGTACCTGAGGTTATATATAAACAGCGGTGACACGAAATTGGTCTAACATTTTAATAAAGGCCGCAGTCCGGTGAAAACATAGCAGATCTAATATTGTTCAGTGAGACAAGGAAGAAAATTTTTTAATATTTACAGAGGTCAGCTGCCCAGTAAATGTGATTTTATGGCAGAACTTACAACACGCAGATTGTCAGTTACATCTATTTTTATAGATGCACTGGGTTAGGTAGCAATATATTTGCATAGCAGTTTGGAAATACAAGATTTTCTCAGAGAGATCAAAGCAAACTGACTTGCATTCTCTAGATTAGTGGTTCTCAACCGGGCGTGAATCGCCCCCTTGGGGGCGAAAATCAAATTGGGGGGAGGGGGCGATGAATGCAGTCTTCGATTGCCGACTGTGCTCACAACAAGCAATCACGCATCCAGTGCATCATGACAACAAGGGCTATTCTCAATAACTGCGGTCAAGCCGTAAAACCAACTCTTTTTCTTAATTCAAATACTGTAACTATGCCCCTGAATAAGTGCGTTATCTTCCAGGATTTAGTTTATCGATTTATAATGACTGATTCGTCACTGAATTTCTAACCCTTGTTATTATAACACTGGCCGCCGGATTGCGTGATTCTTTGAATACACCGCGCTCGCCTGAATTTGGCGTTCTCTCTCTTAACCGTCGGACGCAGGTTTAGTGTTTACTAATTTGCATTCGTTCTCACCCACTTTTTATAGCAGGCTCGGCGAAAAAGAAGTGTCGACAGTATATCGATGAGTACTTACAATATGGTTTTATCAAGAACTCTACAGACCCAAAGCAGCCCTTCTGTATCATGTGTCATCAATCTTTGTCCAATGATGCCATGAAGCCCTCTCGATTCTCTGACCACATGAGAAGAAAACACCCCGAAAAATTCGGTAAGCCTATCAAATATTTTGAGGGATTGAAAACTGATTTCGAAAATCGGAGTAGTTAAATCGTTATTCAAGAAGCAGACAAAAATTAATGACGCTGGACTGATTGCTTCCTACAAAATTTCAGAAATTATTGCAGAAACAGGTAGTGCACATACGGTAGCTGAAAAGATCATTGTACCCGTAGTAAAAGCAGTAATATCAGAAATCCGTAAGAGAATAGATGAAATGTCAAGTCATATCGAAGACGTACTAATTCAAAGATTGAAAACAACGAATTTTTTTCTATTAAAACTAACGAAAGCACAGTTATTGACAATAAGGCTTTCTTTAATGGGATATGTACGATATTTTGAGAGAAACTGCGCATTACAAGAAAATTTATTATTTCTAAAACTGACTGACACAACGGGCACTTCTATGTTTTCTGCATTGAAAACATTTTTTGAAGAAAAAAAAAATTCCATATTATGAAAATTTAGTTTCATGTTTTACATATGGTACAATATCTATGATTGGGAGACACAAAGGATTTATCTCTCATTTCAAAAAGTTGTGCCCTCCAAATTCTAGTTATACAATGTGAGCTACACAAGCATAACCTCGTGACCAAAGATATAAACCCTTTTTCTAAATCAGTCATTGAGCACTGTTATGAAAACAATAAACAAAAATCTAACAGTAAATGTGACCGTCTTTTTCGAAAATTTTGAGTCGATGTGACGAACAATATACAAAACTTCTCTTGCATACCGATGTCTGTTGGCTATCCAAAGGCAACTGCTTGGAAATATTTCTAAACCTATTTAGTACAATAGTTGCATTCTTACGAACAGAAGAACACTCAGACTTAGCCACAGAAATTCAAGCTCAAAAGAAGAACATACACTATCTTAGTTGGATTTTTCGTAAGTTGAACGAGGTCTCTCTCTTGCTGCAGAGAAAAATGATAACGCTGATAGACTGTAAACAGGTGATGAGAGTTTTTGTTGAAAAATTCCATCTTTTTCAAGTTAATTTGAAATTAAGACAGGTCCGAACTAGCGGAAATTGACTTATATGTGAAAATGAGATTGGTATTTATTGCGGCCATCTGTCCGCCTTAAAAAATGATTTAGAAACCAGATTGCCGATTTATTAAAATTCACTATTTAGCCATGGATGATGGCCCATTCGATTGTGATCCTCACAGTGCACGCGAAAATATCCAGGAAGAAGTCACCGAGATGAAATGTAACGATGAATTTCAAATTAAGTTCAAAAGAGAAAGATTGTCTGAATTTTGGCAATCAGACACTGTAAAATCACTATATCGAAATTTGTGGTCACAAATGTCGAAAATCCTTTGCATTTCCCGACATCATGTCTTGCCAAAACTGGATTTAGTACTGTCAATCACATTTTACGGAAGGAAAGAAACAGATTTGACATTATTTCACGTGAAGATGTTTGTATCTTTTTGAGTACCATTAAGCTTGACATTGAAATTTTTGCGGAACATCACCAATCTCAGGGCTCACACCAATTAGTCCTCTTCTACATTTAAATTTAGAATAAGGTTTTATTTTAATTCATTTATCTTTTACATTTACATGTAGAAATTTTTTTTAGCGTTGATTAGTTGTAATTACATTATATTTAATATTTGTTATCATTTTTTGGTGGGTGATTATCAATTAGCTTACGTCAAGAATAGTATTTAGGGGGCGATGGCCGAGAAAAGGTTGAGAACCACTGCTCTAGATCATAACGATTGCCAGCACAATAGAGACGTCCGAAGGTTTTCTATTGTCTTTCTTGGAATAAAGTAATGTGGAATAAAGTTATGTGTGCATGTATCGTGCACGCGCGCACACTCAAACACACACATAAACAGTAATCACGCACAATCATGTACATGAGTGCAAATGCGGCCCTCACATGGACCGACATAAGCGTAAACTTACCTATAACATATTCTATAAACTAACATAAACGTATATATTCATATATTCCAGGAACTGTTTTAACTTAGACGAAAAGCCTTTTAACTTAGACGAAAAGCCTTGTCCCTTTGCAGGTGGTCGGGTTGTATCTTGCGAAGAACTTCAGTAAAGCTGTAATTTCAACATTCGATGTACTTAATTGTCCTCTAGAAAAAATTCGTTCCAGAAATATTAAAACTTGCAGGATCCAGATTGAGTGTCGTATGGTATCATTTAGTCAGCATCTGCTAAAAACAGCAACAAAAATAGAAGTGAAGGCAACAACTCCTCGAAAAGTACTTCTTGACGATTCTTTATACGATTCTGGAACCGATGGAATAGTGCACCTCAGCAAATACTAGGGAATGAAATACGCAAAGAAGATTCTACACGTATATGTTTCTTGTAATCTTGAAGGATGATGCTAACACTGGTGTTGCAAAATTTGACCTGTGCAATATAGTTTCCATTTTGTCCTTTATATCGCATCAAAATATCATTCCTATACTTGTAAAGTTATTAAAAACTGAAACTCATCAGTGACTTATGGGACATCCTGTATATCAGGGCATTCTGAATATCTTAAAGTGGATATACTGTAGAAAGCTACAGCACTTCAGTCTCCGTCATGAGGAAGCATTTCTATTTTTCTATATCAACAAATACAAAATGTTTTTAAGCATGCAGCTGATAGTGGATATTTTCTACCGATGCGGAAACAGACAGATATCCTTATTCAGAACTTCTACCGTACTGTTGGATACGTTTCGTATGTTACTTATATATGCTTCTGTGCATTTTAAGATTATACGTTTAAACAAGATGTTTTCTTCAAGATGAATACCACAGTGTTGTGACTTTCAACTGTATATCCACGTGCAGCAAGATATACAGGATGCTTTGTCACTCTGATATTAATGAAGTAAAAATAATGCAGACGATAAAAACGACTCGATGATCATTTGCATCACAGGACCACATTATGGAAACACAATTTCAGTTTCCTGTATGCTGTGACATATGTATGTGTTCACTAAGATAGTTGTGTTTCTATGTATCCATTTGTTGATATTACAGACTAAAGTTTCACAGAGAAGGAACTCGAACTTAGGAATCAACAGCAGTGAAGAGTTACATATTCGGCTTTACCTATTTTACTCTACTGGTTACAGATTGTATTCGTGAAGTGTGTATAAGCTGGTCACTTTCTTCTTCCGAAAAGTCCCGCTTTTCAGGTTTACAGCTTAGATATTTAACAAGCTGTTTAAGTTTTATTGGTATAAAAGTAAATTTGTAATCTAGGAAGAGAAGCTGTAGGTTTCGAAGCTGTTTTTAAATATTCTCTTTTTGGATCTTTTTTAAAACGGGGGCCACATTTTTCATTAATGTTTTACGTAGTGTTTTTGGTACCGAAAGACTTTCAAACTTCGTATACTTATCTATTTTGTGTTATAGAACAGAAAAATATTTTTGTATTCGAATTTATTTCATGTAAAAAAATGTCTTATTTCGATAATTTCAACCAATCACTGACAAGTATTCAGTTGTTTACATTTTCTCCTTTGGCTGATTAAGCCATAGCTTCGTTTTATTTGCTTTTTTCATTTTAAATTTGCTTTTTTCATTTTCTTTTTTTCTTCTTCGTTTTATTTGCTTTTTTCTTTTTAAATTTGCTGTTTTACCCTAACCCTAACCCTATCACCGACAGAATTGTTTCAGAATCGTTTGTTTATGTAGTCGGCACTTAATGTATATCGGCTGAATGGACGTCAGTGATTGGTTGAAATTACAGAAATACGACAACTTTAACATGAAATAACTTGCGATGTACGTTTTTTTGTTAAGAGAAAAAGATGTTTTATATGACACATTCTACCAGTGTTCCAAGTTTCAAAGTGTTTCGTTAATGAAAAATGTGGCCCCCGTTTTAAAAAAGATCCCTCTTTTTCACTGATTATTCTTACTGCATTAAATACTGACATCTGCAAAGCAAATTTTAAGCTTTATAACTTTTTTTCTGTCTCAAATAAATAAATATATGGGGCTTGTTGTATTTGCTTTTGATGGAAGGTGACACTGTTCCATAGATATGCCTTGCGCTGGAACGTATGTAATATACTCAGCAACATAAATATTTTGTTGATGTATCTCAGTACAGTCTTTCACACGGATAGCATTGTATATTGTGATGGCATCAATAACATATCGCATCGGAATGTCAATACGTTAATGCACAAAGGCGGTGAGCTGGCAGAAGCGTTAGCACGCCGGGCGAAATGCTTAGCGGTATTTCGTCTGCCACTGCGTTCTGAGTTCAAATTCCGCCGAGGTCAACTTTGCCTTTCATCCTTTCGGGGTCGATAAATTAAGTACCAGTTACGCACTGGGGTCGATATAATCGACTTAATCCGTTTGTCTGTTCTTGTTTGTCCCCTCTGTGTGTAGCCCCTTGTGGGCAGTAAAGAAATAGGTATTTCGTCTGCCACTGCGTTCTGAGTTCAAATTCCGCCGAGGTCGACTTTGCCTTTCATCCTTTCGGGGTCGATAAATTAAGTACCAGTTACACACTGGGGTCGATATAATCGACTTAATCCGTTTGTCTGTCCATTGTTTGTCGCCTCTGTGTGTAGCCCCTTGTGGGCAGTAAAGAAATAGGTATTTCGTCTGTCTTTACGTTCTAAGTTCAAATTCCGTCAAGGTCGATTTTGCCTTTCATCCTTTCGGGGTCGATAAATTAAGTACCAATTGCGTACTGAGGTTGATCTAATTGACTGGCCCCCTCCCCCAGAATTTCGGGCCTTGTGCCTAGAGTAGAAAAGAATATACACAGATTTAGATACCTACCAACACAATATGTGTTGAGTGATTAATAATTCGTCTCTACATATACCTCTGTGTGTACATAAATGCACTTGCATATAAAAGGCCAATGAAAGAGACAGACAGTTTCTGTAGAAGGTTATCACTGATTAAACTTCGTTTCAGTAAGTTACTAATAATTATTATTTCACCTCTACAAGGTTAAATCCAAATTAACACCGGTAGGTTTTGAACGCAGATAGTACATTTCAGAAAACTACAAGATAGCTACTGCAAGATAACTCGTTTCGCTTATCAAATTACATCGCTGAAAATAATATCTCACATTTTGCAAGATTAAAATCTGTAATAGGGCAGGAATCATGAAAGATAGTTCATTGTTTGTTTTGACAAAAGTAAAGCCAATTTTACGCTTAAGTCTTTCATTCGTCTGGATTACATGAACTTGTCATTCTGTAATTGCAAATTTTTTCGTCATATTTATTCTACAAATACATTCTAAAACACACACACACCCACATACACAATGGAATAAAATCTCATGAGCTTTGTTAAATTATTCTTAATATCTATCTTAAGGCGGCGAGCTGGCTGAAGAATCCTTAGCATGCCGAGCAAAATGCTGAATGGCATTTCATCCGTCCAGGGTTCGAATGCCACCAGAGTCGACTCTTTCTTCCTATCGGAGTCGATAAAATAAACACCAGCTGAGCCCTGAAGTCAATTAATTGACTTAGCCCCTCCCACGAAATTGTTGGCCTTGTGCCAAAATTTTAAATCTCTCTCTCTCTCCCTCTCTCTCTCTCTGTATGTGTGATGTGTGTACATATGTGACATGGCTGTTGAATATGGTCAAGACAGTAAGTTGCAGGGTTATTAAAATTTGAAGTTTCACCTCAATTCTAAGATCATTATGGCTAAGTTAATAAGAAATTCGCAAACGATAGAAATGCATTTATATTTCATTCAAAGTTCTAGGAAATATATTAGACTAAGTACAACTTATATCAAGTGACCAGTAATTCTTTAACGCTACTGGTATATCGCTGATGAAATAGACCAAATATATTACTGAAACTTATTTGACACGAGAAAAATGGAAGCATAATCCACGCAGGTGAAGGTGAACTGAAATAGTAAGAGACTGGAATGTTAGTTTGTTTTTGTGCTAATTAATCAAAATGTTTCTTATCTTGGCGCTTGACGCAAGTTTATAGAAAAGATAAATGAGACCGAATCGTTTATGTGTTAATGATAATATTTAATTTCTTTTAATTGAAATCTAATTAATATGTAAGTATAAATGTTCATTTAATAATCGCTCAAGTGTTACTTAAGCATGAGCCGTGGGCGGTCATCAGCATTTTTCAGTCTTACTTTCAACTGCTTATGTTCTGCTTTTAAGTCCCATCGAGGTTAACTTCGCGTTTTATCCCTTCGGCGTCGATAAAATGCGATAACAGTCAAGTACTGGAAGTGATTACATCGACTAACCTACTTCCTGCAAAATTGCCTGCTTTATGCCTTAATTAGAAACATATAAGCATGGTGAGGTGTGAAGATATATATATATATATATATAAAAGCAATAATATAGCTTCTCAGGGACAAATCATTAAGTCGAATTTGAAGACAAAGTTTACTAATATTCAATGAGAGAGCAAACGCAGAATCTGTGGAAAAGGAACCGAAAGTATTAACCAAGTGAATGCAGTAAGCTAGCACAAAAAGAGTGTAAGAGCAATTATCAGCAAAAGAGTGCACTGGGACGTTAGCCGTGTGTGTAACAGAAAAGTAATATGAACACGAGACAGAGGTTGTTGTGAAGACAAATAAATACAAGATTTTATTTGATTTTTCAATTATAAAACTTTATATTGAATTGCTGCGTGAAAATAGGAAACTTCAAAAAATCTACCCGCTAAACAGAGAAGTGGACTGGTATAAAATGAAATGGGAAGCTGAAATCTAGGATTTTAAGTCAGTTAAATTAATGCCATACATGAAGCTCGACCTTAGATAACGTTTGTATATTTCTGTACATTAAAAATAAATATATATAATGTATGTTATATACATATGGTTCAGTGGTTAGGGCGTCATGATCATAATCATGAGGTAGTGAGTTCGATTCCAGGACCGTATTGTGTGTTGTGTTCTTGGGCACGACACTTTATTTTATGTTGCTATAAAAATAAACTGTGACGTCACTGATGCCAAGCTGTATCGGCCTTTGCCTTTCCCTTGGATAACATTAGTAACGTGGAGAGGGGAAACTAGTATGCGTGGGCGACTGCTGGTCTTCCATAAACAACCTTGTCCGAATTTGTACCTCGGAGGGGAACCTTCGTGGTAAAATCCCATGGTCATTCATGACCGAAGGGTGTTTTTACCCTTACTTTTATATACACATACACACATATACACACACACGCTCGCACACACACATACACACACACACATATGCATGGATATGTAAGTGCGTATATTTTTATATAAATGAAAAATAGTTAAAAATAGAGGAGGGAGAAAAGAGAGAAAAAAGCGAGTGAGTGAAAAGCGTCAAAAGACAACACTCTGTGAAAGACACGTTTATTTTCAAAACAGTTGTTTATTGGTTGTTTTTGAAGAAATATTGTACTTAGTAATTAGACAGATATTCAGCAAGTGTGTTGGAAATTAGGAATTGTTACTCGAATAAGCGCGTCTACATGACGTGTTGTCCGAAGACAGTGTAAAATTCATCAGTTACCTGTCAGGTCGGCGCCTGGTAACCTAAAGTTCTCTCGACAAATTAACCAACTGGTTAGGAGACCGTTAGCAAAGTTTTGTTATACCATACAGTACCATATCAATTACAAGATGCGAACCTGTAAATCATGAACAAGATTCGACCATATTATCTATTGAGCCACCACAAAGTTCAAATGCAACATTACTATCACGCAGGCTCACATACTAAAGCAACACACACACACACACAAATCTGTGTGTGTGTGTGTGTGTGTGTGTGTCTGTGTGTGTGTGTGTGCACGTTAGTCATGAAACTGCGATTGACTCCCTGGCCCGATAACTAATGAGGAGTCGGCGTCCATCTATGTCTGTTTCCCGTTTGTTTGTGCATTTCTTAGACTTTTTTAACTCATTATATATATGTGGTAAGTAGCTTGCTTACCAACCACATGGTCCCGGGTTCAGTCCCACTGCGTGGCATCTTGGGCAAGTGTCTTCTACTATAGCCTCAGGCCGACCAAAGCCTT
>NC_068983.1:161171783-161175563 GCF_001194135.2 Octopus bimaculoides
TATATATATATATATATATATATATATATATATGTATGTATATGTATGCATATGTATGCATGTATGTATGTATAGAAGAAACCGGAATAATCGATTATCTTATGAAATTCATTTGCTTACAGCTGTTACAGGTGTTTCCGCTGTAAGTTGCAGTGGACTCATAGTTGAGAGCCTGAACAACACCTTATAGTTTCATCGGAGCCTCAAGTATGAAGTGATCGCAATGCCAAAGCGAAATATATATGTTATATATCGGCGCATGCCTGACTAAGTGCTAAGAAGTTTGCTTCCCAACCACATGGTTCCGAGTTCAGTCCCACTGCGTGGCACCTCGGGCAAGTTTCTTGTACTATAGCCTCCTCAGGCCGACCAAAGCCTTGTGGGTTGATTTGGTAGACTAAAACTGAAAGAAGCCCATTGTGTGTGTGTGTGTGTGTTTGCGTGCGTGCGTGTGTGTGTGTGTGTGCGTGTGCGCGCGTTTGTGTGAGTGCGTGCGTGTGTGTGTGTGTGCTTGTGTATTTGCTTGTTCCCAACCGCCGCTTGACAATTAGTGTCGGTTTGTTTACGTCTCCATAACTTAGCTGTTCGGCAAAAGAACCGATAGAATAAGTACCAGCCTTAAACAATAACACTAAACTTTCTTTAAAGTGTTGCCCCAACATAACTGCAGGCTAGTGATTGGAACAAGTAAAAAATAAAAGATATACATGTGTGCGTGTGTGTTATTTCTTTATTGCCCACAAGGGGCTACACACAGAGGGGACAAACAAGGACAGACAAACGGATTAAGTCAATTATACCGACCCCAGTGCGTAACTGGTACTTATTTAATCGACCCCGAAAGGATGAAAGGTAAAGTCGACCTCGGCGGAATTTGAACTCAGAACGTAGCGGCAGACGAAATACCGCTAAGCATTTCGCCCGGCGTCCTAACGTTTCTGCCAGCTCGCCGTGTGTGTGTGTGTGTGAGTGAATGGATGTATGTGCATTTCTGCGTGGCGTGTGTGTATGTGTGAGGGGTGGTGAAGGTACATGAACTAGTGGTAAGGTTGTGGGTTCGAAACGTGCAGCATTTTTTGTCTTGAGCAACGTACTTCTTTTCACGTTGCTCCGGTCTACTCAGCCGTAATTTGAGCATTAACTGTCTGTCAGTGTTGCCGCCTCTCTCTTTCCCTTCATATGTCACAACATACGGAGACAAGTCCTACTTGCTTGCTGGTGCTCCCTATGCACGCATACGCACACACACACACACACACACACACACACACACAAATATGAGCGTGTATGTAGATATATATATTTATGTGTGTATTTATGCGCCTGTATTTGCGTGTTATGTATTTATATGTATCTGTATTATCCATCAATACATCCATCCATCCGTCCATACATACATACATACATACATACATACATACATATATGCATACATACATACATATATGCATACATGCATGCATGCATGCATACGTACGTACAAAGAATATCCGATTGAATGAAACAGTAGTTTGTTTATTGACTTAAACTGATTTTCTTTATAATAATTCTGTAGTTAAAGGCGGTGAGCTGGCGGAGTCGTTAGCACGCCGGGCGAAATGCTTAGCGGTAGTTCGTCTGCTATTACGTTCTGAGTTCAAATTCCGCCGAGGTCGACTTTGCCTTTCATCCTTTTAGGGTCGATAAATAAAGTACCAGTTAGGCACTGGGGTAGATGTAATCGACTTAATCCCGTTGTCTGTCCTAGTTTGTCCCCTCTATGTTTAGCCCCTTGTGGGCAATAAAGGAATAAGAAACGTTAGCACGCCGGGCGCAATGCTTTGCGGTATTTAGTCTGTCTTTACCTTCTGAATTCAAATTCCGCCGAGATCGACTTTGTTTTCATCCTTTTAGGGTAGATAAATTAAGTACCAGTTTCGCACTGAGGTCGATCTAATCAACTGGCCCCTTCCCCCAAAATTTCGGGCCTTGTGCTTAGAGCAGAAAAGAATTCTGTAGTAGATGTATCAGGATATAATCTGGCTGTAATTTGTGTTAAAATCCAAAACACATTAAGAAGCAAAGTAAACGAAAGTTTGCACGTCTATTCTTAAGCAATACTAATGTCAGGCTCCATAGGACCGCACGTTATCAAACAACTTATTGTGAGAATTGTCACCACACGTAACAGAGCACTACAACCTGTGTTTCCTGGTAAAATTCCGTCTAGTAGTCACAATATGGCTTGAAGAGAGTGATAAAAAGAAATATATGACTAGAGCTAAAATAGATTAGGGCTGCGGTCCACAATGTTTTTTGCACCACAGACCAGTCTCATGCAAAACAATTTTTCCACAGAGGAGGGAAATCATGCACAAAGTGTGACACATACACACATACATATAATGTATGTATATAACTGGAACTCTATCAATTACGATGGCAAATGTTCCAGTTGATCCGATCAGTGGAACAACCTGCTCGGGAAATTAACGTGCAAATGACTGAGCACTTCACAAACACGTGCACCCTCAGGCAGATTCAGCGTAACACACAATGTAACAAGGCTGGCCCATCGAAATATAGGTACGACCCATTTTTGCTAGCTGAGTGGACTGGATCAACGTGAAATAAAGCTGGATCGCCGGAAATTATACTTACGACCTTAGGGTCATGATCCGTTTATCCTAACCACTAAGTCACGTGCCTTCGCTCTATCTATCTGACACTGTGTGTGCGCGTGTGTGCGTGTGCGTGTGTGTGTGTGTGCATCGTCGTTTATTTATGTATCGGATATTTGTCTTCATCTTGTTTATTTGACGGATATTTGTCCTCATCTTGTTTATTGTTAACACAACGTTTCGGCTGATATACCCTCCAGCCTTCGTCAGGTGTCTTGGGGAAATTTTGAATCTGGGTTCTCATTCCTAACGATGTTACTATTATTATATTATTATTATTATTATTACTATTATTAATCAGGTCGCTGCCGTGAATCGAACTCGGAATTTTGGGGTTAGTAGCCCGCGCTCTTAACCACTACGCCATATGGGCAATTATGGAGTGAATTTTAGGGCTTATAAATCTATTATTTTTCTATCCTTCCTCAGTACCTAAAATTCACTCCATAATTGCCCACGGGCATATGGCGTAGTAGTTAAGAGCGCGGGCTACTAACACCAAGATTCCGAGTTCGATTCACGACAGCGACCTGATTAATAATAGTAATAATAATAATAATATAATAATAGTAGCCTGCGCTAGGAATGAGAACCCAGGTTCGAAATTTCCCCAAGACATCTGACGAAGGCTGGAGGGTATATCAGCCGAAACATTGTGTTAACAACAAACAAGATGAGGACAAATATCCGTCAAATGTAAATAATGTAAATAATTCCTCATCTCTTAAATATAGAACTGTATTAGAAATTGTATTTAAAAAGCGTTAAAATATTTTGTGTCATGTAGAAATATAACCAATTTATTACACATACATCTCAGTAACAAAAACTTCATATGAACCTCGATGGAGAATCACTGAGCTTGACATTTTTCGGGGGCGGAAAGACACTCGCTCCTATTTTTCAAAGACAGACGTTAATCAGCTTTCTCTCCGTTTTTCCCTGGGTAAATTGTTTGTGACATACTCGCTTTTTCCTTCTGCTAGCTCAGTTTTGAGTCATTTCATTTGACTCACACAATTGCCAGCGACTAATTTCTGCTGCTGCTGCTACTGCTGCTGCTGTTGTTATTGTTGTTGTTTTGGTGGTGGTGGTGGTGGTGGTGGTGGTGTCGGCGGCG
>NC_068983.1:161175978-161178671 GCF_001194135.2 Octopus bimaculoides
ATATATATATATATATATATATATATACATATATAAAATATATATATATAACATATAGTATATATATATAGATATATATAGATATATATATATATATATATAACATAGTATATATATATATATATAACATATAGTATATATATATATAACGTATAGTATATATATATATAATATATAGTATATATATAACATATAGTATATATACAAATATATATACATTTGTGTATATACGTGTTTATATGAATACATACCAATATAGTTTGGTAGATAGATAGATAGATAGATAGATAGATAGAAATGTGTGTGTTTGAAACCCTCCAAAACAAGACAACTTTCAATTATATACTCATGATGCAGTTACATAGATTGTTCACAGACAATCGTTTCAACCTAAAAGAGTACTATTGGTAAAGAAATTAGTAAAAAATAAGTTTCAGGATAATAACAAATCACATTCTTATGGAATAATCTTGATACACTGGTAAGAACCACATTTATTAAAGAAGAAATGCTGACAGGAACTTCGAATTTAGCCCAACGGCTTAATCAGTTTGCTTTTAAAACCTGTTAGACGAAATTCGAAGTCGCAATATAAATCACAATGGTTTTCCGGTTTACAAGGCACTCTGTTTGCTATTCTACACTTTATCACAAAGTCCACCAAGGTCGAATTTGCCTTTCATTCTTTCAGGGTCAAGGAAATAAGTACCGGTCAAGCACTGGAGTCGATGTGATTAAGTAGCCCTCTCCCACAAAATCTCAGTCATTGTACCTTTCTAAAAAGGATTAACTTCACATTTATCGTTACGAAATGCTATGACGTCATTTCGTAGTTTCCTCTCGAATTTCATTTTTCTTTATTTTACTTCTACGTGGATGAGAGTGACCTCATGTTAAAGTAGCACCTATATTAGTCTTATTTCTTTAATTATATTTTTGTCATATCCTTTTGAGATTGAATAATAGAAATTCAAGTCTCAAAGCAAACTAGGTTTTTCTAAAAATGAAAATGAAAATATTTAATCATCTGCAAATTGATGGAGACTGAAAAAAAAAGCATTTAAAGTAAACCAAGCAACAGTTAGAACGATGAAAACAAACGAAGAAAAACCAGAGTGGTATAAATGCAAAAATAAACCCTTCAATAACTTCAAACAGAGATTCATAATAAATAACAATTTGGAGACAATAGAAAAGCTCTATTGACTAGCAGATAAAATCAAAAAAGGATTGCCTATGTTTTTATATTTTATTATTTCAGTCGTTAGACTGCGGATATGCTGGGGGACCGCCTTGAAGAGTTTAGTCGAAGGAATCGACACCAGTTCTAATTTCTTTTTTTAAAGCCTGGTGCTTATTTTATTGGTCACTTTTTCAGCTAAGTTACGGAAACGTATACAAACCAACACCGGTCATCAAACGGTATAGGGAGACAAACACAAGCACAAACACACACATATTTATTTATTTATATACAACGGGTTTCTTTCAGTTTCTGTCTATCAAATCCACTCAGAAGGCTTTGGTCCCACGCAGTGGGACTGAACCCGGAACCATGCGTTTGGGAAGCAAACTTCTTACAACTCAGTCATGCCTGCGCCTCAGAGAAAACCTACTAAATCGACAATTCAACATGACAAAGCAAACATTTAGCTCATCGGGATTTTCGGATGGAAATTGCTGGCTTGAAAAGTATTTTTTAAATTGCATGGGAAAATTGAATAAACTTTTAAGAGAACTACTGAAAGATTTATGTTGCAATTGCTTAAAATAATTGAAGAAGACTCCTATTCTTTAAAACAAATATTTATTGCTGATGTAAACGTGTCATCTGGAAGAAAATGTCAAAGAAAAGTAGTATATCCAGGAAAGTAAAACATCACATTTAATTGTTAAGTCAACCTCGTTGGAGTTCTGAGTTCAAGTTCCGCCGAGGTTGACTTTGCCTTTCATCTTTCTAGGGTCGATAAATTAAGTACCAGTGAAACACTGGGGTCGATGTAATCGACTAGTCCTCTCCCCCAAAATTTCAGGCCTTGTGCCTTTAATAGAAAGGATTATTATAATACTGTAAAGCATTAGATGACTGATTCATAAAGCTCTAATTAATTATTAGGTCTATATGTAAATATAAACGGAAACACAGGTACACACACACACACACACACACACACACACACAGAAACGCATGTACCAGCACGCACAGACAGACACACGTACACAGACAGACATGCACACGCTTAAAATGACAATCGTATTTCTAATCTTAATTTCAATAGCGAATTGTAAAAATTTTTCTTTGCATAAGTTTTAGTAAAATTCGTTTCACATTCTAGCATAAGAGCAACAGTTTCAGGGGAGGGGTAAGTCGCTTACGTCGACCCCATTGATCAACTGGTATTTATTTCATCGACCCAGTAAAGATGAAAGGCAAACTCACTTCGGCGGAATTTGAACTCAGAACGTAAAGACGGACATTAAAATGGACATCGTTTTACACTGTTTTGATTTGTGTGGATAATCTCTGGACAAGTCCCCGCGCAATGCAAAGGTCAATTGTATATTTCTGGTCATTTTATAAAATGACAATAACATCTCAAGTATTCCAACACAGTAAAATTTCTTTCTTGTTTCAGGTTATTACAATCACCTGATCGAAATCATATACACATATATATATATATATATATATA
>NC_068983.1:161179579-161182249 GCF_001194135.2 Octopus bimaculoides
CCCTCCTCGTTTCTTTCTCACTCACGCACCTATTGATATTTTTCAATATTTTTCTCCCCATAAACAAATTTTATGAAGTAATGATGTCAAAGTAACACACGTGTAGTCTCAACCGAGCAAGGCCGTGTTATGTGTGTGTGTGTAAGAAAAAAAAACACATAAAAATATCTCTAGTATTCATATTAATCTATCAAATATAATGCTTATTTGTTCACATTATTTTGAATTATTCAGGTTTTGCTTGTACAACATTTGCTTGTAATTTTGTAAATTTTTTACATACAGATTTGAAATTTTGTCAGTGGGTGCTTTATATATCACTGGTTTATTGTTATGTAATTTTAGCTGATCTTGCTGAGTAACTTTTGTGGGCAGGTAAATTTAATTAATAGGTGTAAAAACAATAACATTTTGGATAAACACTAAAATTCAAATTCTTAATGCATCTTAACTGTTTGGTTTGTTACTAAAATTATCCGAGATGGCAAAAAAGGGCCTAAAAAAGGCTGATTTCATAGTTTGGGCCCTTTATAGGTTTTTAAAGGCTTTTAGAGCTAGAAAAGGTTTTTAAAAAACTCAGATGAAGTACAATATTAGAATTAAACTAAAAAATGTTTATTGATAAAGTGGCTGTAAAAAAAAATAGAAATAAAAAATGAAAAACATATATACATAATTTAATTTTTCCTCTTCTTCTCCTCAATTTTGTTGATGAAATTCATGTTGCCCTTCATGAAAATTAACATACTAAACTTTTCATAAGACAAGGACGGTCTCTTGACACGCAAGATGTCCTTGCCCATAGAAAATAAACATTCAACTGCCGCACTGGAAGGGATGGCTGTGTTGACCTTGATAAACTAATCCACCAACATTTGCTCACTCAAGAAAGCAGCATCTGTCAGAGCTTTGGTGTTGGTCACCAGCCAGATCTTTACAAAATTCTTGGCCCTATCCTTCAGTGACCTGTGACTTACGCTCACTTTTTGCTGGGTGACACCACTGAAGAAGTTATCCTTTACATCTTTTGTTGTTGCTGCCTCCAGTGTTGCTGCTCACTTCCTCAGACTGCGCCTCATGGCTTCCTCGACCTTATCCTCCATGCTTCTCCTCACCTTGGTGAACTTGGTGTTATCATATCTATTCAACCTGATGAGATGAAACCTGAGATGGAAGGCAGCAGCCAGTCGGCATTCCCCATCGTCCAGGAGGGTCGCAAATCTTTTGTCGATGCCTGCCAAAACTGTGTCGACCAAGGAGTTGCAGTAGACGGGGCCCTTGGATTTGGTTTCAAGGCCCGGGTGGATTTGGTTTCAAATCCAGGCAGGGCCAAACGAGGTTCGGGTAGATTTGGTTTCAAATCCAGGCAGGGCCAAACGAGGTGCTACAAGTTATTTATAATAAGTGGCGTTATATCGGGGTTGAAAGAATGATGCGTACAATATTAAATATGCTAAGACAATCTGAAAACAGCAGAAACTTTCGTAGCAGACGTTCTCTCGATATCGTTCACACGCGCCTGACTCGGGCTCAGAAGTTACAACCCGAGTTATCAATAATCGTAAAAATTAAAAGTAATTCAAACTCAATATTTTCTTGAAACAATAAATTTTTTATCGTGATTCAGATTTAAATTCCAATCTATGAAAAGTTGTTCTACAATATTCTTAAAGGAACGAAAAATTATCCAGCAACTCGGACTAATACGAACGAGCCTGGTAGGTGTAAAAGACTAACTGGTATCTCTTGTCAAGAGTACAGTCGACAGTCATATCGTCAATGTCTTTTGTGCACTCTGCGGTCGTTATTTGATTACTGTTATTCTGTGCGTCTGTGTGAGAAGATCAATTGCAGGATTGCTTTATTTTTACTCTTTACTATGGAGAAAGACATAGAGCTAGATATAAAAAAGATAAGCCATTTGAGGCTAGAAATATCGCGGAAAAACGTGAAATTCTTCGAGCAGCCATGTATCTTATGCGAAATCTGTGATGACCCCGAGTGACGTTGTGTGTGTATGTATATATGTATGCATATATATACATAGTGTTATATATGTATTGTGTGTGTGTGTGTGTGTGTGTGTGTGTGCGTGTGCGTGTGTGTGCGAGTGCGTGTGTGTATGATGGAAATTATGTAATAATCAAAAACAAAAGGCAACCCGGGACACAAATTTTAACGGATATTGTAATAGTTTCACACTTAAATGAAAGAATAGAATGAGTCATAACGTTCTTTATGTCAGTCCTACATCAGAAGAAACGCATACGAGTAACAGAAAAGACAGTTGAGAAGGAAAGACAAAAGAAAAATTAACCATGGGTGGGTACAGATCTATTTAGGAATGAAGGAGGGAGAAAAGCCGGGGTCGTGCACGTATAGGAGAGAGCCTTTCTTTTGAAATGGTTGTAAGAGAGTGAAGTAGCCTGCGTGGTTTTTCTAGGATGTGCGCATTTGTGTAGAGGTGTGCAAGCGAGAGACTATAGTGGCGTGGATTTGTAGTGGTGAGAGTTACTGTTGTATGTGTGTATGTGTATGTGTGCGTGTGTAATCGTATTTTTCTACACGCTTTTCTTTTCTTGAAGTATGTATGTATCCTTTTGGCGGACACTGTATAAAAAGATATATATATATATGTGTATGTATGTATATATGGATATATATATATAT
>NC_068983.1:161182375-161183963 GCF_001194135.2 Octopus bimaculoides
GAAATAATATTGGTCTATGAGGGTTGTGAGAAAAAAATATATGTAAATTAGTGGAATGAAGTGGACGGCCCATATATGTAGAAAGTTTCTTTTCTTTTCTTTTTATCTAACACGTATGTATATGATACATGTATAATACAAAATCACATTTAAATTCAAATCGAAAACCGAAGAAAACGCAAACATGAGCGAATAAAGAAAGAAAGAAAGAAAGAAAGAAAGAAAGAAAGATCAATTTAATACCTCATTTCGTCGCATATCACAAGGTTCAACGGAACCTCCAGAAAGAAGTCAACATGCTAGCGGCATTACCACGGGGAATGGTGAGGCAAAGATGTTAGAACAGCCAAGCACCCCCACCGCATCACCAGGCTCGTCGGCAAGGCGTGCCGCTAACGATAGTAAGAACATTGCTGTCAGTGGCCCAGCCCCTCCAAACGTCTCAAACGCCACAGACTGGAAGAAGTGGTTCACTGACGAACCTCGATACATATGATTTTGTTCCGATCGACTACGAAATCAGTGGCCTTCCCATTTACCGCAGCATCCAAGATGTAGGAGGGAGCAAAGGAGTCACAGACTGTGCCAACCCAGATGATGCACCTGTTTCATACCTAGGGACAAAGGGTAAGACCATTTGGTCACTTCCCATCACTACCGGGAAAATGAAGTATCCCTTCCAAAGGAGTATTCATTGCCAAAATCCGTTCTGGAAAACCCCAGCGCAAACCGAAATTAAAATGTGTCTGAATACATATATGCAAATTTATAAGTATGTACAGGGAAGTTCGTGAAACTGTGAACTGCACGTGTATAGCTTTGCAAACCAGTGACAGGACTTAAGTCGCTAATTATTTCTGTTTAGTTAATTCAGATTCATTTAACGCTCACTGCTAACATTATTTTGTTTCTCTTCTCTCTCCGGAAGTCCACTTCGCTGCAGACCAACTCCCTAACTAACCCCCAGCGAAGTTCCAGTCTACAGTTCGTCCGTCATGAATCCTGCCCTACACGTGCATATATTTTTGCTTGCATGCTTATATTTGACTGTTCATAGATATATATTATATTATATTATACCATATTTCATATTATATTATATTACATGTATAATGGCACCCACATGTTAGATTTCCCCCAACTCTTTACATGCTTACCTGGAGAAGGTAACGGGAATCTCCCTATTTCCCTTTGAATATTCCACCCATAATTTGCAATGACTCAGTTTTATAAACTATACGGAGACTTACAACTTCGTAGGTGGTTCAGTTTTCTCAACCACCTGTGCCCTACTTGATACACTAATGTTTTCTCACAGTGTATGTGTTATATATATATATATATATATATATAATACAAAGAATATATATACATGTATACACACATATATGTACATACTTACATCTACATGTGTATATATATGCATATCAGGGTACAGGACGTTAGAACAATAAACTACAGACAACGGAACGAACACATAGGAAAACGGAAAGCCACTTGGAATATCCCTTCATCAGCTGTCTCTATTCTATCTAGACGTTTCGAAGACAAGACAGAACGTACTCTAGAATAGTCTCTTCCTGAGTAG
>NC_068983.1:161186008-161187015 GCF_001194135.2 Octopus bimaculoides
GTGTTCGTATGAGCGAATTCAGTAGGGGTGAATGGATGAATGACTGGGTATCTTATTCCTTCAGAAAGCAATACTTGTAAAATAAGTTCTTAGAATAACATACATTTTCCCATCTGTTAATATAGCTCCGATCTAGAATTTGAAAAGTTTCTAGCTAGGGGTCCTGTAGACGTATCCCATCACTTTGCAGTCAATTCTTTTGAAAGACAGGTATCTGTCCCATTATAAGAAATTTTCCTGAAGTTATTTCTAAGAGCCACTAAAGAAATATTTATTTTTAACGACGCTTTTCAATTTATTAGTTTTCTGAAAGTCCTTTAATAATTGCTTAAAATTTAATAATTTTTAATCATAAAACCGGCGGCAACATCATCATCATCATCATCATCATCACCACCTCCACCATCATCATCATCATCACCACCAACAAACAACAGCCACAGCAGCAGCAGCAGCAGCAATAGCTATAGAAGCAGCTAATCAGTAACTACCTTGCTTGTTAAGTTTTCCTAACCACCTGTACCGTATTTGAGGCACTAATACATACACCTCCCACTGTAGCCACGATCAGGCCAGTATAAAAATCACATTTTCACCATTACTACTTCTACTTTTAGATAAACATCACTGGCCGACAACAGCAGAAATAGCTCTGCTCTTCTTTCCGAATCAAACTTCCACCAGAAGAATGGGGACAATGTTTTCCATATCACTTTGAAACTGTCAACTTTGGATTAATCTTTTTTTCTGTTCTATCGACGCTTTACTTGCGTGGTCGTCGGCTAATTCTTTACAGTTTCCTGTGCCAATTTTCAGTGATTTATCTATCACCTCCAGCGCCACCTCTAATTACTTTAAATCTTTCATCACACGCTGTTTATCTCCAATTTCATTTTCCAACATTCTATTTCGTTTTTACTTATAGCTTTTCTAAACTTCTCTCTCGCCCTCACTTCCTCAACCTCTCTCTCTCTCTCTCTCTCTCTCTCTCTCTCTCTCTCTCTCTC
>NC_068983.1:161187880-161189257 GCF_001194135.2 Octopus bimaculoides
TATTTATTTATAACAATGAAGGATCACTCAATCCTTTTTTGTAGAGTACATTAACGTGTGTGAGTGTGTGTGTGTGTGTGTGAGTGTGTGTGTGTGTGTGTGGTGTGTTTGTGTGTGTGTGTGTGTGTGTGTGTGTACTCTACTGAAACGTGTGTGTGTATGCGTGTTTAATGTATTTTGTTATTTTATTATAAAGCTAACAATTTTAAGTCGATGATTTTTTTTTTAATAATTATTAAATGTCTTTACGAATCGCTTAACCAGTTCAATATTGTGACAAGAACTAGTGTACTGAAAAACAACAGTAGAAGCTCCCGCCTCTTACTTTTAAATAAAGTTTATTTAACATCAGTTTGATGACTGTCAATTGACCATTAGAATAATCACATAAAACTTGCAGGTAAAGCTAACGAAAAATATAATACATATTAGAAGAAATATATAACAATAATAGTTATATTGTTATCATAACCGTGGAAGATATGAGATGAATAGTTACTCTTCAATCAGCTGACAGGCAAAATTCGAAAGTAAGCACACGCAACAGATGAAAACGTTTTGTCTGTGTTTCCATGCCAACAACAACAGTTAAACAGCACTCACGGGCGAAATATATCTCAGAGGCTTCTGAGATGTGGCGAGCAAACAAACGAACACAAATAATCTGGCTGCTGTCAGCTGATGGAAAATACCTTTCTTTTAAGCAAACTGCTTAACGATTTCTCGAAATGTCTGTGTGTGCGAATAATTCTCCTCGAACGACAGAAGTAATTTAACAGATAACGGTAGTTAGAGAAAGCCTTATTAACTGCTTAATTAATCAAGTCAATGGATTACCGACTTATGAAGTGCAGTTCATAAATTTCTTTTGAAAGATCCAGTTTTGTTTTCAGATTTATAAGAGAAGAATAACTTTAAGTGTCGCATCTTTTGTTTTTTACTAATTTCAATCATTGGACTACAGTCATGATGGGGTACTGCCTTGAAGGGTTTTAGTTGAACAAACACCCAACAATAATTTTGCTCGCAACTTATTCTGTCGGATTTCTTTTGTCGAACTGCTTGGTTACGAGGATGTAAACAAATCAACGAGGGGTGGGTGTGGGACAAAAACGGACACAAAGACACCCCACACATAGACGAAGATCCTCTGTACACACAAGTGGAACTCAGAGAAGCATGAGACTGTCTCAACCAAAATAGAATATCTTTAATCTCTTCAATGGTACTTCTTTTTAATACTAAAGGTATATATCCGTTTAGTAAACACTAAACGGATATATATATATATATATATATATATATATATATGGGAGAATATACGAAAAACAACAACAGACGAGGACAGGTGGTGTAAATAACAAAAGGATGTATTAG
>NC_068983.1:161189656-161190174 GCF_001194135.2 Octopus bimaculoides
CCAACAACAACAACAACAACATGTATGTATGTATGTATGTATGTGTGTGTGTGTGTGTGTGTATGTATGTATGTATGTATGTATGTATGTATGTATGAGACGGGCTTCCGCATACTTTCTGTCTGTCAAATTCACTCACAAAGCACATTATTCGGCCCGAAACGTCATGCAGTGGAACCAAACACGAAATCACATGCTTTTAACAGTTTCAGCGACATAATTGAAATGGACCAGTTCAATATGAAAATGCGAACGAACACGAACACGAACCTGAACCTGTTTAATGACTTTGTTAATGATGAGTATAAATGAGATTGTGTGACGTTCGTGACACAGTCCGTAACAAGAGAACTGTGTAAATGAAATGAAAATTGCTGCAGATGTAAAACGAAAGGAGCTCGTTCAGTTGGTTAAACTTTCTTTTATCTTTATCTTACCTATTTCAGTCATTGGTCTACGGCAATACTGGGACACCGTTTTGAATGCTTTAGTTGGACAAATTGAGCCCAGTACTTATT
>NC_068983.1:161191071-161191551 GCF_001194135.2 Octopus bimaculoides
TTATTCGTTTTCTGCCGAACCACTATTTTATGGAACGTAAACAAACCAGCACCGGCCGTCAAACGGCGAAGGCGGACAAACACATACGCAAAAAGACAGACTCACATTGATATATATACATACTCACACACAAAAACATACACATGTGTGTGTGTGTGTTTGTGTATGTGTGTGTGTGTGTGTGTGTGTGTGTGTGTGAGAGAGAGCTTCCGTCTACCAAATCCATAAATTAAATGTTTTTGCTCGAGAAGACAACGAGTCGCCCGCTCCTGGAAGCGAAACCGTGATCATGTTAATGTGAACCCAACACTCTTGACCACAAAGCCATGCGCCTTGACTACACACACACGAACACACGAACACATACATACATACATACATACATACGTACATACATATGCATAGACACACACTAAATAAATATATATATTTCTGTTTTGTTTTTTGTTTTTTTGTTTTTTTGTTTGGTTTTTTTTTTTT
>NC_068983.1:161191928-161196225 GCF_001194135.2 Octopus bimaculoides
AAAAAAAAAAAAAAAAAAAAGAACTAAATCTAATTACTGAACTTAAATATAATTCTTTTGATTCTGAATTCTAACTCGATTTGAATTAGAACATTTTATTCCCCCAGTACTAATGAAATAGTCCTCAGTAATATGTTAATGCAGATTCAACCAGTTATAATTTCTTTCACCTAAACACACGCACACACATACACACATGCACACACACGAACACACATATACACACACACACACACACGCACGCACGCACATGCACACACACACACACATGCACACACACACACACATGCACACACACACATGCACACACACACATGCACACACACAATTAGCCTTAGACATTTGTCCCCATGAAAGCAAATAGAAATTGTGATATCCATTCTATACAACATCGCTAGCATGTGGAGTCCCTAGATCGGAAAATCTTTCTTCTTTAACGAGTCAACGAAGAAATCTTTATGTGGTTTGCCCAGCAAGCTAGAAATAGCAGTTAAATCTGAAGTTACATCCTATTCTTATAAACATGTTCATCCAGAATTATATAGTCATGGGAGCAACGTACCTAAAGCAAGACAGAATGTTCATGTCCAGCTTCTCTCTGATCAGAAGTGTGCTCATTCAGGCTGATCTGAGGCTAAACAACAACTTAGCAATTTCACGAAATTCTAATATCATACTAATACCATTCATTTCCTGAATATATTACTGTTTTCCAGTCAGCCGTTTTCAAACTATTCGTGGTTGAATGTTCAGTATGTTGCTACTGCCTTTATCTATGTTGATTCTAAAGCCTTTCTGTCAATGCTGGCTAACTATGGATTCGACGAGTTCCTGTGGTTAGGTGATCAACGCTGGTCATATTATGTATGTATGGTGTTAGCTTAATGGTACAAAGCGCTCAGCCGGAATTTGAGTGGTACTCTGTTCGATTCTCTGTAGAGGCATTTTGGCCGCTTTTTTATTGATGTGGATTTTTGTGGATAGGTTTACAAAATCTGTTTGAGCATGAAATATATAGGCTGCATGTGAATGACGTTTGGATACAGATAGAAAGTTATAAATAGTGGTGTCGTATGTGTAACAGTGACGTTGTTGGGAGTGACAGCATACAGACTGACAATGAATAGGAGGAAGAGTGTGCGACAAAACTGAACTCTTGGTCAGACCAGAATTGGCAGAGTGTGAGTCAAAGAAAGTTTAACAACACAGTGATTGCATGATCTAACAGAAAGCTATTGATTCAAGAGAATGAGACGAAGGGAGCCTATTGGTGAGGTGTTTTGGAAGAAGATTCGAATGCTAGAATTGAAAGCTTTGCTAATGCCAAATGAAACATTGCTTTCGTCAGATTTCTCTAGAGAGGACTTACTCTCCTATGTCACTCCTCAGAGGGGAGTGTTATAGGGGAGTGTTATAGGGGAGTAAGTCTCCAATAGGCATTGAGCCACGAATGTCTTTCTGGTGATCAATAAGGCCGAGGAGAAATTCAACATATTGAAGAAGACTTTTGTTAATGGATGACTCCAACACCTTCGATACATTGGAAGTGAGAGCAACAGGATGGCAATTGGAAGGGTAATAATCTGACTCGAATATATTTTGCTGTAGTTTTGAGGTGTATAGTCTGGCTTTGAGGTGCATTGTTAAAGGATAATGGAAGGATTCTTATCAAAACGTGGGAGTACTGCTCACAGGGAAAGACAGGCAGGTTCTACAAAATTCGAAGAGATCCTTTTAGCAAGAGATCAAAAGAATCGTCTGCAATTTAGAAACCTGGAGAGTTTGCAGGTAGGCAGTGACATCACAATCTCACACCAGATTGTCTTTTAAAAAGAGCTGTTACCAGAAAACCCATCAGTACCAGTTACGCACTGGGGTCGATGTAATCGACTTAATCCCTTTGTCTGTCCTTGTTTGTCCCGTCTAAGTTTAGCCCCTTGTGATCAATAAAGAAATGAGAAAATCCATCAGACTTCACGCTAGTAAGCACCACTTTTCACATTAGCAGATGTTTCCAGAACTGGTGCAAATGTTTAATCATGTCCCTTAATAAACATCCAGACAACATGTCGGTAATTTCCTTTACGTCCGCCCAATGCCCGATGTGTCACTCACTTCATATCAGGGTAACAATGATGGACTCCCCCGTCGGAGACGATGTACGAGTTTGTTTATAGTGATCAAATGCTCTTGCTGCACATTAGCTCACTCTCTCCATCAAATCGACGTTACCTGAACAGGTGTACTGTGTATCACGCGTCGGGTGTCGAAGTGATCGCAGAGCAACGTAAGATGAGGTGTTTTGCTCAAGAACACAACGCAACGCACCACTCGGTCTAGGAATTGAAACTACGATCTCGACGTGATTGTGAGTGCAACCCCCTGACCACTAGATCATGTGCCTCACAATAACAACAATGATAAAAAGAACTGTATTTGAAGAATGAATGAGACTATAAAAAGGACCTCGATAGAAAGTCAGAGAGATCAGTCAGTAACTGTAATATTCAGTAACCTGAGGTAAGATGTTGCTGTTTAACTCCTGGTTAACTTCAACTAAACAAAATAGTGATCAAAAGTATTCCAGCCAGGAACATAAGACAGGGTCCCCAAACAGCGGGTCGCGAACCATTTTGTCTTCTTATTTCATTGTTTACTTGTTTCAGTCATTATACTGTGGCCATGCTAGGGCGCGCGTACACATACACACACATACACACACTCGCATATATATATATATATATATATATATATATATATATATATATATATATATATATATATATATATATATGTATATATACACACACACACACACACAAAAAGAGATACATGACAGGCTTCTTTCAGTTTCCGTGTGCCAAATCCATTCACAAGTATTTTCTCGGCCATAGGCGAAGACATTTTCCCCAGGTACCACGCAGTAAGACTGAACCCAGGACCATGTAGCTGAAAAACAAACTTCTTACCGCACACAGCCACGCCAGACTTCAAAGAAAGAATAAGTTTTTAAACTTTATTTTATCAACTATTACAGACTGCTGTTCTCAGTTGTAACCTACTAAATTGGACCAGCCCAGAACACGTTGTGCCATAAGGAAGTCTTTTCCAGTGACGTTTTGTTCTTCGAATTATATCCTTTATAACATTTTTTGCAAGAGCATCACTGAAACAGCGAACTAAACACTTTTTTTACAAACCTTCCACCTAAGAATAACTGAACAACTCTTTCAATCCCTTTCACCCGGTGTATTTTCTCTTTCTTTTTCTTTGGAGGTGGGTAGACGTCGGCCTTACTGAGTTTCAAACTTAGTATCAACTATCAACCCATATCGATCTCACCAGTCTGAGAGCACTGGGAAAGTCATGGACACTGAACCTATTTCAATTAATTAACTAATTAAAGCAATTTAAAATTTGAGATAAAAAACACATTAAGTTGTCTGCGTTGTTATGTCTGCATATATGCAAAACAACATAGATATTGCCACTAACGGACCCACACGCGCGCGTACTCACATAGCACTCATAAACGCACGCACACACGCACGTGTACTTACTAGAACTCATACGCACACACACGCTCACACACACTCGCTCCGTGCAGATACACATGTGCACTCACGCAAGAAAATACAAAACGGTAATTAAGTGTGTGTTTGTAGAAAGATAAGTTGAGCAGATTAAAAGTTAATAGTTTACTCAAAATAACTGTATGCACAAAGGGGAGAGAGAGAGAGAGAGAGAGAGAGAGAGAGAGAGAGAGAGAGAGAGAGAGAGAGAGAGAGAGAGAGAGAGAGAGAGAGGGAGAGAGAGAGGCAGAGAGATGTGTGGGTGTAGGTATATGATCCTGTTTATACACTCACTGTGCTGACTGATGGCTGTCTACATACATACATGTGTGTGTGTGCTTCTTGTGTGTGAGTGTGTTAATGCGTATGTATGTATGTACGTATGTATGTATGTACGTATGTATGCACGTTAGTATGTATGTGTATATATTTCCCGGGCCGTGCAAAACACTCCATTTCACGTTGCTTTAGGCTACTCAACTGTAAATGTGTAACTCTCCTTCGACAAACTGGCGTCCTGTCCAGGGGCATGTTGTTAACACAGTCACTTATGTCTCATCGAACCCGAGTAACCAACCCTTTAAGTCCAAGGACTCGAGATAGTACTTGCTTAGTTACTGTATGTATGTATGTATGTGTGTATGTATGCATGTATGCATGCCTGCATGAGTGTCTGTGTGCATATACATACATACATATATATATATATATATATATATGTATAT
>NC_068983.1:161196979-161198847 GCF_001194135.2 Octopus bimaculoides
GCATTAACTGTGTATTGCTTTATTCTTTTACTAGTTTCACTCATTTGACTGCGGCCACACTGGAGTACCGCCTTGAATGATTTTAGTCGGACAAATTGACTCCAGGACAATATATATATATATATATATATATGACGGGCTTCTTTCAGTTTCTGTCTACCAAATCTACTCACAAGACTTTGGTCGGCCTGAGGCTGTAGTAGAAGGCATTTGCCCAAGGTGCTACGCAGCGAGACCGAACCCACTGAAGATTCATTTGTTCCACTAAAATGAATTATCATGTACGTGACTGAGTATTCCACAGGCACGCGTGTGATGAGTGTGACAATACGTGACACTGTCATATATTCTTTACCACAGCTGCAATCTATCCAACGAACTACCGCTCAGTTGCCGTTTATCCAATTTCACTTACGAAGTTGAACTCAGCTCATCTCTCCTCAGCTCACCCCAGGGAATGGTAAAAATCTCAAGATATCACGCATGGCATAGAACCCGAGACCACTTGATTGAGAATCGGACTTCGGTACATCATTTCATATGTCATCGGAATCCTACTGTTGGACTGGTATTTCGGTTCTTACGTTATCGTGCTAACCTAATACATTAGATGTTGGTACAGATAGGCAGTCGATTAAATCGATCCCAGTACCTGACTTATATTTTATTGTTAGTGCTTGTTCTGGTTCTTTTATTTTTTTTTTTTCTTATATCGCTGGATGGGGAGATGAGTCACTGCTATCTCTAGCAGTCAAGCGTCCGTCCTTGACAAGACCAATGAAGGTTGAAATCACATGATCTTGTACTCTCGGCGCTGGAGAGGACGGGGATTTATCTGCCTGTAGCGATATAAACAGGAGAACATTTGTACCAAAAGCCATTATGAGAGTTTCTCTCATGATATCTACTTCACGTTCAATATTGCCTCACTTTATTTAAATTATTTCGGAAGGCCAAAAGGAAAAGTTGATGTGGGCAAGATTAGAACGTAGATGGTTAAAGGTATAAAAATAAAAAGTTAACCTATAGAACTCAGATCAAATTGTTCCCAAGATCAGATATGATCATTAAAAAAATCATTCCAATGTATCCATGCTTTAAACAGGCTACTAATTTCCGTGTGATTAAGGTACAGATCTTGCCATGGCTAGCATTCTTATATTTTTAACACTAGAGCAGCTCTCAAGTAAAACTATGATCAAAACCGCACCATCTGTAACCTCATTGTCCTCTATATTTTCAGACATAGTAGATCTAGGACTATATTGAGCAATGAGACCTTCTTTTTAAGGACAATAGAGTATGGTTTGAAGAAAAAATGGCTACTTACATATGAGTAGGTAAACGGATGGAAGAAAATAGCACACGACATAACTAGTTGAGAGTGTAAGAACAGGCGTGGCTGTGTGGTACGAAGTTTACTTCGCAACCGCATGATTCCAGGTCCAGACTACTATGTGGCACTTTGAGCAAATGTTTTCTGTTATAACTCCGGCCCGGCCAAAGTCTTCTGAGAGGATTCGGTACATGGGAACTGAAAGAAGCCCGCCCAACACACACACAAACACACACACGCACATATATACTTAAGCTTGTACGTATGTATGCATGTATATATCGTAATCTGTGTATTTGTGCTTGTTCTCCCCCCCAACACCTAACAACCCAATCTGGTCCAACAAAAACGGCAGATAAAATTTTTTAAAAACTATCAGGCTTACAAAAATAAGTACTGGGGTCGAATTGGTTGATTGAATCCTTCAGTGCGGTGCTCCAGCATGGCCGCTGTCCAATGACTGAAATAAGTAAAAAATAAAAGGTAAAAGATTAAAAGATTATACACACACACGCGCACACGCACGCACACA
>NC_068983.1:161198857-161204045 GCF_001194135.2 Octopus bimaculoides
TTCAGTGCGGTGCTCCAGCATGGCCGCTGTCCAATGACTGAAATAAGTAAAAAATAAAAGGTAAAAGATTAAAAGATTATACACACACACACGCACACGCACGCACACACACACACACGCACACACACACGCACGCACACATACACACGCACACACACACACACGTAATAGTTGTAAATAGACACCCTTATAATCATTAAAATTTATCAAAATCTGAAATTATACATTCAAATTGTTTGATAATAGTTATTATGTAAATATTTAATATTTAGTAGACATTCCCTTTGCATTTCTCAATGGAAGGACCTTATTAGGCATGTTTCTTATCAGATGACGAATATTCTCTTGCAGAATTTCTTGCCATGTTTCATGCAGTAATTTCAAAAGATCTGGCTTTGAAGATGCTTTTTTGTTCTTTTTATGAAGTATCTTGTCCATTATTTCCCAGAGGTGTTCAATGGGGTTCATATCTGGTGGCTGGTTTGGCCATGAAAGCGTTTTAATGCCATTCTCAACCAACAAATCTTGAGTCATTTTAGTGGTGTGACAAGGAACCCCATCTTCCATAAATAGTCTTCTTTAACCATTTCACCACTGGAGAAGATTGGAAGGAGTACTCTCTGCAATATGGACATGTATTTATCTGAGTTTATGTTTCCCTTACACTCCATCAGCTTTGATCAACTATTGCTCCAAATTGCTCCCCAGACCATCATTGAATCGATGCCGTGTTTCACTGTTGGCTGCAATCTTTTCACATCAAATTCTTGGTCACAGAGTCTCCAGACCCACAGTCGATCACACTCAGGAAATACAGTAAATCTGGGCTCATCAGAGAATATGACAGTGTCCCAAAATGCTACTGGCCTCTCCAACATCTCATTGGCCCAATCTTTTCTCCGCTTGATGTTGGCTGGTCGAAGAAGTGGCTTCCTTCTTGCTGCTCTGCTATAGTAACCGAGTTTGTAGAGATATCTAACAGCTGTTCTGGGACTGACATCAACTTGTTCTGCTATGTCAGAGGTTTTGCAATGAAGATTATCCTCCACACTTTTCTTAACAAAGAGAAGGCTCCGGTCAGAGGGCCCTGGTTGATCAGAGTGAGGTGATGTGGACTTCTTCCCTTCTCTGGTGAACTGCACAATCACTCTTATTAATTGTAGAAAGCAGGGTCCCAAGGTCTCCTGCGATTTTGCGCTATGCCCACATTCAGAATGACCCGCAATACGGCCTCTTTGAAATTCAGACAGTTCCAAGACTTCTTTTGTACATGGCATGATTAAACAGTAACATATAGAACCTGAAACATATAAATGTCAATTAATAAAAAATATAAACCCTTACAAGTTAGAATAAACATAAAACGGTGTTTTACTTCTGTCACGTGTGCGTGTGTGTGTGTGTGTGTGCGTGTGTGTGTGTGTGTGTGTGTGTGTGTGTGTGTGTGTGTGTGTGTGTGTGTGTGTGTGCAGTATATTTATATACATATATACATATTATTTACGCTTGTAATTTATATGAATAAAACAAACTACGTTTTTCTTTTATCCCCACCACCCAGTTGTAGATTTTCGGGTCAAAAAGAAAGTTTCCACAAAAACTTTCTCACCAAGAATTAAATTTTTATTCAAAGAGCGAAACAAAAATACAATCTTTAATAATTCTCAAGTTGTCGAGAGAATTACTTTTAAGTGGATCCTCTTGAAATGTGAATGAAATTTGTAAAACAAACAAAATTCGTTATGATGGAAAGATACAAAGAAAAATATCACAAACAGAATTTCTATGTTTCTTAAGTGAGAAATAGTTTAGACTAAAGCAGGGATTCACACATTACGAAATAATACTTACCAACAAGACACTAATGTTAACACCAACAGCAGTTGGCAACAGCAGCATAAGCAGTGCTAACAACTCAAATATATTGGCGCTGACGTCGGCAGAGAAACTTCTAACACGCCACTTTGGCGCCATGGCAGGGCGGGCAATGATGTTTGAGTTTTAGTAAAACGATCAAGGAACTCAGTATATGCACACATTCACATTACATCCGCGCCCGCACAGCCTACACATACTTAGGCACACTCACACATACGCACACAATTTTACTCTTCCCATCTCCCTTTGCATGTGTATTTCTGTTTTGATCTTCATTTTCTCTTTTTATTTCACTAGCGCACTTAAATACACTCTTATAATATAATAGAATGTACACTAATAAAAGGTTAATGTTTAAAATATTGCATTAGTTATGATTATTATTTTCAATATTTTTATTGGAATTAATTCTTAAAAGCTTAGGGAAGTCAAAGTTCCAAAAACTGGTGGGATGTAAAGTGTTGTAGTGTAATTAATTAAATGGAAGAGAATCAGAAGTAAAATTATATAGAACTTCGAGGTTGTTGCTAACCCACTTCCAGCTGCGATTAAAGAGAGTGTCTCAGCAATGGGCTTTTAACGGGAAGTGAGGAGTGTTCCTATTTCAATAAAAAAAATTTTAAAAATTCCGAACTACAGAAAACACACTTTTGTGTTATTGTAAGTCTTATTGTATACTTGCGTAACAGTGAGTTGTTTAATACATATTTCAATAGAAACAACCTTCCGCATTCCGAAAAAAAAGCGAAAGTTTTCTTTGGCCGTTTATGATACAGCATTATCAGTTAACAAGTCTGTCGGAACTGTGATTTTAAAACGAAATGATATCGATCAGTTATCTTTCTTATTCCGGTATACAATATTTATTCCAGTATACAATATTTCTGTTCAGAAAAGGCAAGTGGTAGTTTAATTACATTTACTTTTTTACGGTTGACAGATACGTGTTTCTAGGAAGGTCGACAGCTTGCTTTTGTCCGAGACTTTATGTGATTTATTGACAAGATGAGTAAATATACACAAGAAGAACAGCGTTGAGGATATTATCTGATTGTCAGGATTTATCTATATATATAACATTGTTTTTCATACTTCAAGCAGTACAGTTGGTATTTTGCAAATAGACGTCCTCTTGATTTTACAAATGTTAAATTCGTAGGCGAATATTTGATAAATGGATTGTTTGAACTATACTTTAGGTTTTCTTTTTTGTTTGTGTATGAGATCGGGTAATATGCTGACGATAAAACCAAAGAACCTAACAAATAATTTCATTATAATTCATTGCTTACTAAATATATTCTAAGTAAAACTTGTTTGTAGTTCAGAATCACGAGTTTTCTCCACCTTATTGTTATTAATCCAGCTGTTAAACTTTAAATGAACTGTCATTTAAATTTAGAAAATGTCGTGTGTAAATTAGTAACCTAACTTTATAGAAACTATTTTTCAATTCAATGATCAGCATTTTGTTTCTACTTATCCTGAGACTTTCTTTTAATATATGAACAGAGATCACTAGCTATTCGTCTTGAAATAGAAAAAGTAACACTTCAGACGATTCTTTATAATACCATATCTGATATAATCATCGAGATTCGTGCAAGTTTAATCTACTAAACATTGACGTAGATTAATTCATAATCTATTTATTAGAACCTGTCGAACAGAAATCAATTATAGATTTGTATTGAAATTGTGTCAATGACTAGATTATAGGAGTGCAGCGAAAATTCCGGCATGTCATGAAATAAATAAAAAGTAAATTTAACAGTTTTAGCGCATTATATTATATCTTTTAAATGGCTCTTCTACGACTGAATTACTACCATAACAAAGTAAACTTAAATTCAATGTTTATCAGCACAAAGAACCAGATCTTATTTTTCGAAATATACAATACAAAATGGGTTTAGAAGTGGAAACATTTATATTTCAATAAAATCTATTCACCAAAACAATCTTATATGAACCATATAAAAGTAATTCATGTTGTTCCTTCTATTTTATCTCTAACAACCTCATCTCCCTAGTATTTCACAGGTTTTATTACGGTCACATTAAAGAGCTGCCAAGGTCGATAGGTTGTCGAACTATTTGTAAAAGAATTGATGATTTATATTGCCTTAAGTGACATTACTCTATCTTTTACTTCTTCAAGCGGCTACAATCGAAAAGCGTCTCACGATTTTATGCTAGGAATTTATGTTAACCATTAGCTTTGGTACATCTTCAGTTGCATGTCGTGTGTCTATACTAATAACATCGATATAGTTGAGTGATTTTTATCCGTTATTAAGGAGTGAAAATCTCCAAAATATAACACCACACATGACCTGTCATTCAGCACGGTGGTAATGGCTAGTAAAACCTACCTTGCATTCAGCAACAATAGCAGAGTTGGATGAATTTCGTCCTTAAATCTCCACACTGAGGTTTCGTGTTCACATCATGAAATGTTTTAAGCTCTCAAGCAAAATCTCGTTGGTATACATACCATCAAGGTGATCTGAAAGCTCTTTCTACATAGTCTAGCTTTCGGCTCCATAGAGAAGAATGATCTCTCTACACTAGTTCTATGACCAAGATTTAACCACCTAACATTGAAAAAAGATATGAACAAGTACGTCTTAACACTTTTAACAGAAGAGAACTGCATGATTTGTTAATATTTCGTTAAAATTCGTTGGTTACATTAATTTGTTCTATTGAGCTGAAGATAGTGTAAAAAAGTTATGTACTCGTCTTCGGGGCAGGCTTTTTTTATCTCTTTTCTCCGTTTCTGATCAGCAATGGCTCTTGTTATCATCAGTGTATAATGGCTACTGTGGAGCAACCCATACTAATAATAATAATAATATTAATAATAATAGTGGTTTCAAATTTTCCCACAATGGCAGCCATTTTGGGGGAGGGGAT
This sequence comes from Octopus bimaculoides, assembly GCF_001194135.2. NCBI lineage: Eukaryota > Metazoa > Mollusca > Cephalopoda > Octopoda > Octopodidae > Octopus > Octopus bimaculoides. Next base: position 161,203,655 of record NC_068983.1, read on the forward strand.
AAGTCGATTACATCAACCCCTGTGTTTTATTGGTACTTAATTCAGCGACCCCGAAAGGATGAAAGGCAAAGTCGACTTCGCTGGTGGGCTAACGATTTTGCAGCTCGCCGCCTTTAATAATAATAATCTTTTCTACTTTAGGCACAAGGCCCAGAATTTTGGGGGAAGGGGCCAGTGGATTAGAGAAGAAGAAGAAGAAGAAGAAGAAGAAGAAGAAGAAGAAGTCGACGACGACGAAGAAGAAGAAAAAGAAAGAAGAAGAAGAAGTTTTTCAAATTTTGTCACAGGGGCAGCCATTTTGAGGGAGGAGGCCAGTCGATTACATCGACTCCAGTATTTCACTGGTACTTAATTTATTATTGACTCCGAAATGATGAAAAGCAAAGTTGAC
>NC_068983.1:161205583-161209030 GCF_001194135.2 Octopus bimaculoides
GGAGACTGGGGGTGGTGGTGGTGGTGGCGGCGGCGTAGGAGACGATAACAGCAACGACAAGAAGTGATCTTTATAGTTGGTGGAGGTTTTCGAAGGGTGGAGGTTTTCGAAGGGTGGAGGGCTGCATTGCTGGCTGCAGAAATGATACCAGAACTCTATCGCTGTAATTCAGTCTTCTTCTTCTTCTTCTTCTTCTTCTGTTGTTGTTGTTGTTGTTGATGTCGCCGTTGTTATTGTTGCTGCTGTTGTCGTGCTGTTGTTGTTATTGTTGTTGTTGTGGTGGTTGTTTCGCCTTGAGTAGGCTCTGACTGAGAAGATTATAAATCATTGGTTCCTTTTTTTTTTTATGCCTATGGACCCCTTTGATTCCTATTTTATTCTATTTGACCTCGCCCTACCCCTACATCCTTTTGACGTTTAAAAAAAATCCCATTACATTTTTATAATAAACATAAGAAATAAGTGGAAATTTTAACGGTGCGTGTGTTAAATTTTAAGGCACGATAAGAAAATGACTCTCCCCAGACACAACAGAATAAGAAAGTGCATTACTCTTTTACTTGTTTCAGTCATTTGACTGCGGCCATGCTGGAGCACCGCCTTTAAAGTCGAGGAAATCAACCCTAGAACTTATTCTTTGTAAGCCTAGTAATTATTCTATCGGTCGCTTTTGCTGAACCGCTAAGTTACGGGGCCGCAAACACACCAGCATCGGTTGTCAAGCAGACACACAAACATACACACACACAGCCCAAGGTGCCACGCAGTGGGACTGAACCCGGGACCATGTGGTTGGTAAGCAAGCTACTTAGCACACAGCCACTCCTGCGCCTATGCACACAGTCACTGCTTTGTGGAAGTTATAACCAATTTATGGCCCATAAACTTTGGCAACAAAATCTTATATGGAACCCCACGGTTGATGCGAACCCTGTTTAAGAACCACAGGTATAAATGACGACAGGTATCCCTAGCTGTAGCCATCGCGTTCTTATAACATCTGGCATTACAGCTGTTAATAATGTGTCCTCATTTTGTAAGACAGGATAGTTTAACCCTTTAGTGTTTGCATTATTCTACCAAAATTAATGCTTTTTCATCCACATTGTTTTGAACTAATCATGCATTATTTTGTAGCTATGAAATTTTGATGAGGTAGCTGTAAATTTTTAAAACGATATTGTAGGGTTGGTGTGAGAGACCAGATCTGACCAGTTTGAACATAAAACAGGCAGAATACTTTTGGCCGGGTTTAAATGCTAAAGGGTTAAGCTGAAATACCTGCTATTTCTAGCGACTCTGTTTCCATGTAGAGGATTACACGTTGGCTCATGTTGTTGTTTCTGCTGCTGCTGCTGCTGCTGCTGCCAGTATTGTTATTGGTGGTGTTGGTAGTGACAGTGAGGTGGGAAGAACGCGAAGGAGGAGGATTGCTACGGATGACGGACTGTGGTGATGGAAAAAAATTGGTGGAGTTGAGATTTGCAGCGGTGGGCTAAGTATAGTACATAGAATGGCGGGAGAGAGAGAGAGAGAGAGAGAGAGAGAGAGAGAGAGAGAGAGAGAGAGACGGAGTCAGACAGACACAAACACAGTGACAGAGAGTGAGTGAGAGAAATAGAGCGTTATAGCAGTGATAGCCAGCGGTGGCGACAGTTACGATGGAGGTGGACAAGGATTTAAGCGTATGATGTGCTGGGTTAATGACGATGATGGGTGGTAGTGGCGGTGATGAAAGTGTTGGTGGGGATGATGCTGCCAGCGGCGGCGGCGGAGTTGGTGGTGGACGGTACTGTTGCGTATGGCGAGCTGGCAGAAACGTTACCCCACCGGGAGAAATGCTTAGCGGTATTTCGTCTGCCACTGCGTTCTGAGTTCAAATTCCGCCGAGGTCGACTTTGCTTTTCATCCTTTCGGGGTCGATAAATTAAGTACCAGTTACGCACTGGGGTCGATATAATCGACTTAATTCGTTTGTCTGTCCTTGTTTGTCCCCTCTGTGTATAGCCCCTTGTGGGCAGTAAAGAAATAGGTATTGTTGCGTATGCTGGTACGACAGTAGTGATGTGGATTGTGTTGAGGGATGCAACTAGCGTTGTTGATGTGTGGAGAGAAGGAAACCAGTAGTAACGGAATAGGAAGTGGAGGTGTGGGGCGGTGTGTAGTTAGTTATTCAGAGAATGGTGGGTCCGACGCATGATAGAACTATATATACATGGTGGTGTGTCGTATGGTGGTCCGGAGTATTGCGGTGCAGCGCACAAGTGTATAAATATCCGGTTGTACCGCGGTGTAGAGTACAACAGTGTTTCTCAAACTATCTGATGTGGCGTACCGGCAGTTTTTTTCCACCCAAATGTGCCAGGGATCGGTAATGTTTCCTAGTAATTTATACCGGGAACAATTTATATAATGAATATAATAAAAAGTTGACATTTTTTTTTATCTTATATTTATTTTGTAAACAAGTGGAGGCGCAATGGCCCAGTGGTTAGGGCAGCGGACTCGCGGTCATAGGATCGCGGTTTCGATTCCCAGACCGGGCGTTGTGAGTGTTTATTGAGTGAAAACGCCTAAAGCTCCACGAGGCTCCGGCAGGGGATGGTGGCGAACCCTGCTGTACTCTTTCACCACAACTTTCTCTTACTTTCTGTTTCTGTTGTGCCTGTAATTCAAATGGCCAGCCTTGTCACTCTTCTGTGTCACGCTGAATATCCCCGAGAACTACGTTAAAGGTACACGTGTCTGTGGAGTGCTCAGCCACTTGCACGTTAATTTTACGAGCAGGCTGTTCCGTTGATCGGAACAACTGGATCCGTAAGCGACGGAGTGCCATTTATTTTGTAAACAAATGATACAATATTACATGAACATTTTATAAGTATTTTATAAGCATTTTATAATGTTACTTTCTTTTCTGGAAACTCGCCGCGTACCGGCATATGATTACTCGCCGACCGGCACAGGTCTGCGGACCACCACTTTGAGTAGCACTGGATTCGTGAGAGTTTGGTCTACGAAACTGCAGCGTATAGTCACCGAGGATGGTGTTAAGTTGAGTGATGATCTGGTATTTGATGATCAGCTGTGAGGGCTGTCATGTGTAGAGTGCAGTGCTCCGCAATCGGTATGCCGCAGCACACTGGCTTGTCACGAGACGGTGCTAGGTGTGCCGCAGTGTAACCTGAATATAATGTTTCCCCTATACTTTCAGTTATATTTTTAGTTCAGATGCGCAACCGAATTTTGAAAAGAATATATACTCTCTCTCTTTTACTCTTTTACTTGTTTCAGTCATTTTGACTGCGGCCATGCTGGAGCACCGCCTTTATAGTCGAGCAAATCGACCCCAGGACTTATTCTTTGGAAGCCTAGTACTTATTCTATCGGTCTCTTTTGCCGAACCGTTAAGTTACGGGGACGTAAACACACCAGCATCGGTTGTCG
>NC_068983.1:161209126-161209820 GCF_001194135.2 Octopus bimaculoides
ATATATATATATATATATATATATATATATATATATATACATATATACAACGGGCTTCTTTCAGTTTCCGTCTACCAAATCCACAAGTGAAAAGGGGTTGCGGAGCACTGGTATAGTGTACAGCAGTGGTTCCCAGAGTGGGATTTAATGCCCCCTCCCCCCCCGCCGCCTCTGGAGGAGGTGGAAAGATCCGGTGGGGAGGGCATTGAAGAAAAGTGGGGCGATAATGGGGTAGCCAAAAAGGGGCGATGGTTGTATAAACATCAAAATAATGGGTTATTAACTTTTATCCTTTGCTTGTTTCAGACAGCGACTATGCTGAGGCACCGCCGAGAAGAATTTTTAGTCGAAAGAATCGTCCCCCAGCACTTTTTTTTAAAGCCTGGTACTTATTATATCGGTCTCTGTTGCCGAAACGCCATGTCACGGAGACGTGAATACACTAACACTGGTTCACTCAGCTGGCAAAAATGAATAATCCTGCGATCGACCAGTGTCTCGACCAGTGTCTCGACCAGTGACGATGATGATGGCGGTATGGCGATGCCGGTGTATGCTGAATGGTAAAAGTGTTCTGTTTGGTGCAACAGGTGATAAGTACTACGAGGTGGTAGACTTGGTTATGTTAGCGGCAGTCTTGAAGTGAACTGGGTAGGAGAGAGAGAGAGAGAGAGAGAGAGAGAGACAGACAGAC
>NC_068983.1:161209830-161210166 GCF_001194135.2 Octopus bimaculoides
AGAGAGAGAGAGAGACAGACAGACAGACAGACAGACAGACAGACAGAGGAAGATCCGTAAGAAAGTACATATGAGGTATCGATGCTTTTGCGATGTAAAACGAATACAAATAGAAAAAGAAGTCAGCTGTGGGTGTAGGGAGAGCGAACTATATCAGTCGTTGACAAACGAGTAAAATAACCAAGCTACTCTAGTGACAAACGGATAGCATCAGGGTGGTGGAAGAAATGGATAATGAAAAACAGACGAATTACATTTTATTTTTCTATTCCCACCCCGACTAATATACAGCTTAAATCAAATACTTATATAACTTTTCATATATATAAATATATA
>NC_068983.1:161211385-161215083 GCF_001194135.2 Octopus bimaculoides
CGGTTTGTTCGACTAAACCCTTCAAGGTTGTTTTTGCAAAATAGCTGCATTCCAATAACAAAAAGAAGTAGGAGAATAAAGGAATAAAGACGCTATAAAAGGCGACAAAACGTGAATGAATGTTTGACATTACATAACACATCGCAAAACTGACGACTGAACTCTATTACTACTCCCTGCTTCAATAATTCTAATGGCTATATTCAATTAAAACAGACAATTAAACAATGTCTTGGAAGTGGACAAAGCCCCCTAAGCATTTCTTTTTTTCTAAATACTAAAGTAACTGAACTTTCAAATAGGGCGTTGAGCTATTACGCTGTTGAACAGTGATATTGTATATAAGACCTCCTGGCCTTGTGCGCATCTATACAAGACTTTCTGGCCTTGTGACTATTTATGTAAGAGTTTCAGGCTTTGTGTTTATCTATATAAGATCTTCTGAGCTTGTGCCTATGTAAGACATTCGTATCCTATGTCTAAAATCTCATTATTAAGGGTAGAGAGGGTGGTGGGTAGGGGGAATAGTTACAGTCTTAGAAAAATTGTTTTTTGCTGTATTTACTCTGCTCTTCACGGTTTTAATCCGAATCCTTCCAAGGTCAACTTTACCTTTCAGTCGATATAATCACCTGCTCCCGCTCACCCTAACAAAACAATGTAGCCTTGTACATATGCTTTGGATTAACAGAATCGTTGGAGTGTTGAACAAGTGCCTTGCAGTGCTTTTCATCCACAGTGTACTTTTGTTTAAGGAGATTTGGCTACAGCCAAAGGAGGTAGGTCGATTTATACACTAAGACGACCTTGGAGGACTGAAAATTCCATATGAAATGCAGCAGGATTTAGAAAGATAGTGACGATAGTTGAATGTTTGCACGACATGTCTACACTATATACTAAGTAGACTTATATATCGGAAAATACGTAAGAGTTTTAAGAATGAGAATGGAGATAGCAACTGTCCAAATGAATGCATACAGTCCTTGAATAACCAATATGGAGAGTTTGTGCACTTTCAGAAGTAAAACTTTTAATAGCGATCACATCATTCGAATCCATTCAGCCAAACACGTGGGTAAATTTGAAAAGAAAATATCTGTTTAGGTCAACATGTATAGACAAAGTAAAGAGGAAAGAGATCACATATTTCATTATATATATATATTCATACTTTTCTTTTTCAAGTGTTGACATGACGAAAGATTCCTTAAGTTACACTTGGTTTGGTTAATTGGAGCCGGTGACAGCCATATCTTTATTCGGGCTCTCACTGAGAATTTGAACTAGCAATATAGATTTTACAGAATATTCTAAAATTGATATAATAATGATCACTTTTTTTTTTTTTTTTCATAAAACAGAGCCGGATACCGAACTAAGTATTATCTCGAGCGTGGTCGGCTAACGAACTGTAAATATCACTCACCTATGAACTATGTCCAACTAGCTGATATGGGCAAACACACACACACACACACAGACATGCACACACACACACGCATACATACACATACACCCTACCCCAACCTCTACACACACGCACACGCGCGCTTTCACTCACACGCATTCTCTCTCTCTCTCTCTCTCTCTCTCTCTTACATACACGCGTATACACACACATACACAGCGAGTGTTGTATTAGTGGACCACAACTTTGCATTCAGCCGAAAAACTACTTATATATATTATACATAAACTACTTGTTATATAGGTCAGCACAACCTGAGGTGAGGTTTCACAAACAACAAAATAACATTATTCAATAGCAACGAATGCATGAAAAAGATGAATGAATGAATGAATGAATGAATGAATGAATGAATGAATGTTACGCGAGACGTCATGTTATATTGGTATATTGATCGTTTTCAAAAGTTGCATGATAGTCAGAATGAAAAAATGTCAAATCTTAAAATACCCGCTCGAGTCGGTTTGTTCGACTAAACCCTTCAAGGTTGTGTTGCAAAATGGCTGCAGTCCAATGACAAAAAGAAGTAGAAGAATAATGGAATAAAGACGTTATAAAAGGCAACAAAACGTAAATGAATGTTTAACATTACAAAACACATCGCAAAACATGAATGGACGTTGCCGAATGCTACAACATTACATATTAGAAACGTTGCAAAAGGTCTCATGGGTGTTGGCACTCCGTCGCGGTTCCAGTTGATCCGATCAACGGAACAGCCTGCTCGTGAAATTAACGTGCAAGTGGTTGAGCACTCCACAGACACGTGTACCCTTAACGTAGATCTCGGAGAGATTCAGCGTGACACAGTGTGACAAGGCTGACCCTTTGAATTACAGGCACAAGAGAAACAGGAAGAAAGAGTGAGAGAAAGTTGTGGTGAAAGAGTACAGCAGGGTTCGCCACCATCCCCTGCCGGAGCCTCGTGGAGCTTTTAGGTGTTTTCGCTCAATAAACACTCACGTCTGGGAATCGAAACTTCGATCCTATGACCGCGAGTCCGCTGCCCTAACCACTGGGCCATTGCGCCTCCACGGTCTCATGGGGTATAAGACATAAATAACAATACAGCTCATTACAACATAACTCATTAGATGAATGAATGTCACTCTACAGCACAACATATTACATGAATAGATGTCGCACATTACAACATAACGTATGAATGTCACGCATGTTTAAAATGAATGTGCAGCGTCACACTTTGCGATACAACATATGAATGGAGGCTGTCAAACGTTACAATACGAAGCATGGAATAAATGAATGGATAAAAATTAGATGTTGCTGCGCGTTACGAAATGTGAATGGATATTATCAAAACGTCGGTAGAGATTACATATGAATGTTTGCCGAACGTTACAACACTTTTCACAACTTGATTGGCTGTTGTCAAACTTCGCTACAGATTACAGGGTTTTTGTTACGTCTAATTCCCAAGTAAACATACATCGTCAATAAACTATAAAAAATGACTAACGTGTGTATAAAACATACAAAACCTTCTTGAAAGCGACTCTGTATTTCTCACTATTTCTCTCCCTCGATGCTTTTGTCTCTTCCTCACCCAATGTCTCTCCCCTTCTCTATCTCTCTTTCTTTATTTCTCTTTCTCTCTCTCTCTCTCTCTCTCTTTCTTTCTTTCTTTCTCTCTCTTCCCTATAAAAAAACGTAGTAGTACATGGCTACGATCTGTTGTAACTGCAAATATACACTTCCACGTGTATGTAAGAGAGAGAGATAGACAGACAGACAGAGAAAGAAGAAAGTCTAAGTGTGTGTGTGTGTGTGTGTGTGTGTGTGTGTGTGTGTGTGTGTGCGTGTGTGTGTGTGTGTGTGCGTGTGTGTGTGTGTATGTGCGTGTGTGTAATCACTTAAAGATCTGCTTTATATATACCGTGACTGAAAAGAAACGCGCCAGAAGAAAACAGCGAACGAAAATAAGATACAAAATGAGTAACAGTGTGATTGACAGATAGAGGGAGAAAAATATGAGTGGCGGTTAGAGAGATTGAACAGAATGAATGAACATAACATATGTAAAGGTGCATCTGTGAGCACGTGATATTTGTATGAATTTCTGTATTCGGTGAGTGAGAGTGCATATATGTGAAACTAATAAATTCCTTGTGTACGTCGTCGTCATGTGTGTTGTTAATTTTATCGTTTATTTAATTGATTTGACGAGATATATATATATATATATATATATATATATATATATATA
>NC_068983.1:161217141-161219813 GCF_001194135.2 Octopus bimaculoides
ATGTCAACGTTCTTTGTATCTTTTCTTTTATTCTCTCTCCCCTCTCTCTATACGATATTAAGCAGGATATGAGTTATCAGCCAACCAACCAACCAGCGAAATTTATATCGGTTGTGTCATACATATATGTGTGTATGTACAAATATAATTGTACGTATTCAACGCTCAGACAACTCAGTTCGATACACCCAAAACACATGTGTATGCTCACACAACATACACACACACACACATGTAATGTATGTACGTACGTACATACATACATATATACAGATAGACAGACACACAGGCAAACAGATAGATAGATAGATAGATAGATAGATAGATAGATAGATAGATAGATAGATAGATAGATAGATACGCATCCCTAATATGAACATTTCAAGTAAACCATACAAGATTCCCCCTCTAAGTGCAACTATAGAAACTTAGATACTTGTCACTAGATTAGGTATGCATAGTTATTTCAGTCGTCGACGAAGCCGAGGTTCCCTCTGTTCTGCCTAAATAAGAGGACCAAAAATATATACATCGGATAATGCGAAAGTGACTTCAAAAAAAGATAGGCCAGCCGCCAGTTTTCTTTCAAGCACCTAGATAAAAAGAAAAGTGCAAGACTAACAGCCTTATCTGACAGTTGAAGGACAGCAATATACCGCACACTAGTAAATGGAGCGTCGTAGATAGAGCTAGATCAGATATTAATGGGTAAAAATGTGCAGGCTCTGCACAGCTTAAAGAACACACATCCTTATGAGATCGAAGTACTCCACCGACACTTTAAACTCAAGAACGGAGTCTTTACACGATGAAAGTATCTCAGCAAGTTTCTTTTTTTAAACTGAAAGACTCCCCATCACCGAATTAGGCACACAGTTTAAGGCACTTTTACTTTTCCCCCCATTCAGCTACCCTCATAGGCATACTCTTTTACTTGTTTCAGTCATTTAACTGCAGCCATGCTGGAGCACCGCCTTTAGTCGAGCAAATCGACCCTAGGACTTGTTCTTTGGAAGCCTAGTACTTATTCTATCGGTCTCTTTGCCGAACCGCTAGATTACGGAGGCGTAAACACACCACCATCGGTTGTCAAGCGATGTTGGTAGGGGACAAACACAGACACACAAACATATACACACACACACATACATACATATATATATATACATATACATATATACGACAGGCTTCTTTCAGTTTCCGTCTACCAAATCCACTCACAAGGCATTGGTCGGCCCGAGGCTATAGTAGAAGACACTTGCTCAAGGTGCCACGCAGTGGAACTGAACCCGGAACCATGTGGTTGGTAAGCAAGATACTTACCACACAGCCACTCCTGCGCCTATAGTTATTTTTTATATATACAGTCAATATTAACGATATTTTCCAATCAACTGCCTTAAAGAGCTTAGTTTTTCGAAGAAATCGATCCCTGGATTTATTTTTTGTAAGCCTAGTATTTATTGTTTCGGTCTCTTTTGCTGAGCCACTAGGCTACGGGGACGTAAACACACCAACATCGGTTGTCAAGTGATGGTGGTGAGACAAGCATAGACACAAAGACACACACACTCGTGGCACAGATAAAATCCAGATTACATAACTTTCCTACCTAGCTGTTAAACGAAGGTTGCAGGTTACATTTTTAGATTATATCTCTGGTGAGTTAGCTTAACGACAATGTAACCTCCATTTAACTCGGGTATCTTCGGCCTCGTTGAGTAATTATTACTTCCGAGGTTCTGCTAGCTAGGAGACATATGAAGCCTGGATTTTACCTACTGCATTCCCTCAATTTGGATTTTTACTCATTCGTAGCAACCCTAGTTGCTAACTGTGAACTATGAAAAAAAATTATCTTTCATCTTATCGAACTTCGATGTGGGAAAAAATCTACAGCCTTCTACGGCAATAATCTACTATTGTTCCTGAAAGTTGTTTTTCATACCTACTACGGACTGCTCGAAGTTTACTAATTTCCTACTTCTTGATCTTTGGATCTTACAATTACATACACACACACATATATAACGTGACCGACAAGACTACCAGATGCTGTCACACGTCGCTGGTCTCAATGCGCTTTGCATTGTTTTAGCCATCAAATGACGCTGGCTACGCGAGCAGGTCAACACTTCCCTTTAATCGAAAGGGGACTGGAGCAACGTGAAGTAAAGTGTTTTTTGCTCAAGAACAAAACGCGCTGTCCGGTCTGGGAATCGAACCCACGAGCTAGCGATAATGAGTGCAACAGCTTAACCACTTGGCCACGCGCCTTTGTATATATATGTATATATATATATATATATATATATATATATATATTTAGTAAATGGAGTAAAACGCATATGTTAATTGGATACTTTTATTTCCAACATATGTTTCGAAGATTACATTCTTATCAACATCACCTATTCCTATGGAAGGTATAATTTGTAACCTTCGAAACATATGTTGGAAATAAAAGTATGCAGTTAACATATGCGTTTTACTCCATTTACTAAATTTATATATACTCAAGTACCCAAAATAACAAGGAGTTTCTACCTCATAAACAGGAGTTACACCACAGTCATTTTGTGATCTTTGCTACCCTGGTATCTATTAACCAATTTATTTTGTCCGAGTTAATTATTAACTAGGAGAAAATAAATACATATAATAAAATATAT
>NC_068983.1:161220928-161222987 GCF_001194135.2 Octopus bimaculoides
TAGAGAGAGAGAGAGAGAGAGACCTTGAGCAAGTGTTTTCTACTATAGCACTGGGCTGACCAAAGCCTTGTGACTAGATCTGGTAGAGGAAAATTGAAAATTCTTGGATGGAAATCATAAATATTTAATACATTGCTACGAGTGTTTCCATAAATCTCATGATTTTGAAATGAGAGTCGGTATCTTTGGGATTAGTACAGTATAGTCTATATTATCCGTCGACATGCGGTTGATCATCATCATTGTTTCATTTCATTAGGCGATATTGCATTATTGGATGAATCAAAGAGGGATGTTTATCCCTTCTTGCCAATATGAAGGTCAATCTAACCTTCAATCTTGCTAGATTTGCCTTCATGCAGGCAAGAAGGGACCGCTCTTTGATTCATCCAATAATGCAGTATTGCCTGATGAAATGAATCAATGATGACGATCAACCGCATGTCCACGGACATTACGGACTGTAACTGTACTAAACCTAAGGATACCCACTCTCACGTCAAAATCATGTGATTTGTGGAAACGAGCGTAGCGATGTACTGTTATTATTATATTTATCCTACATTATATCGGTATAACCATAAGGCAACTCTGAAAAACTGACTGACCAGTCAGTATCATTAGACGGTAGCCGGATAATGAAATAGGAGCTTTATTTGCATATCCCTAACGTTATCAGAAATGAATTTAGAAGATGTGTGCATGCGCGCGCGTGTGTGTGTGTGGGGGTTCGATTCCCAGATGAAGCGTTGTGTTGTGTTCTTGAGCAAAGCACTTCATTTCAAGTTGCTCTCCGATCATTTCGACATCTGACATGTGGCACCCGTTGCACCTGTCGATCTGATGGAGGGAGTGAGCTTATGTCTACACAAACATTTGATCACTATAAACAAATCATCTGTGTGGTTGTTCGGTAAGAAATTGTCGAACCCTCGTACGTCGTCTAACAATGAGAGAGTCCATCATGTGTGTGTGTGTGTGTTTACATATATATATATATATGCATACACACACACACACATGTCTATGTTGTATGCGTACATGCGTGCGCTTGTATGTATATCTCTGTGCGTGCGTGCGTGCGCGTGTGTGTGCGTGCGCGCGTGTGTGTGTGTGTATGTGTGTGTGTGTGTGAGAGAGAGAGAGAGAGGGAGAGAGAGAAAGAGAGAGAGAAAGCTTGCATGCACATCAGACATACTGGCATATCAGACAAATAAACACATCTGTATCAGTGTGTATAAATGTGCGTTTAGATGTTTAAAATCTGTTTGTGTAGTCGAGATTGTGTGATTGTGTCGCTCATGATAAATAAATAGGCCAATAGATAAGTGAGATCAACAAACAAATAATGTGGGGTTGCTTTGAAAACATTACAGTTCAGCAAAAGAGTAACGAGTTTGCTATTTAACAAAACAGAACTTAAAGGTATCATCTGTGTGCCTCTGTGTGTATGTGTGTGCGTGCGTGTGTCTTATACGTCTCTGGATTATATAGATAAACGCTTGGACACACACACAACACACACACACGCACACACACACACACGCATACACACATAGTGATTGCTCCATCTTCGCAGATGATTATTGTCTCCTTGTGCCTCCTCACAATCAACGGCACTGCCCACTTGCCGTACATGACCTCTCAGTCGACTATGCAGTCCCTTTGCATATCTGCATGGTTTCAAGCATAGGTGACAGACGAAAGTTGTTACTTGCTGCACGCTTCCAACTGGTTAAGGTCAGCGCGTGTTGCCACTCTTCCTTTGGCGTAAGACTTTCGCTAAATGGACTAACAAACGAGATCAACCTCAAGAAACAATTATACGTCACTGGATTATACAGATAAACGCTTGGACACACACACACGCACAAACATACACATGCACACACATGTATATAGATAGATAAGAGCGAGAGACAGACAGACAGAGAGAAACAGACAGACATGTATAGATAGATAGATAGATAGATAGATAGATAGATAGATAGATAGATAGACAGACAGACATACATACATACACACGTATATGCAATGTAGGCATAAATACATACATGCA
>NC_068983.1:161222997-161223457 GCF_001194135.2 Octopus bimaculoides
ATATGCAATGTAGGCATAAATACATACATGCATACATACATATACATATATGTATACGCATGTCTGTATATATATATGTGTGTGTGTGTATGTGTGTGCGTGTGTGTGTGCGCATATGTGTGTGTGTATGTGTGTGTATGGATCGTTTGTAGAAAACATAAATCCGAAGAAGAAGCACATTCTAGGATGTAGAGCAGTATATATTAAAATTGAAGAAGGCCGGTTTATGGGATTACCCTGGGTTTCCCGTCCATAAAAGAGATCTTATGCCAACAGGTTTTGGGGTCTGACGATACGCCATAAAGCTAAACCCTTTATGGACGGGAAACCCAAGGTAATCCCATTAACCGACCTTCCCCATTTTTGATATATATATATACAGACACGGACACAGACACACACACACACACACACACATATATATGTATGTATGTACGTATTTATATATGTATATATGTAT
>NC_068983.1:161223570-161225814 GCF_001194135.2 Octopus bimaculoides
TATATATATATATATATATATGTGTGTGAATGGGTGGGTATGTATGTAAGTATCCACATATGTACGTACGTGAATATGCATATGATAATTTTTTTCCTTTTTGTTAGTATGAAAAGTCGGTATATTTTCATTTCAAGTTCCATCAAAATTGAAACAGATCTAATTAAGTAAAATAGAATGAAGCCAAGTGTGATGAATATGACCTTAATTTTGCAGACAAGTAATTCTCTCGCTTACTCGCTAGAAACAATTCTCTTTTTCTATTAACATTCGATAGTTACAACTGAGTAGTTAACAGCTATGCTATGCTTACATTAATTAGGAATATAAGTAAAATATTTAATGGTTCTGTAGTGGCGCCTAATACCAGTCGCCATTTTGGAGAGTTCGTCCACGCATGCGCAGGGACATATCTTCCGGAAGGCATGCAGGAAGTCCCTCATGCGCATGCGTGGTCATCCTATATCCAAGCGTTCCCACGTTTTCTCTACCTCATAGCGCTGCACCTTCGAGGACACCAGTCGTCAGTAAGAGCCGCTCCGTCAACTCTACCTTGAGTCAATACAGTCTACCACGAAGACAGTGAAGAATGACTTACCAACCATTAAGGGCGACCTGGCAAAGCCGTTACCCCGAGATGTAAGGCTCAGCACCTCGTAATAAATATTTGTTATGCTGTTTTTCAATGCATTCAGCGTTTTCATTTCTTTATTAAAGAAAATTGATTGTACAGGATAGGGTTACCCGAGGATGGTGGCCCTATCACATACAGTCCCAATATCAACAAGAGCACTCAGAGAGCGCAAACCTATTGAGGAAGGAAGCAACTTAAGATTGTCCACTTCAGGGTCAATAGCTCCTAGACTGATTGGGATACTTTAGGCGTATACCTTCCAAGACTCTTGGAATTTCTTAAATTTTTAAGTGGGACGTCTTCTGATGATGACATTTAAACAGTGCATCTAATCTTCAGTGTGGAGGCGCAATGACCCAGTGGTTAAGGTAAAATCTGGAAATATTACATAATCCATCACTTATCAGATATCTTATATCTTTTACTGTGGAGGCGCAATGGCCCAGTGGTTAGGGCAGTGGACTCGCGGTCATAGGATCGCGGTTTCGATTCCCAGACCGGGCATTGTGAGTGTTTATTGAGCGAAAACACCTAAAGCTCCACGAGGCTCCACCACAACTTTCTCTCACTCTTTTTTCCTGTTTCTGTTGTACCTGTATTTCAAAGGGCCAGCCTTGTCACACTGTGTCACGCTGAATATCCCCGAGAACTACGTTAATAGTACACGTGTCTGTGGAGTGCTCAGCCACTTGCACGTTAATTTCACGAGCAAGCTGTTCCGTTGATCGGATCAACTGGAACCCTCGACGTCGTGAGCGACGCAGTGCCAACAACAACTAATCTTCAGTTAAGTGAAGTCACATGTTGCTTCCAGATGGAACTTTCCTGTTAGCTAAAGTCTGCAGTCTTGTGACAAGTTAGCCTATGATTTGACCCACTGAACGATGTTTCCATGTTATTAGGACATCGTGATTGACTCTACTTTTAGAGCTTCCAGATAAATTTTGACAGATACGTAGAATTTTCTTGAATTCTTCTTTCTTAATCTGAATGGGTCGGGATGAAGAAAGTGACCCATGAAAGTGTTCGATATCTAACCCCGATAAAATTTGTTCTAATGTTTACAAGAAGTGTTGTGGCTGCACGATATTCGATTTCTCTGAAAATATCTGTTCGTTCGAAAGGATATGCAGTGAGATATCGAAAGTTACTCACTTGCTGATGAAGTAGTGACTGTGAAGGCGATGTTTACAATTTCACTGTTTATGATACGAAGTTAATAGTGTTCCTACATAAAAAAAAACTGGCCTTAATGGGCGGAAGATTCTTTTCTTATTGCAAGGATTGTGATCGCCTTGTAACGGGACAAACTGGATGACAGTAATCAGCTGATAACATAAAGCAGATGATATACATATGTGCGTATTTGTGTGCATGCATGTGCATGTATGTATATATATAGAGACAGACAGATAGACAGACAGACAGACAGATAGACAGACAGACAGATAGACAGACAGACAGACAGACAGAGACAGAGAGATTATACATATAAAAATACAAATACATACACATATATATACATATATGCGTGTGCGCGTGTGTCTGTGCATAAATGTCTACTAAACCTAACTTCCTATATATATATATATATATATATATATATATAT
>NC_068983.1:161226570-161228177 GCF_001194135.2 Octopus bimaculoides
AACTGCAACCCGAATGTCTTCTTGGTCAGCTGAAAGCAGTTTTGGCACAAACTTGGCAGACATGCGTCTCATAACCAAATCTTCACTGAATTGAACCGTAACTAATCTGCACATCTCTGATAACTCACGGATGGTGATTCGACGATTTCCCCTCGCACCTGCACGCACATCTGCGATGTTTTCTCAGTTCTGCTGGTTGCAGGTCTCTCAAAACGTTCGTCAATATCGACATTTTTTCAGCCGTCTTGGAAGCGTCTGAAAGACTCGCATACTTGTGTGCATCTCATACACTCCTCTCCATACACTTCCTGCAACTTTGTGTAGGCCTCTGAAGAAGATATCACCATGACAACTTTCTCTGTCATGATCAATGCGACAATCACACACTACACACCCTCCTACCAAGCACTGCTGTAAACAGTGGAAGAGAGCTAGAACAATAAAACTTAGTGTGCATGCACAACAGAGTTCGAGGTCAATCTTTTGCCAAGCGGCTTCACTCTGCGTGTTTTAGCTTCATTAATATAGCAACAGTCCGGTTACTTACTGATCAGACCTCGTATATACCGCTACTACTAAAATCACCGTCCTCTATACAGCTTAACTACATTCGCCATGCTTGACCGCTAAATCCACAAGTTTTTTTTTTTATTTTTACTTTCTGTTTATTTTGTCTTATTCCTTTCTGTTGAAGAGCGTAGGCTCGAAACGTAAAAGACTTTTTCACTTGCCGAGCGTCAAACCAATACACCTGTTTGTTGTTCATACACCTGTCTTTGTCTTTTGTTCTCTGTAAATTTCAACCGTATAATATATACATAGATATGCACGCATACACACACGCACACACACACACACACACACACACACACATACACACACATGTTGTTATTCCTTGGTTCATGCGGCAAATTACTTCCACATTTCCCCGAGCAAATCGAAATCGTATGGAGCTGAAGAAATATCATTTTAATGATATAGTTACTAAAATAAATATTCAAGCAAATGCACTTATTGCATGCACGTATGTGTGTGTGTATGTGTGTGTGTGTGTGTGTGTGTGTGTGTGTGTGTGTGTGTGTGTGTGTGTGTGTGTGTGTGTGTGTGTGTGTGTGTGCATATGTTATGTTATTATATGCATATAAACATGCATATACATATCAATGGGTACTGCCATAATATTCGGTTTTATGAGGCAGCGAGCTGGCAGAAACGCTAGCACGCCGGGCGAAATGCATGCCAGAATTTCGTCCGTTTTACGTTCTGAGTTCAAATTCCGCTGAGGTCGACTTTGCCTTTCATCCTCTCGGGGTCGATAAATTAAGTACCAGTTGCGTACTGGAGTCGATCTAATCGATTGGCCCCCTCCCCCAAAATTTCGGGCAAGATTTTTCCATCGTTTCCATGAAGCACGGATTCTTTTTAATTCGTTTTCTTTAAATTTTCTAACATTTGAAACAGTTAACTGCCTATATAGAATCACTTCGCAGTTCCTCTTTATCCCTTTCAACTTTGGAGATGATCTTATATATAAATTACCATTTCTAGAAAAATCAACTTAATTGAAATTTGAAATTCTAGCATTCAATCTAAAAAGTATTTAAGAA
>NC_068983.1:161229189-161229750 GCF_001194135.2 Octopus bimaculoides
TGTGTGTGTGCGTGGGGGGGGGCTGCGTGCGTGCGTGCGTGTATGTGTGTGTGTGTGTGTGTGTGTGTGTGTGTATGTTTGCTTGTACCCCACCATCACTTGACAACTGATATTAGTGTGTTTATGTCCCGGTAACCTAGCAGTCCGGTAAAAAAAAACGATAAAATAAGTACCATGCTTACAAAGAATAAGTCCTGAGGTCAATTCCTTCGACTAAAATCCTTTAAGGCGGTGCTCCAGCATGACTGGAGCATGCAAAAGAATAAAAGAATAGATAGGTACATACACACATGTTTATACGCATCTATGCATTCATATATGTGCGAGTGTATGTGTGTGTGTGTGTGATTCTTTATGTGTTTGTATGTGTATGTGTTGTAAGTATACGTACGTATCTTTACATTCTGTTCGATATATAGATAGGTAGATAGATGGATAGATAGATGGATAGATGGATAGATAGATGGATAGATGGATAGATAGATGGATAGATGGATAGATAGATGGATAGATAGGTAGGTAGATAGCCAGATAGATAGATAGATAGATGGATAGATAGAT
>NC_068983.1:161230589-161231296 GCF_001194135.2 Octopus bimaculoides
GTAACTGTTTATAGTTTAAAGGAAAGAGGGAGGGAGTCGAAAACGGAACCCCCTGAAATATTGTTGTAGTAAGCATTGTCCAGTGAAAGCAGCCAACAGAAAAAAAGGAGGAGTGGAGACAGAAAAAAAAAGAAGAAAAAGCTGTTTTTTTTTTTCCTTTTCCTTTTCCCTTTTTTATTTATTTATTTACTTTTTTTTAGTCTCTGGGATTATTACCTCTGCATACCTCTCAATAATAATAATAATAATAACAATAATACTAATAATGATGATAATAATAATAATGATGATGATATATATAAAAGTATAAATAAAAATCAGCAAGCTACTTAGTACAGCGACTGGTGCTTACACATTGGTGACTTTCAGTGGAGCAATATGCTCACAGCTACAACACGGCAACACTTCTTCACCCCTACACAAACAGAGCTTTATAATAATCAGTAACAGAGACTTCTCCAGCACAGCTGTTTCAAACTACAAGTCTTTTACAACTCGTAGTATTTTTCCAACTGCATTTGCCGGTGGCGTTATTATTATTATTATTATTGTTGTTGTTGTCTATTCCAACTTGGCGCTGTTGATAGTTTTGTAAATCTTTTTTTTTTTTTTTTTTTTTTCAATTATTACCTGTGTTCTGTGTATGTAGATAGATCACTTGGCAACCACACGGACAATTTTATCTTCGTCACTGGATGTCTTTTATC
>NC_068983.1:161231306-161233530 GCF_001194135.2 Octopus bimaculoides
GCTGTTGTCATCTCTAAATATTGCCGGGTCCAGACCGGATTATAAAAAAAAAAAATGTAAGTTATTTTATTACAAATCTCTCTCTTTCTCTCTCTCTCTCTCTCTCTCTCTCTCTCTTTCTCTCTCTCTTTCTGACTGTGCTTGATTATTTTTTATATGTATTTTGTAAAAATCCCGCCTCTTTATAACCATATGTACATATATACATATAAGCAAATTTGTATGAGTAGAGTTTGAATGTTTCGATACATGCATGTATGTAGAAATGAATGGATGTATAGTTACGCAAAATATTATTTAATATATGCTATGCACAATCATTTCCTTAAGTACCTTCCCGTCAATGTATTACACGCCATGCAAACGTGCGATTTTAATGATAATGTTTTATATTTCAGTTGGTTATATTTACTCCTTTTTTCTTTTCGTTTTGCAATTTGTTGTTTATTTGTATTATACATTCTTGTTTGTATTTTTGTTAACCTTACACGTTATCCTCTCCAGTCCCCCCCCCCACACACACACTCACAGAACAGACACATTCGACATGTATTTACAAATTTCAGTAATAATCAAAACAATATTAACGCTTATGTATTTGATGACCATTTCCAAATATAACAGAATACAACTCCATAGCTTAAAGCCAGATTTTGGAAAAGAGAAAAAAAAAATAGCAGACGATGTATCTTCATTGATCTGGTCATGTTTTTTTTTTTTTGTTTGCTTCTGTTAAATTGTTTATGCTCGATTTTCCGCATTATGAAACGTTATAGTATTTTTTATTAATATCGTAACGAAGACTTCGTATTTTACTAGCAACAAAACTTTCTTAGCTTATAAACATTGTATAAAATCTTAGAAGGTTAAGGTTATCAGCAGGTAACGAAAATATATAGAAACTGCCACAGCATGAGAACAATGTAGATTGATGCTAGTTTTATAGCAAGTTGGATGCAGGGGACGGATGAGAGGGTAACGCTACTATGATAAACTAAATGAAAGAAATATTTAGCTTCATCTCTCTACATTCTTAACTGAAATTCCGCCACGGCTAACCTAACCAAGCATCCATGTCTTTGACGTTGATAAGCAGGCATACGTTGATTGCTTCATTCGGTCGGTGAGGTACATGTTATGGCTTTGGTCTTGAATTTCAAAACTTTCGATATTTTGAATACTTTAAAAAGTTGTTAAATAGTAAAAAGGGCATTGTGAGTTCAAATCCCGTCTGAGTCCTCCAAATAAATAATATCGTTTATCGGTTGAAATCGATTAAATCAACTGTGAACTGTCACCACCACCATACCCGGCAAATGTTTGGATGTTTAGCTAATGTCAGCTCCGGAAAGTTTTAAGCTTGTTATGAGAGATTGTAAACGTAGTATTTCTAAAATAGTATATACATATTGTTATCTAATACATAGATGGGATAGGGTTAGGTCGCGAAAAAATATTTATGGCTCATTGGAAGTGATAAAGTTTCTTTTCACATGATTTCTTTTTTTCTAATAGGTGTTTGTTTTACATTATTTCATTTTTTTTTTTGTTAAAAATAAAATCTTATATAGCTACTTACTGTTCCGTTTTATTACATAAAACTAGCAGTCCCACGAGTTCTTTTTATGCTGAAAAAACTGTGTGGGTCACTGAAAGTGGTTTATATGTCGCCGCTTTTACTTTTTAGTTTTTGTTAATCAGCAGGTGAAGGTGATCTCAGTTAAAAAACATAAGTTTAACTATGTAGAAACTTTTATCTACAAGTGAAAACTAGCATTTCAACTGGTTATATGATCCAACTTTATGGATCTATTTTAAAACGGGGGCGCCAGTATTTTCGTAACGAAACACTTTGAAACTTGGGACACTGGTAGAATGTGTCATATAAAACATCTTTTACTCTTAGTCTTCTTAACAAAAAAAAGGAATTCGTAAGTTATTCCATGTTAAAGTTGTCGTATTTCTGTAATTTCAACCAATCACTGACGTCTATTCAGCTGAATAGAGTTACTGCTGGGCGGTCATAAAAATGTTATTCCCTGTGACATATTTCATCCGGTTTAATCGTAATTTATACGCATATATTGTTTATATAATAAACTAGCAGAAATACCCGGCGTTGCCCGGGTTAAAGAGAATAATGAAATCTAAAAACGCCGTCTAGACTACGCATCATCTTTATATATAGAGATGTATATACACACACGCACCCAAACACACGTAT
>NC_068983.1:161234886-161244653 GCF_001194135.2 Octopus bimaculoides
TACGCTGTGCGTATCTATGTGTGTAACAATTTTGGAGTTCGGATTCTCGAGTTAGGGTTAGTTTTAGGGTTAGAGTTAGGGTTACGGTTACGGTTAACAGTGTAGTTAGGGTTAGGGGATTAATACGATATACACCGTTACAGCGCTAACTGTTTTCAACTGAATAGACGTCAGTGATTAGTAGAAATGATCGAAATAAGACAATTTTTTACATGAAATAAATTCGAATACAAAAATATTTTTCTGTTCTATAACACAAAATAGATAAGTATACGAAGTTTGAAAGTCTTTCGGTACCAAAAACACTACATAAAACATAAATGAAAACTGGCTCCCCTGTTTTAAAATAGATCCAAATTTATTACTCGTGTATTTGGTAGTTTGACAAATGTAGTGTATGATAGTTAAATCTATTGACAGACGTAGTGTATAATAGTTAAATGTATTCGATACACACTGATTTAGCACTGAATTTATATTATCTACATTAAACTGTTGCGAAGTTGACATTTTAAAATAATACAGAACAAATAAACACACTGCTTTTGATGAAGACACTTCACTAATATCAGTAATAAATTGGAAATGAAATTTTCAAAGTACATAATTTCAAGTCCCCACTTTCTTTTTATCAGAGATATAAAGGTCAAGATTGTGGCAGAGGTGAATACTGGCGTGCAGTTTATCTTAATTTACCTATGGTGATAACCATTGATTCGTGCATACAGGAGAGAGTAGATTAGTTTCTCTGATTACAAACTGTCTCCAGTTACAGCTAAGAAATCTGATCAGCGTTATTTGACAAACTTTAAGAAATAGCATAGTACTATATTTTAAGAAATGCAGTCGGACTTATAGAAGTTTTGAAGTATTTTATTTGCTTTCTTTTTCTTTTCTTTTCTTTGGAATTAATAAATAAAAAGAAACGTGTAGATTTGATAATATTGACTGATGTTGGTTGAAACACTTCAGGTTTCCAAACTTGAAGCAGTAAAATGTTTTGAGCCTTTCTTTTATCTTTTACTTGTTTCAGTCATTAGACTACGACCATGCTGGGGTACCACCTTGAATAATTTTTAGTCGAATGAATCGACCCCGATACTTTTATTTAAGCCTGGTACTTATTCTATTGGTTTCTTTTGCCGAACTGCTACGTTACGAGGACGTAAACACACCAACACTGGTTTCAAACGGTAGCGGGGACACTCCGTCAGTTACGACGACGTGGGTTCTAGTTGATCCGATCAACGGAACAGCCTGCTCGTGTAATTAACGTGCAAGTGGCAGAGTATTCCACAGACACGTGTACCCTTAACGTAGTTCTCAGGAAGATTCAGCGTGACACAGAATGTGACAAGGCTGGACCCTTTGAATTACAGGTATTACACATTTTTGCCAGCTAAGTGAACTGGAGCAACGTTAAATAAAGTGTCTTGCTCAATGACACAAGGCGTCACCGAGAATTGAACTCATGTCCCTACGATTGTGAGCCGAATACCCTAACCACTAAGCCACGCGCCTTCACAGCAGGGGACAAACACATACACACATACACACACAGATATATATATATATATATATATATATATATATATATATATATATATACGACGGGCTTCTTTCAGTTTCCATCAACCAAATCCACTCACACTGCTTTGGTCGGTTTGAAAATATAGTAGAAGACACTTGTGCCAGATGCAGCACAGTAGGGCTGAACCCGGAACTATGGAAGTTGGGAAACAAGCTTCTTACCACTAGATATTAAACGTAGTATATTTTAAATATAGCATCTATACTATTATTAAATATATAAAGAAAAGATTGTTAAATTTTGGATAAAATAGTTATGGTTCATTGCTTGCAACTTTATTTAAAGAGAGATAAACATACCTTTTCTTTCTTTTACTTTCTTTCCAAAGACAAGTTCGTCTTACACTATTTTATAGTTTGTTTTTATCAGTATTAAAGTGTAAACAACATCTTAACTATACCAACTTAGCGTCCTAATTACTATTATATCATCTTTAATATAAGTAAACTATCGGTCCAACGAGTCTGTTTCTAATGAAGAAATGCTAAAACTGCTTCACTCACTGAGAGTGGCTGTAATTCGCTACTTTTACTGTAGTTTCTGTTAATCAGCAGGTGATCATGTTCATTCGTCAAGTTCTTTTTATTTACAATTAATTAAACTGCGCTACGGTTGGATTGCCTTTAGATGAAGCTTAAAGGCCATGGAAGGATTTGTACTTACCATTTACAAACTCGTTAATTATTAAGCGGTAGTCACGCTTATCAAATTTTTATAAATTCAGAAAAATGTTCTGCAGTAAACAGGTTGTTAGTTAGTTGATGTTTAACCCGAGTCAGATAAACCGAGCACTTTCAATGTATCAGTCATTTTGGTACTGGATTCTTCATCGATAGATCGAAAGTTCGCATCTCATCAGGGATTGATGTGCAGGTATCATGAGGAAGACAAATTACCGCTGTTGTTTCTCAATCTAATTGGCACTCAACGGAGCAGCTTGCTCATGAAATTAACGTGCAAGTGGTTGAGTACTCCACAAACACACGCATCCTTAATGGAATTCTCAGAGAGATTCTGTATGACACAAGATGCAACAAGGTTGGCCCTTTGAAGTACCACTCCTTTTTGCCAGCTGAGTGGACTCGAGCAATGTGAAATAAAGTTTCTTGCTCAAGCACGCAGATCGTCGCCGTTTCTCAATCTCTTTTTAAAGTTAAGATAGGAAGCTCAGTTGATAAATTTCTGACTACCATGAAATCGTTTATTAACATTTTTGTGTTTTTTTTTTTTAGGCTGCAGCCTACACATGGCTCACTGTGGTATATTTTCAGGACTATAGACCTTTTCTAAAATTTTGTTCCAAATTTAATGTATCTGCTGAGTCTTTAAGTAGGATGTAACTTTTAGATATTCTGTTGTGTCAGGTTTTATTTACATTTTGCTTATGTAACCATTACCAGTGATAGCAAATAATGGGTACTCGGAGATATTTTAACACGTAAGATATGAGATAATATACATGTGGGCTTTGGACAAATATCAGAAAAAAATCAAGTCGATCATTACAAAAAGGAGGATCTTGTTCAAAACGGGGGCACCAGTTTTCATTAATGTTTTATGTAGTGTTTTTGGTACCGAAAGACTTTCAAACTTCGTATACTTATCTATTTTGTGTTATAGAACAGAAAAAAATTTTGTATTCGAATTTATTTCATGTAAAAAATTGTCTTATTTCGATAATTTCAACCAATCACTGACAAGTATTCAGCTGTTTATACTTACTCCTTTGGCAGTTTAAGCGATGTAAAGCGTATTTAATCTCCATTTATAATTTCGTTAACATCTGCCTGAACTGTATGAAAGGTTTATTAGCTACTGCCTAACTCTAACCCTAACCCTAACCCTAACCCTACTGCCAATATGCTTCAGCCATTTTTTGACAAGGAAATAATAATTTTATCACCGCCAGAATCGTTTGAGAATCGTTTGTTTACGTAGTCAGCACTTAATGTATTCGGCTGAATGGACGTCAGTCATAGGTTGAAATTACAGAAATACGACAACTTTAACATGGAATAACTTGCGATGTACGTTTTTTTTTGTTAAGAAGACTAAGAGAAAAAGATGTTTTATATGACACATTCTACCAGTGTCCCAAGTTTCAAAGTGTTTCGTTAAGAAAATACTGGTGCCCCCGTTTTGAACAAGATCCGTTGAATCCTGCTTTTGGCCGAAAGAATTGGATGTATTGAATGAGAAGGACGGACAGCTGAAGTATATTTGGTTAATAAAAAATAGAAAGACTGATAACATTTAGGAATATAAGAACAAGAAAATGGCTTCTACTTGGGTTCTTTGATGTGAGATATTTCTTTCTATAATAGGAACAAGGCCTGAAATTTGCGGCGAGCGAACTAGTTGTACATCGGTCTCTGTGCTCAGCAGGTACTTTTCTATCGACCTAGAAAGAATGAAAGGCAAAATCGACCTCGACGTAATTTGAATTCAGAATGTAATGAGTCGAAAGAAATGCCGCTAAGCACTTTGTCCGACATACTAACGATTCTTATTTCTTTATTGCCAACAAGGGGCTAAACATAGAGGGGACAAACCAGGACAGACAAAGGGATTAAGTCGATTACATCGAACCCAGTGCGCAACTAGTACTTAATTTATCGACCCCGAAAGGATGAAAGGCAAAGTCGACCTCGGCGGAATTTGAACTCAGAACGTAACGGCAGGCGAAATACCGCTAAGCATTTCGCCCGGCGTGCTAACGTTTCTGCCAGCTCGCCGCCTTTGTTTGGTGCATAATAATAATAAAGGCATGACCGAGTTAGTTTTGTTTATCTCCAGGTTAGTTTTTGGTGGAGTAGACCTATGATCAAATGACCCGTGATCACCTAGTCTTTTCAGGAGTACGTTGTAGTACGTTATCTCCTGGATCCTTTCTTTTTTTTAAAGATAGTAGTATGATATTTGTGGGAGTATAGATTCGGATACTATTTGTTTAACTCATGCAAACAAGTGCGGGCTCTCTCCGAAGTAGAAGTGTGAGGTGCGACAAAGTGCGGCGTTCTTTTAGGTTTAAGAGTAGCCATTTACTTCAAAGAAGAAGAACTTGTGCGAAGTAGAAGGATGAAGAAATAGGGAAGCACAACGATGTTTAAAGAGTTTGGTAATTTAGGGTATTGACTCTGGAGTGGTTTAACAAACTCACTGGGGTATCGATGATTAAATGGCTCAGCAAGAGCTATAATAGAAAATACTTGCCCAAGGTGCTGCACGATGGGCCTGAACCCGAAGTCACGTTGTTACAAAACGAGCTTCCTAACTACACAGCAATGACGGCACCGATGTGTGTATGTGTGTGTGTATGTGTGTGTGTGTGTGTGTGTGTGTGTGTGTGTGTGTGTGTGTGTGTGTGTGTGTGAGTGAGAGAGAGAGAGAGAGTGTGTGTGTGTGTGTGTGTGTGTGTGTACGAGGGTGGACTGAAAAGTTTATTGGCTGACCACGAAGGAGAGATGCAGAAAAAAAAGTTTAGCCCCCAACGACATTCATGCTGACTTGGTTGGTGCATTAAGGGATGACGTTCTAGCTTTATCAACAGCGCAAAAGTGGGCAACTGAATTTAGGAGGAGTCCTAAAGATGACCCAAATTCTGAACATCCTGCACTTGCTACCTCCGAAGAAAACCTTGATCGTGTTCACTGCATGGTGATGAATGACAGGCGATTGACTATAAATCAAATATCCAATGCTATGAGCATATCCCATGACTATAAATCAATTAGCCAATGCTAATAGCATATCCCGTGAGAGAGAGTTGAGAATATTCTGCACAAATAACTAAGCATGACGAAGGCTTCTGCTCGGTGGGTGCCACGTCTTCCGACGCCCGATCAAAAGCGCACCTATATATATATATATATATATATATATATATATATATATATATATATATAGAGAGAGAGAGAGAGAGAGAGAGAGAGAGAGAGAGAGACGTACTGTTTTAAAAAGCGCAGAAGTATCAGTAGCAGACGAAAAGCGTCCAGCAGCGACGGTGAAATTGCTAGATCTGGGATTTCTGCATATTTGCGCGTCTTTGGTATCTGGTATACACTTAAACAAATTTTATCTCTACTGATATGAATAAAACAGTGATTAACAAGTCAATAACGTTGCAAATAGCTGGCAGGCTGCGTAAAAATTCGTTATAAGCGGTAGAAGCAGTATTGGTTCAGAATAGCGTTCTGTATATCTACAGTCAATTTGTTCGGTTAAAACCCTTGACAACAGTCCAATGACTGAAAAATGTAAAAGATAAAAGATAATTTGATTATTCTTAAACACAGAAAAGAGAGAATCTTCTGTAGTTTAATTGTAGGGCGATTAGTGTTAGAATAAATAGTGAAATAGAATGTGTTAGGGTTTGGGGTGCAACAGGTGTGTGAATTATTCAGTAGGTTATGCGATCCCATTCCATGGCAGAAACTTGATTGGTTTCCTGTTTTAAATGGTTTAACGTAACCATTTGATCCTCGAGCACTTTTTACAGTTTACTTTATTGCGAGCATACTGACGAACCCCTTCCTAACCGGTCTAAACATAAGCTAGAGCATTAATTTCTTCTTCCTTTACTCCCACCAGTTTCGGATTTTCTGCAAAAGGTCGTAACCGATATCCTTCCTCTTTTGACGAAGCCTTTAAAAAATGGCTCATGAAAACTCCAGATGACACAACAAACATCTTTCTACTATAGACACAAAACCTGAAATTTAGGAGGAGGGTCTAATCGATTACATTGTCCCAAGTGCTGAATAGGATGAAAGGCAAAGTCGACCTCAGCAGAATTTGAACGCAGAGCGTAAAACTGGAAGAAATGCCGCTAACGATTCTGGCAGCATGGTACCTCTACTAACGTTGTTAATAACGAACTTTCCAATCAAACGATCATTAAAAAAAGGAAAACTCAGTGCCTGCTACATTTTTTAAGTGTAAAATATCAACAATGTTCTCCAACTTATTCTACTCGAAATATATTTCAGCCATAATAATAGCGATTAATTTGGATGAGTAGTTCATTAAATGTCTTTTTTTTTTAATTTTTGATCCAGTTTCAATCACATTGATTTCGTACTAAATATGCAATCTCACATATATTTTCTCTTTCTCTCTCTTTTAGTAAATATATATAAGGTGCTATACGCGTGAACGCTTATGTTTGCATCTATGTTTATTATATGTGGGAGTGTTTAAACTGGAACATGAAGAGTTGCTATGCTTTTCTAATCTTATTTTTGAAACTAAGAAACTTCCAATGTATAATGAATACTATGTAATTAATTTTACACGTTAATTATGCAGCTAATATTACATAGTAAGGGTAACATACACCAAAGGTTAACGTATTACACCTCCAGCTAATTGTCAGTGAGTTCATATCTGCTACAAACATTTCAAAATGGCTCTGATCAGGGTTTTTAAGTCAATGTTTCTCAATTCATTGTTGAGAATAGGTGCAACATTGACTTCAGAATGTGACCTCCAAAAGAATGTTGTTCTGTCGTGTCCGTAGTGAGACTTTGTATCCATTACATGTTTATTGAGTAATTCAATTAGAAAGCAGATACCGGCTTTTATTAACCCTTTTGTTCACAGTTAAATGTATATTGCTTACCACTCAGACAGTCAAAGGTCCCTCCTTAGCTCTCTGGACTCCGGATCAGTTACAAGCTAGACAGCTCTCTTCCTCATAAGCCCTGCATACAGGCACACTGGGCAGTTAAAGCAAGGGCAGTTATCACACACGTCTAGGTACCCAGTGATAATTTATGTAATCAGTGGTTGTTTATGTAGAGGCCCAAGCGTATTGATTTTCACCATGGGGTGGGGAACTTATGATACTATCAAGTTGACTTTGATAAGATATCGATAACTTCTGGTTACAATGTACATAATGCAGCTGCCTACGAAAATTCCTGTTACCTTCTCTAGGCCCACAGTTAAAGAAAAACTTATTAAATAATTAATACCTTCAACAGTTTTTTGTTGTTGGTGCTGTTTAGACCCAGGTCAGCCCTAAATAGGAAGACCTGTGATCAATGACGTTCGACCGTAAATATCCATGCTTTTTATGTGTATGGAAAACTATATTAGCCATTTCTGCTATTTTGATCTTTAAGAGTGTAGGGTGTGTGATTTGGAGAATATTTGTATATTATTTTTAACAAGTCAAGCAACTCTGCATATGCATCGAGAGGGTTGTCCTGAAAGTGGACACAACTTTTTTATTAACTGAATTAGGTCGTTCAAACTGCATATATGATAGAGTAAATCTTCTTCATTGCAAATGTTCTACTCAGCATAGTCTTTCTTCATCACAAGTGATATGATTGCACCATCATTGATCCTAACTCTCAAATCTCCTTTGAAAATATTTTGAAATTGCGCTGTTGTACCCATTTCTGCCCACTCTGTTGTCGAGGATGTGTGTGGTCTCACATTGTCATGGTGAATGTGAATCGTTTTCAGATACTTCTTCTAAGTCTTCCCTCCTCCTAATGGCTTTTCGAAACTTTTTTTGAATATCTCAATGACTCACTCGCTATTCACGAAACATTTACTTTCCAGAAAATCAAGACACTCTTATCATCCCCCAAAATAACCATCATGACTTTGTTTCGATCGCTGAATCTTGAATGTCTTGGGTTCTGGAGAAAAAAAAGTGAAACGTTCTTCAATGGACTATTCCTTCGTTTCCGGGTCATAAAGATGCGGCCAATGTTTCGTCCCATGTCAGTAGATTAGAAAAAAAAATCTTGTTTTTATTGGTTTCAACTTCTTCCCGTAGGTCAGAGCTGACTTACATTTTTCTCTCCTTCAAAGCAGGTGTCAACAGCCGAGGTACCACTTTGCACAGACTTTCCGATGCCCAAAGTCACTCTCTTCTGTAACGTATTGTGATCACAGATCAATTATGCAACATACTCGTGAATTATGATTCGTCTTGCCGCACGAATCAATCCATTCACTTGCTGTCAATTCATATCAATGATCGCAGTTAATGGTCTCCCATTGCATGGTTTGTCTGCAATGCTGGTCTCCCATTGCATGGTTTGTCTGCAATGCTGGTCTCCACTTCTTTAAACTTCACCGTCTGTGCTCATTGCTTATGTCAATGACGTCATTTCCGTAAACAATTAGTAGCGGTCTGTGGATGTCGGACAGCTTGAACCTCTCATCGTCATGATCTCAAAAACAGCAAGTCGTTACCGCTTGGAACCCCTTTTTTTTGGGGGGGGGCTTTTTTTTTCGATAGCAGTAAAGAACTGGAAAAAGCGTTTCTGTTGAGGATGTACAATTTGAATGACCTATATCAGTTAATAAAGTTATATCCATTCTTGTATAACTTTCAGGGCAACCCTTGCTGTTCACGGAAATGATCAGTTCCGATAACTACGGGAGCCAGATTAAATGTCTTAGAATGTTTAGTTTTCTGAAGTCCAAAGTGACTTTTCAAATCTTAGCGAATCGCAATCGACTTTATCTTTCAAGCGTCCCTATTCGAGAAATTAAATAGCAGTAATAAGTCACGTGTCAATTCATTCGACCTTACAAAGGTTTCTGCGGAAACTGACACTGTACTCTGTCAAACGGAATCTATTACACATGACTTCTGTTGCTTACATAATAAGCCCGTTAAATCTATCGTATGGTTGGTTGTTCACCATGACAGTCACCTGTGGCTTTCAATGATGGCTTTCAATCCCTAAATAGGGTGATTGATTAAATTTTCGTCTCTGAAGGACGATAGGCGCACATCAGATTAAAGAATGTATGAAGAAATTATTTGCTGTATTAATAGAGCAGAAACTGATTAAAAGTTTGCGTGTTCGCAAACGTAAGTTTTGTGTTTGAGAGAGGGGGAGAATGTGTGTGCGTGTTTGTGCGCGTGTGCGTATGTGTGATAAACTAGAAATCTTGCTAAGATAATAAACTAGATGATAAACTAGAAATCTTGCTAAGATAATATTGCATCGTAATTTAATTTGAATACTTTTATACGTAAGCAGTTCTCTGTCACTTTTCTTTCTCTTTTTCTCTTTCAGTACATACATATGTTTGTGTGTGTATTTATGTGTATAAATATGTATGATATGTATTTGTTTATATATGATGCATGTATGTACGTACACACACACGTGTATATATATATATATATATATATATATAT